>NC_056729.1:934740119-935050119 GCF_019279795.1 Protopterus annectens
TGAACCTCAGAGAAGTATATACCGAACAAGAGAGGTCCCAGAACTGAGCCCTGTGGGACGCCACTTGTAACTGGTTTGTATTTGGACATGGCACCTGCGATTCTGACCATGTGGGTTCTATCTCTGAGACAGTTTGCAACCCATCTTGTGATATAGGGGTTGATATTTAAGCTGGTAAGCTTATTTATGATGCCCGAGTGGGGTATTGTTTCAAAGGCTTTTGTGAGGTCCAGGTAGGCTGTGTGGACTACCTTGCCCTCATCTATGGCTTTGGTAACTGTTTCAAAGAAATCAACTAGGTATAAGAGGCAAGATCTGCCCTTAACAAAGCCAAATTGGGTAGGGTCCAGTGTCTGGAGGCTCCCAATGTCTTTGTTTATGAGTTCCATGATAATATGCTCCATAGCTTTACAGACCAGACTAGTCAGGCTTATGGGGAGATAGTTTCATGGGTCCGTTGTGGCACCACCTTTGTGGAGTGGGACCACTGTAGCTGTATGCTATTCTTTGGGTACATATCCTGTAGTAAGGCTAAGTTTGAACAGTGACTTAATGTGAGGGTTCAGTTCTTCATGGAGCTCATGTAAGACACAGCCTGGGACACCGTCCGGTCTCATAGATGCTGTGTTTTTTGCTTTGGAGAGGGCAGCTTTCACAAATGCATCTGTGATGTCAGGGAGGTTACATTCAGTTGGGATAGGCATTTGCTCCTTTGGGGGGAAGGGGGAGGGAGAAATTTGCGCTGAATCTGTCTGCCAGGATGTTGGCTATGTCTGTAGGTTCGGTATACTTTGTACTGTTATGCAACAATTCAGAGCATATCTGGGAGTTTCCACCCATGATCCTGACATAACTAAAGAAGGCCTTGTGATTATCTTTAGTAACTAGGGCAATTTTTCTTTCGAAGCTGGCCTTTGATGATTTTATGAGGGATCAAAGTTTCTTGCTAATACTGATCAGAGATGCCTTCCCTTTTTGGGATTTTGCTCTGTCATGTAGTAGCTTCCTCCTTCTGTTGTATAGCTTATTTATGGCCGGGGTCCACCAGTCCGGTCTCCTGTTTTTGGAGGAATGAGTCTTGGTTTTATTTGGGATAGCACGATCCATGCATTCCTGCAGGTGCTCATAGAATGCATTTGTAAAGGATTCTGCGGATTGGGCTGTATTATCCTCTGGCCCAGGGGCTTTGAAGGATTCCACCTCAGTCTTGAGAAGTGCAAAGTTGGCTTTTGAGAAATTCTTTACAGTGATTTCCTTGGCTGGGGGTGGGGACGGGATATGGATGTCCAGGGAAATTTGTTTATGGTCTGATCTTACCAATGAGGGTTTACCTCTGGTGTGGAACATAGAGTCCCCATGTTGGTGATGACCAGGTCCAATATGTTGTTCCCTCTTGTGGGAGTGGTGACCAGTTGTTCCATTGTGTTAGAGTTTATAAATTCAAGGAACCATTGGGCGAGGGTGTTTGGGCTTGAGTAGTTTTCCCAGTCAATGCTTGGGTAGTTGAAGTCACCCAATAACATAGTGTTTGGAGAGACCTTCATATTCTCCATTGTTCTCAGGAATGCCAATTGGGGTTCCTGGAATAGGGAGGGTGTTCTGTAACTGGCTACAAACTGAAAGGCAGTTTTGCCCACTGTTAGTTGCACATGGATGGTTTCCAATGCTTCGTGCAGTGCCACTAACCTGGAGGTGTAGGTATCTTTGATGAATATAGATACTCCCCCTCCTTTTGTGCTTCGGTCCGAGTTTTGGGGCCGAAACGCATGGTATAAGTTATAATCTGGTAGTGCTGGGGTGCTCTCAGGAGCCTTGAACCAGGTTTCTGTTACTGCACAGACATCGATTTTCTCCATACTGAGGAGAGCCTTGAGTGCGTGCATCTTGAGGTTTAGACTTCTGGCATTGAGTAGCATTACCTTTAGTTTTTTTATCCTTGGGTTGTCTATGGAGGTGGGTTTGTCCTTTGAGCCTTGCCTAAAAAAGGCACTATGGGGGTGGCAAGAGCCTTGGCCAGTATACGAAAACCTAAGGGTGACAGGTGCAAGCCGTACCTAGTGAAGCAATGTGGCTTGTCGAGCATGTCATCCCAGGCTGACAGACACTGGATCCCCTTTGAATGACACCAATACTTTAGCCAATTGTTGAAACTGATCATTTTGTCTTTATACTGTGACATCATTCTTGGTGAGGGCAAGATGCTACTCAAGGTCAGGGTCATACCAGCCTGGGCTATATGGTCAGTGAGCTCCTCTATGTCTCTTTTCATGTAGTCCAGGGAGGTACATCTCAGGTCATTCACACCAGCATGGACAATGACGGAGTCATACTTGTACTTGCTTTGGAGTGACCTGAGTGTTTGCATTATGTGGTGGATCCTGGCACCTGACAGGCAGCTTACAGTGACCTTCTCCTTGTTCAGTCTGGTGAGTGGGATGTCAGTGTGCCGGAGAATAGAGTCCCCTATAACAAGTGTATTTGATGTATTGTTTGGCCTTAAGGGATGTGACTGTGAGGCACACTGATTTTGTGAGATATGTGATTCGTGGGTATTGTTGAGGGGTGGCTGTTGCTTGGATATCTGCTTAGGAGGTCTTTGCTGTTTAGGCAGATTTTTATTTAGAGCCCCCAAGTATGTTTTTGTGTGTTTATGTGTTGGGTATGCAGGTGCAATAGGTCTGTGTGAGACTGGATTTATGGTGTGGGTGGTTACCTTTTCCTCCTGACTGACTGTGCCAGTCTTGGGTTCAGAGAGCTCTGCCTCCAGCTTGGCTGTGTAACTGCATCTCTCACATGTATTAAAGTTTGTTGGAAGGAGGAGAGGGTTGTCTGTGTACATAAGACAATTGTAACATTGCCTCAAAATTCCCAGATTCACCAGCTGGACTGGAGAGTAACCTTGAAACTGACCCTTGGACATACCAGATTAGTATAGGGAACTGTTTTTTTACTGATCAGATTAGGGAAGGGAACTGATTTTTCACTTGATCAGGAAGGACCAATCGGGAGCCTAATACTTATGAGAAGTCAAGGAGGGTGTAGTGCTTTAGTTAGTTAGTGTTTTCTTATAAGAGCTGAGCAAGTGCAGGGCTTTAGAAAGAGAATAGAGTGATTACTTTGAGAGTTTGAACAGTTCTAAGGGAAAAAGTGAAGAGCAGACTTTGTGGAGCCTGGAACAGTTTAAACCTGTTTAGGTGGCGGTGCCCGACACTGCTCAGTGCGCAAAACCGCACAAAAAGAGAGTTGTAGGGTTTTAAGAGAGAGAGATCAAGGAGTTTAGAATTGACCCAAAATGGCCAATAAAACTACAGCTTCTAGGTAGTAACCACTCCTCCAGGGACAGGCAGGTTGCTCAGTGTTAACCACTCCCACTGGTGAACACAAAGACTTCCCTTTAGCCCAAGCAAGCACTGGCCTTCTAGAAACTTCCAAACAGTTCAGAACAGCAAATCTGTAACTGAACTTTCTTAACTTTCAGAAAGTGGGAAAAAGCAAGATTTTTTTTTTCTTTTTGTTGTAGTTTAAAGGTAGCAGAGATACACAAGCAGCAAAATAATCACAATAGTGCAATAAATGACCCCACACTTGAGTGCTAGGCCAAAATCAGGTAAAATGCAGTTTTTAGAGAAAAAAAGTGATTTTAAATTAAGTGCAACACAGGAAATGCAGTAAACAGGCTCTAGATGTGTTCCAAGTACTGTTACTGTTACAGATATAAACTTTAGCAAGCTGGAAAATGCCAAAAAATAGGCGGCAAAGCAGAAAACTTAACAAAAAACTAGAAGAAAATACTTAAAATCACAAAAGTGGCTCCTTTTCTTCTCTCAGCGTTTTCTCCCCTTGGGAGGTGCTTCAGCAGCAACTAGCAATCCTGAAAAGATACCAAAACCATGAGGCAGCCGGGTTTTAAGAGACAGATCAAGGAATTTAGAATTGACACAAAATGGCCAATAAAACTACAGCTTCTAGGTAGTAACCACTCCTCCAGGGACAGGCAGGCTGTTCAGTGTTAACCACTCCCACTGGTGAACACAGAGACTTCCCTTTAGCCCAAGCAAGCACTGGCCTTCTAGAAACTTCCAAACAGTTCAGAACAGCAAATCTGTAACTGAACTTTCTTAACTTTCAGAAAGTGGGAAAAAGCAAGATTTTTTTTCTTTTTGTTGTAGTTTAAAGGTAGCAGAGATACACAAGCAGCAAAATAATCACAACAGTGCAATAAATGACCCCACACTTGAGTGCTAGGCTAAAATCAGGTAAAATGCAGTTTTAGAGAAAAAAACAATTTTAAATTAAGTGCAACATGGGAAATGCAGTAAACAGGCTCTAGATGTGTTCCAAGTACTGTTACTGTTATAGATATAAACTTTAGCAAGCCAGAAAATGCCAAAAATAGGTGGCAAAGCAGTAAAACTTAACAAAAAACTAGAAGAAAATACTTAAAATCACAAAAGTGGCTCCTTTTCTTCTCTCAGCATTTTCTCCCCTTGGTAGGTGCTTCAGCAGCAACTAGCAAGCCTGAAAAGACACCAAAACCATGAGGCAGCCGGGTTTTAAGACAGACAGATCAAGGAGTTTAGAATTGACCCAAAATGGCCAATAAAACTACAGCTTCTAGGTAGTAACCACTCCTCCAGAGACAGGCAGGCTGTTCAGTGTTAACCACTCCCACTGGTGAACACAGAGACTTCCCTTTAGCCCAAGCAAGCACTGGCCTTCTAGAAACTTCCAAACAGTTCAGAACAGCAAATCTGTAACTGAATTTTCTTAACTTTCAGAAAGTGGGAAAAAGCAAGATTTTTTTTTCTTTTTGTTGTAGTTTAAAGGTAGCAGAGATACACAAGCAGCAAAATAATCACAACAGTGCAATAAATGACCCCACACTTGAGTACTAGGCCAAAATCAGGTAAAATGCAGTTTTTAGAGAAAAAAACGATTTTAAATTAAGTGCAACACAGGAAATGCAGTAAACAGGCTCTAGATGTGTTCCAAGTACTGTTACTGTTACAGATATAAACTTTAGCAAGCCAGAAAATGCCAAAAAATAGGCGACAAAGCAGTAAAACTTAACAAAAAATCAGAAGAAAATACGTAAAATCATAAAAGTGGCTCCTTTTCTTCTCTCAGCGTTTTCTCCCCTTGGTAGGTATTTCAGCAACAACTAGCAAGCCTGAAAAGATGCCAAAACCATGAGGCAGCCAGGTTTTAAGAGAGACAGATCAAGGAGTTTAGAATTGACCCAAAATGGCCAATAAAACTACAGCTTCTAGGTAGTAACCACTCCTCCAGGGACAGGCAGGCTGTTCAGTGTTAACCACTCCCACTAGTGAACACAGATACTTCCCTTTAGCCCAAGCAAGCACTGGCCTTCTAGAAACTTCCAAACAGTTCAGAACAGCAAATCTGTAACTGAACTTTCTTAACTTTCAGAAAGTGGGAAAAAGCAAGTTTTTTTTTTTTTTTTTTTTTTGTAGTTTAAAGGTAGCAGAGATACACAAGCAGCAAAATAATCACAACAGTGCATGGGGTAACATACAATTGTATTGTCTCCTGATAGTGGGCCACTAATGTATGTAAATGGACAAGAATGCTCATCTGTCTTTGAATAATGATATGCTTAAACCCTTATCTGGATTGGTTTTTCCCCTTATAAAGAGGATTTTATTTATTTTCACCAGGTTAGTTGTGGCAGGGATCCACTGGTAGGTGTACAAATGTGTGTTAATTCCATTCACAGGCCCTTACACAGGTTTCTGTTTATTCGCATGATACTAGATTGCTTGTTTTTTTGCTTTCTGTTTGTTGAAGCACAATTACTTGATGTTGTTTTTGCCCACCTTTGATGTTATAATGATGTATGAAGGATTGCATAGTTACATTTATTGGTGCTATTAGATTACAGCAACTTGGAGAAATAGTGGGACAAATGTGTTTGTTTATTTGTTTGTTTTTAGTAGAGATAGCTCTTTTGCAAGTTGTAATGACCTCAGAGTGACAGTATTAAAGAATGTCAGCCATGCACTTTGAAACCAATCTATACTAACAACGATAATGTTTCTCGCCAGTGCCTCAGACATCTGAGCCGCAAATCTTTTTTTATTATTATTTATTTATTTATTTTTTATATCTAGAGGAGATAAGGGGACTTTTTTGTGGTTTCAGGAATACTCATTGTGACACATTCTGAGAATTTATGTGCTACATTGATCCGGTAGTGGTGAAGAAGAGGTGCCTAATGTTGCTGCATCCCTTAAAATGACCAGAATTCTATACATCTGGCAGTTATTCCTGCTGCTATTAAAATTTCTCCTAGGTCCTTGCCCAACTGCTCCAAAGTATTACATTTTGCAGTAGAGAAAACTGTTTATTCAGTATGAATTTCATAAAGTGCATTGCTTGGCCCCAACCCTTCCTATGACTATTATAAGTACATAGGCTTTCAAAGCAACGCAGTGTTTTATACCTCCTAGTAACATGGTTAAATTAAGCAACTAACTTACCAGTTCTTCTTCCTACTCCTTGAACCATAATTGCCACTTCTAAAGAAATATATGTTTTACTTGTGCATGTGTGTGTATATGTGTATGCATGCACAAGTATGCATGTGTGGAAGTGAGTTTGCAAAAAATACTTTGCTTTAAAATGCTAAATCACCTTTTGCTGGGCTGAATGTCTGAAATTATCTCAGCATAGTGTTGAAGATTAATGGCTTAATTTTCACCTGGCTTAGCAGACAATAGGAGGCAATTATTTAACTGAAAGATAATGAGTCAGTTTGACTGTAGAGCATTTTAGATAATAAGGAGGCAATGAGCTGTGAATCAGGTTGGCACATCTAGAAGACTTCAGAGTCTTATCATTTCTATTTCTGTATTTTACTACCCTGCCCAAATTACTTTAACATCTTTGAGCATTCAGCAAATTTATTAAAGGTCGGTGGTCTTCTCAGCCTGACTGTAGAAGCAATGTAAGGTTAGTAAAAATAAAATATGAAACCTGTACAGTGTGTCCTGCTCTGTTTACCATGAAGTATTCTGCCTCCACAAGAAAGTCTCACACTGCAACATCAAAATGTGGAATGCTGTCTAGAAAACTGTACACTTAACTTGAAATTCAGCATTTAGAAGATTATTGATCTATGACAAACAGAATTTACCTCTTCCTTTCCAGTGGTTTAATGCATAATTGCTCATTAACCATCATATCTTGATAAATTAACCTCAATGGCACATAAGTCTTATGTACACGAACGGATAGGAAACGCATGGGTGCACACATGTGAACCCATATACACACACACAAACACATTATCGCCCAGCACAAGGCTGTGCATCGAGCATGCATTTTAAATGCTCTTAGCTGTTTGTCTATATTCCATTGTCCAGCATTTGATTCCCTCAGTCTCCATTTGCCTACTGAGAGGCTCTGAGTAAGTCACCTAACCAGAAAATCCTTATGGGTCTCCACAGAAAGTAGGCCTCAGCCCAGTTAACAAAATATATAAAATAAAATTCTCCTAATTCCATCTGAGAGCACATTGCATAGTGAACATTTGTGTATACAGTGTATGTTATGTATCAAAAGTGACATCTACACATAAGAAGCCCAAAGTATTTCATCATATTCATCTATGAATTGTTCTTACGAGTTATCATTCAGGTCCGAGATCATCCCCTGCATACATATACCATATCATCACAGCCTCCCACATCATTCATATCCTTTGTTATCTGATCCCACAGCATAATATGCAGACTGCATTAGCCTTCCTGCCCTGCCAAGTAACTGCAGGTTCTGTGATTGCGCAACATGAAACAGAATAGGTATCTCTCCTTTCATAAACATTTTAATCTTCTAATATCTTGCACCTGGCAAGCGGCATTAACTGTTCCACTGTGATGTCTCTAACCTCAGCCCCTTGAAAGACACAGTCATCCTTTCCTACATGAAACTTCCCTGAAATACACAAATACTCTAAGTGCAAATACTGAAGGGGAAAAGTACATAATACCTGCTAAACAAGGTGCTTTTTGTGGGGAGAAGCCCTTTGCAATTTGCTATGGCAGCCATTTAGTGCTAATTGTGATAGGCCCATTTTAGCAGGATAAAAAGAGGAGCTATCACTTTGCAGAAGACTGCCATTAACACAAGCAAGTCTGGAGAATAGAACTTAAGTGGGGAAAACTCTATAGTGTGATATAAGCATAGTGATCAAAGACAAGATGGCTGGTAGTGTACCTCTGCAGTGTACGTGAGCACCCATAGTAGATGGCAGTAACAGGAACAGAGAGAAACAACAGATGAGGATGAAGTAACACAGTACAAGGACATGACAAATAAATGTTCCACTAGTGGGGGCTCACCATGACAGAGAACATAGCACAAGAGCATGACAGGCAAATGATCAGCTGGGAGGCACACTGTAGCCATGTTTATAAAATGCAAGATATGCTTTAGGGGAAACAATTATATGGTCATGGCATGGCTATAAGTATAGAAGGAGAGAAAGCCATAGAATGTATCCAACACTACTTGCCATTAATACAGTGCTGCATTGGGTGGGCAGTGATAACATTTTCATTGCTACTGTCTGTATGGGACAGGATGGCTATGGTCACAGCACAAGAGCAGATAGGTATGTGACCGTCAAATGGAAGGAGAGGCACAGTGCTGAGACATAGGGTTCAGTCAAAGACAGTTATGAGCTCCCACACTGACCAACATGTGTAACCCACAGATGTACATGTCTTGTCAGTGGCCCATGACAGCAGCAACACATAGAAAGGTACATCAACCAAGAGACTGAGATATTATTTTGGGCCCTGCACACAGATGGTATGTACATCCTGGACAAAGATAAACTGATAAGGCTTTCCTGGACAAGGTGTGGCAAGGAGTGGTTCAGGACATCAGTAATATAATTAAACCCCAATACGGCAACAGAACAATTGCATCATAGGGTCACTGATATGATACTGCATACCAAGACCAAGCTACAAGGCATTGAAGTCCCTGGTAACCGTGTCCTTGGTAGGTAAATGATCCTTCACATCTGGCAGTCACTTGGATGTGGGATCTGGGCTGTTGATGGCTGCCAGACTTGCTATACAGGATGCATCAGGTTAGTAATGGCATGTACATTTCAAACTGCACTCTGACCAGCATGTGAGAGAGTCTTATTCAGTACAATACTTTTGCATATCTACATATGATGGCAGCAAGCACAATTCAGAATCAGAAGACATAGTGGCACTGTCAGCAATATTAACACTGGAGGATAACTACACACCCCACACATACAACGTGATGGTGAAGGGGTAGGTTACATTTCCTGCATTCCCTGTGTTTATCACAGGATGTTTTGTCACTCTAAGCCCCACCCAGGCTACACATGGACTACCAACACAGATGACACCCATCAACTGCACTTCTTCCAATGTGCATGCATCCAGTGTTTGGGAGAAATGTGTTGGTGGGCATCACCACCATGACTCCAGGTCTTTCCCTGACCTGGGTACCAAACTTAGCATTGGTCAGTGGATGCACTGTTTACTGATCCAGGTGCAGACAGACACTCTATGTTATAGATGGTGAGCAAGCTGCATGGCCTTCATAAGGATGTGCAAGAGCTGCATGGATTGCAGGACAACTTGCAGGACAATTTGCAGCTCATGCAGAGTGAGCTAGCGAACAGGGATTTAAAGCAAACACATACATTAAGATCATTGGTAGCCCACATAGCATCCACTGTTGCATCCATAATACAGTTGGCAAGAGAGTGGATCACTATCAGCCCTTGCCACACCAACCACCACAATCCCATGATTGTGACCAATGAATATCATCAGACAATACACCTGGGATACCTCACCAAGCTGCCCATTATTGTTGCCACAGTTCCACGCTATCTCTATTCCTTGTTGGCTGCCAGAGTGTCATACCTAGCTGTGGCTGTCATCAGTGTCATGGATGTCACGAATCTAGTGACTCCCAACATGGGATGCCGAGTGAGGTTTCTGTACATATTCCTAAAGTACAGTGGCATCCTGCAATAGAAAATGCAGAAAGCCATGAAATTGTAGAGCCACATGCTACACATGGCCAATGTGTTAGCTCCACCCTGCAACTATCCTGCCACCCACTCACATGGTTAATGCATGCACCTCCCACGCACCTTACCCATATGTTAGCATTGCTATCAAGTGTCACTGTGTCCTACCCCACCATTGTAAATAATGATGACTGTGCCATGCCCATTCTTTGGCCTGTTTGGTTAAGGTAGTGTCTGATGCAAAGCATGGTAAGTCAGTGCACTATAATGCATAGGCTGGGTGTGATAATGCATGCATCAGTTTTATTCCCTACTGTATGTATCGTATACCAGGCACCATCTCTTTGTCAGTGCTGCATTATATTGTGCCTAGCTCTGTCTTTCATAGGCTGCCACTGCAGCTGGTTCCTTTTATGACTCTGTGCCTGACTCATGCACTGCTGCAAGAGATCTCTCAGGCTGTACTGTGATGCTTTCAGTTGTATCAGCTTGTGTAATACCATATTTCATAACAGGGTTTGCAGAATTAATGACTGATTGCAGGTCTTAGGGGCATATTGCAGTGTGCCACCAGATGTACTAAAGCAGTGAAAACATCCCTTTAGGAGTCCAAACACATATGGCAATGTTTTATGTCTGTGAATGTGCAGATGAGGAGACCCATGCATGGGATAAAGCACTTAAGAACTTTGTTTCCCATCTATAGATTCAAGTTGCACTTGAACATGGACAGGGATGAACTTTGTTTTAGGTGGATGGGAAGTTTGTTCCAGAGCAGCTATATCCTCCGTGAGATACACCTGTCCCTCCAAATAATACTGATGATGTTGCAGAAAGGGTGTGTATCTCTATACTGAGTATTTATGATGCTATTTGACTTGCTGATGTGCAGTAAATCCATCAGTACTGGGCCAGAGGATGCCTTGAATACCAGATACAGGCCACCTCATAGCAGTCAGTAGATACCAAGTATACTGACATGGTTTGAGTCAGTCCACGTTGGACATGTTGCTTAGGCCTTGTATCCTTTTAGTAATGTATCTTTGTGGGATGTTCCAGTTGTTTCATGTGTCTGGAGAGATCCACTCCAGTGGCTGGCCTAATGAGGTTTGGGGGCAGACAGTATTCCCAGACAGTAGTTATGTATCCTCTCAAAATTTCCCTTGTAAGTTTATTGAGAGCTAATATTTTGTCAACTTTGAATATTAAGCATTCTGCTTAATCTATATCTTCTTTGAAAAAAAATAATTCTAAAATTATTCAGGCCACCACTGTAGCAAAAGCTTGGGAAAATGTTCTAAAATACACCTCAGAGTATCTATAACCCTGTGGCTTCTAAGGGCTTGGTGCCTCCAGACCTATACCTTAATTGAGTTATTTCCTGTACAGTTATTACTATACTGTCTTGGCCAGATAAGGTATGTTAAAAAGGGGCAAGTGAAAGCAAAGCTAAACAGCAACAATTAACTTCTTTCCTTAATCATAATTTTTGATCAAGTCATCATTGGATGAAAAGGTTGTTAAAAACAATTTAAATGCACTTCAGAACATATAAAAAGCCATTATGTCTTGTAAAAAACTGAACAGTAAGGCAAAATGTGAGAAAAGGAAGGAAAAAATGTAATGTGAATGGTGTGAGTAACCAGAGAATGGGGGAGAACAAGGGAGGAGGAGTGAAACAGTAGACAGTGTGGGGGGGGCGCCATGAATTTCTCTGCTTGGAGTATAATTTTACCTAAGGTCAGTCCTGCAGATACAGTTGTTCTAATGTGTCTTCATTGCAACTAAACACCAGTCACTGAGATGTGTCAACACAGTGTGTTACATAAGCTTGTCAATATGTAAGAGCACTGTAGCTATAATTCAGTCAGTGCATATGACTCGTGAAACTCTGCAGCATGAATTAAAAGGTTGCTTAGGAGGGATGGCAGTGATAGGGTGATAACTGAACTGAAAGCATCCAGGGATCCCCACCTTGACACTTGCTGGGGGCCCCAAAATTCTAACACCACCCACGAAATCCATTAACAGGCAGACCATAATTTTGGTCTCCTTGTCAGACCAGCTTAGAGCCCTGCCTCATGCCTTCAATAGGTAATGCTATCTTTTCAAGTGTCAGAACCAGAATGAAGAATGCAACTGCAGGTCTGTGGTTCAAAGGTTTGGAACCACAAATCTGGGATGTGACATTACTTTAATCAAACCCAGCTGCCAAGCAGGGGCATTAGACATAGCATTGCTATTATTGGCAAGTTTGGTTTTACCAAACTGCTTTGTCACATAGATAAATTTTAAAGGAATTCTTTGGCATTTTCTTGCCATGGTAAATAAAATTCAGTTATGAAATCTTTACTTTTTAGGTTGCTTACATTTATTTGTGCTTCTGTGCTGTAATTTTATCTTTATTTGAATAATACACCTGAAGATCATGTATTAATCATTTCTTTAAACATGCCTTTTCAGTGTTGCATCACTAAGCCTTTTTTTACTTTACTTTATAAACAAAGCATCCTGTTTCACATCATACCAACTACTGAGTGATTTAAGGTGATGAGGTGTGTCACAGTATGCAGGATGGTCATAGACTAAGCATCACAATTATGCAAACTCAGCTGTAGCTGACTCTCTTATCCCTTTTCTATGCATAGGGGCATTGGAGATATATTAGATTTGTTTGTGTGCCCCCAAGGTCAGCTCAACTTAGCATTGATCAGCACAATATATCCACAGCTACCCAAAGACAATTTATGTAGATTTGTCGACTTACACACTCCTGAATTACTGGGATTTATACAGGTTAGGGCAACTAAGCCTAATTTGCATACATAATTTGTAAATGAGCCTGAATGTATGTGAATAATGTTAAGACCACCATATTAAGTTGTGATCACTCAAGACAGGTGGCAAGTGGTTTATGAAAGTGCAAACTTTAGCAAGTAAGATAAAAACAGAATATTGTTACAAATTATTAGGAAGCAATTCATACTGATGTTAGACAATAATGATTAGTAGGAGAATTCTGTCTTTCATTGATCTGACAGTCAGATGCAGATGATTCATGTTAATATTGATGACATGAGTGTCATTTACAAATGAGAATTCATGGCAGCAACACTGGGAATGTATGGGGAAGCAGTCAAAATGGCAATGTGAAAGATATGTTTGAAATACTTTTTCTGGCATTTATAGATTATACTACAAAGGATATAAGTACACAATTTGAAACGAGTGAAGTCTGATGTTCTGCATTTTCACCAATGTATTATGTTGTCAGGATACCTGCTACTTTACTGTGGTATTTTAACTGTCACTTATGAATGAAAACTGGCAATATAAATACAGAAATGTGGTGGTTAGATACAGCTCTGAAAAATGGTATAAGATTGCAGTGTAATGATAAGTGTTTGCAATACTATTATGCATTTATTGATGATACTGTACAGGTTAATGCAAAGTTTTAATGGCTGAGGTTGGACTTGCAGTATGTGTATATGACTATGGGGTTGTGTCACTATAAATGAGTCTGTAGTCAGATCTTTGATTTATTGGTGTTGAAAGTAAGCATGCTTTCATCACTGTGTTCTTGGCTGATGAGTAGTTCAGGTTTCAGCACATTACTTTTGCATGTAGATTTAGGTAAATGAATGATGAAGCAGCAGGGATCCAGACAGAGAAAGGACAGTTTTAGCCATGAGGAGAACATTTTTTGGAAAAGTAGGACACAAATAAGCTGATAGGGCAAAGGCCTGAAACCATGTGGTTATGGATGTAAATGCTGTTGGAGAAAGGAACCACACAGTAACACAGTGTAAGAAGGGAACCAATGATATGATAGGATGTGCCAGAGCAAAGGTAAGACAGAATGTAGTTGCCCATAATGCTACGGGGGGGGGGGGGGTCCTAAAACACTTATTCCTTTAACACCTGATGAATACCTTTTTTCTATCTGGGAGGATGACTATGAAACAGATGACAATGCATTAGAATAATCAGAGATGGCATGGAAAAGGTCTGTTACCCACATCTGCAGCATCCATAGACATCTGGTCTGAAAGGTTGTTTTGACCACTAAAACATATTTACATAGAAAATGAGAGCTGAAGAGGAATCACGGCATGCAGCATATGACAAGTACTGTTAACAGGTGAACCCTCCACTTCTGCACATAATGATATTGAACAGAGTGTGCAGCGTAAGTGTCCTCCACACCTGCTTACACACCAAACAGTCGTGGATGCCAGTATCTGAATAGTAATATATATTTAATTCATTCTTTACAGGGTCAGCAGCAGAGACAAGCAGTTCTACTACACCAGTAAATTTAGAGCAGAATGACTTATGGTGATGATGATCACATAGTTATATTTATGAGACAGCCAGTGGGAAGGGGCACACAGTCACGCCGCAACATGTTAGTAGCTTTGGAGGAAGTGACACTGGATCACAAAGTCAAGTACATTGTGACATTACACTATCGGTTGTATAGAGACAAAACCCATGCTCCTCTGCATCAGTATCTCCAGACCCACAAGAATAACTTCATTGCCAGAAATTCAGAGGTAACAATGTCCACTGTGACACTTTTACAAAGTGGTGAAAGGTGCATGAGTTTGTCACAGCTAACCCAGGAAACTCATAAAGCAGTGGCTCCCCAGCAGCAAATGTGCCGTGACATTGTTAAGGCACAGTGCACTGCCACCAAAAGTCCACTGGAAATGGTGTAAATGAGGATTTTTAGCACTAAATAGAGCTGTTAGAGAGTAGGGATAATGCTATGATCACATTGATCTGTAATATGTTAGCACACCAGGCATCCATGTCTGCCTCCATTTGTACACTAGTGATGAATTACAAAACTCAAATAGAAGTCAGTACTGGAAGGGGAAGAGAAATGGCTACTGTCCAGAAATGTGGGGGCATGTCACATCACTCTACAAGTGCTTCTCAAGAAGGTAGTGGAAATAGAAGGGGAGAATAAACACAACAGAATCCATGCAGGCCACATCAGCTTTCATCTACACAAAGTAGAAGCTCTTAGTTGGCATTGTGGTCTCATAGCACTGTGAGATCAGTGTCTGTAGATCATCTGCATCAAGTAGTTTATGTCATTGCAGCAAGTCACCATCCAGTTCACTTGACAGCCCTTCCTCATGCTCACATGCACCTTCACCTACCCTATCTTTAGTAGATTGTGTGTATGATGCATTTCATCTTGACCTGCTTTCATTTAGGCCAGTGATGGTGAACCTGTTGGGTGTGGTGTGACAAAAATTCGAAAAATGCCTAACTTGATTCTGCTGGTGTGCCATGTGCCCCCTCCCAAAGAAAAATACATTTAGAAAATTCAAAATAAATAAATAAAAATAAATAAAGCAGCATAGCTCTCAATACATCAGGGATACATCTCAACAGAATCAGAGACAAACCTAGAAATAAGAGACATGGACAGTTTTAAACTACTAGTGCTATTTGAGACTTTGACAGAAATAATGAAAGTAAAATAAGTAAAAATAAGCAAAAATAAGTCTATAAATCTGATTATTGCAATTCTTAAGTGCAAAAAGTTGCTATTTTAGAAGGGACTAAGAAGGACAGTTGAGAGGAATGTAAAAGAGCACACTCCTAAAAATGCAGACTACTTGCCCTTTGCAGAAGTGCAACCACAAAGGGAAAACAAAGTCAGCACTGCCCTTTGCAGACTCTGTTGAGATAGTATACTGGAATAGTTTTTGAGGTTAATAACTTCCTTACCTCTGCAGCAGTGTTGAACTGGCTGCTGGCACAAAAATAATTAAATGCACTTCACATGACCAATTAATGCAAAAGCAGTGTTTTTGGTAACTCGGGTGTTGGTGATCACTGGTGTATCAAAAAAAAAAAAAGAAAAAAACATATATATGTATATATAGGTTCCCTGCACAAGGCTGTGTGTGTGTTTGGTTGACAGCTGTTTAGTCATCTGTTAAATGATGGAAGAAAAATGAGTACTTTAGAATAGCTAAAAGTCTGTATAATTGGTATCCTACAGACTGTAAGAGATGACTGTGTCTGGCATACAAGGCATCCTCTGACCCAGTACTGATGGATTTACTGCACATTTGGAAGTCAAATGGCACCAGAAATACTCAATCTAGGGATATAAATGTCTTCTGCAACATAAACAGAACAGTTTGGAAGGAAAGGAATATCTAGGAGAGGATATCACTGCTCTGGAACAGACTCCCCATCCACATAAAACAAAGTTCATCCTTGTTCATATTAAACATGACATAGAGCTATGGATGGGAAACAGAAAACATACCCCCAGATTGTCCCCTGTACTATTAATGTACTATAAATGTTTTATCCCATGCATGGATCTGATTCCAATTATTCTCAATAGCGATATATAATTGTTGACCATGAGATGGGTAAGGCCAGTTGCTAATTAATGAAGTAGGTTAATTTGAACTCAAAAAGGAAATCAGTAAGGCTTAAAGTGGTCCACAAGTGCAGCTAGCCTGGTACTTTACCTATGTGTATATATGTGTGTATAATGTTTATATCTACACATACACGCACACATATATGTGTATATATATAAAGTGGTCCACAAGTGCAGCTAGCCTGGTACTTTACCTATGTGTATATATGTGTGTATAATGTTTATATCTACACATACACGCACACATATATGTGTATATATATAAAGTGGTCCACAGGTGCAGCTAGCCTAGTACTTTACCTATGTGTATATATGTGTGTATAATGTTTATATCAACACATACACGCACACACATATATGTGTATATATATATATATATATATATATATATATATATATATATATATATATATATATATATATATATATACAGTGGTCCACAAGTGCAGCTAGCCTAGTACTTTACCTATGTGCATATATGTTTGTATAATGTTTATATCTACACATACACGCACACACATATATGTGTATATATATATATGAAGTGGTCCACAAGTGCAGCTAGCCTAGTACTTTACCTATGTGTATATATGTGTGTATAATGTTTATATCTACACATACACGCACACACATATATGTGTATATATATAAAGTGGTCCACAAGTGCAGCTAGTCTAGTACTTTACCTATGTGCATATATGTTTGTATAATGTTTATATCTACACATACACGCACACACATATATGTGTATATATATATATATATATATATATATAAAGTGGTCCATAAGTGCAGCTAGCCTAGTACTTTACCTATGTGTATATATGTGTGTATAATGTTTATATCTACACATAAACGCACACACATATATGTGTATATATATATATATATATATATATATATATATATATATATATATATATATAAAGTGGTCCACAGGTGCAGCTAGCCTAGTACTTTACCTAATGTGTATATATATGTGTGTATAATGATTATATCTACACATACACGCACACACATATATGTGTATATATATATAAAGTGGTCCACAAGTGCAGCTAGCCTAGTACTTTACCTATGTGTATATATGTTTGTATAATGTTTATATCTACACATACACACACACATATATGTGTATATATATATATATAAAGTGGTCCATAAGTGCAGCTAGCCTAGTACTTTACCTATGTGTATATATGTGTGTATAATGTTTATATCTACACATACACACACGCACACATATATGTGTGTATATATATAAAGTGGTCCACAAGTGCAGCTAGCCTAGTACTTTACCTATGTGTATATATGTTTGTATAATGTTTATATCTACACATACATGCACACATATATGTGTATATATATATATATATATATATATATATATATATATATATATATATATATATATAAAGTGGTCCACAGGTGCAGCTAGCCTAGTACTTTACCTAATGTGTATATATATGTGTGTATAATGTTTATATCTACACATACACGCACACACATATATGTGTATATATATATAAAGTGGTCCATAAGTGCAGCTAGCCTAGTACTTTACCTATGTGTATATATGTGTGTATAATGTTTATATCTACACATACACACACACACACACATATATGTGTATATATATATATATATATATATATATATATATATATAAAGTGGTCCACAAGTGCAGCTAGCCTAGTACTTTACCTATATATGTGTATGTATATATATATATATATATATATATATATATATATATATATATATATATATATATAGATATAAATACACACGCATACTGCATAGACTTGTGTACACGATATAATGCACTATAAACATGCATTTCACTTTAATAATGGTAGTGCTTACATTTCAAGGAAATGTCTGGAAAGAAATGCATAACATTCAGATTGCACTGATTTGCACCACTAATGGCCAATCTATTACCAAGAGTTTAGTTCAGTAGTGGTACAGCACAATTATGCTATCCAAAACATAGAACAAATATTACAAAGTATTAAGAAAAATACTCCTTAAGAGAAAAAAAAGAAAATGACATGAGTATCCTGCCATCATTGCCAACTCTAGCACTGTTACCAATTCACCCGCAGAACTGCACCTGCCATCATCGCCAACTCTAGCACTGTTACCAATTCACCCGCAGAACTGCACCTGCCATCATCGCCAACTCTAGCACTGTTACCAATTCACCCGCAGAACTGCACCTGCCATCATCGCCAACTCTAGCACTGCTACCAATTCACCCGCAGAACTGCACCTGCCATCATCACCAACTCTAGCACTGTTACCAATTCACCCGCAGAACTGCACCTGCCATCATCGCCAACTCTAGCACTGTTACCAATTCACCCGCAGAACTGCACCTGCCATCATCGCCAACTCTAGCACTGTTACCAATTCACCCGCAGAACTGCACCTGCCATCATCGCCAACTCTAGCACTGTTACCAATTCACCCGCAGAACTGCACCTGCCATCATCGCCAACTCTAGCACTGTTACCAATTCACCCGCAGAACTGCACCTGCCATCAACCCCAACTCTAGCACTGTTACCAATTCACCCGCAGAACTGCACCTGCCATCAACCCCAACTCTAGCACTGTTACCAATTCACCCACAAACCTGCACCTGCCATCAACCCCAACTCTAGCACTGTTACCAATTCACCCGCAGAACTGCACCTGCCATCATCTCCAAGTCTAGCACTATTACCAATTCACCCGCAGAACTGCACCTGCCATCATCGCCAACTCTAGCACTGTTACCAATTCACCCGCAGAACTGCACCTGCCATCAACCCCAACTCTGACATTGTTACCAATTCACCCACAGAACTGCACCTGCCATCAACCCCAACTCTAGCACTGTTACCAATTCACCCGCAGAACTGCACCTGCCATCAACCCCAACTCTAGCACTGTTACCAATTCACCCGCAGAGCTGCACCTGCCATCAACCCCAACTCTAGCACTGTTACCAATTCACTCGCAGAACTGCACCTGCCATCAACCTCAACTCTAGCACTGTTACCAATTCACCCGCAGAGCTGCACCTGCCATCAACCCCAACTCTAGCACTGTTCCCAATTCACCCGCAGAACTGCACCTGCCATCAACCCCAACTCTAGCACTGTTACCAATTCACCCACAAACCTGCACCTGCCATCAACCCCAACTCTAGCACTGTTACCAATTCACCCGCAGAACTGTACCTGCCATCATCGCCAACTCTAGCACTATTACCAATTCACCTGCAGAACTGCACCTGCCATCATCGCCAACTCTAGCACTGTTACCAATTCACCCGCAGAACTGCACCTGCCATCAACCCCAACTCTGACATTGTTACCAATTCACCCACAGAACTGCACCTGCCATCAACCCCAACTCTAGCACTGTTACCAATTCACCCGCAGAACTGCACCTGCCATCAACCCCAACTCTAGCACTGTTACCAATTCACCCGCAGAGCTGCACCTGCCATTAACCCCAACTCTAGCACTGTTACCAATTCACCTGCAGAGCTGCACCTGCCATCAACCCCAACTCTAGCACTGTTACCAATTCACCCACAAAACTGCACCTGCCATCAACCCCAACTCTGACACTGTTACCAATTCACCCACAGAACTGCACCTGCCATCATCGCCAACTCTAGCACTGTTACCAATTCACCCGCAGAACTGCACCTGCCATCATCGCCAACTCTAGCACTGTTACCAATTCACCCGCAGAGCTGCACCTGCCATCAACCCCAACTCTAGCACTGTTACCAATTCACCCACAGAGCTGCACCTGCCATCATCGCCAACTCTGACACTGTTACCAATTCACCCACAGAACTGCACCTGCCATCAATGCCAACTCTAGCACTGTTACCAATTCACCTGCAGAACTGCACCTGCCATCAACCCCAACTCTAGCACTGTTACCAATTCACCCGCCGAGCTGCACCTGCCATCAACCCCAACTCTAGCACTGTTGCCAATTCACCCGCAGAGCTGCACCTGCCATCAACCCCAACTCTAGCACTGTTACCAATTCACCCGTAGAGCTGCACCTGCCATCAACCCCAACTCTAGCACTGTTACCAATTCACCCACAGAACTGCACCTACCATCAACCCCAACTCTAGCACTGTTACCAATTCACCTGCAGAACTGCACCTGCCATCAACCCCAACTCTAGCACTGTTACCAATTCACCCGCAGAGCTGCACCTGCCATCAACCCCAACTCTAGCACTGTTACCAATTCACCCGCAGAGCTGCACCTGCCATCAACCCCAACTCTAGCACTGTTACCAATTCACCCGCAGAGCTGCACCTGCCATCAACCCCAACTCTAGCACTGTTACCAATTCACCCGCAGAGCTGCACCTGCCATCAACCCCAACTCTGACACTGTTACCAATTCACCCGCAGAACTGCACCTGCCATCAACCCCAACTCTAGCACTGTTACCAATTCACCCGCAGAACTGTACCTGCCATCAACCCCAACTCTGACACTATTACCAATTCATCCGCAGAACTGCACCTGCCATCAACCCCAACTCTAGCACTGTTACCAATTCACCCACAGAACTGCACCTGCCATCAACCCCAACTCTAGCACTGTTACCAGTTCATCCGCAGAACTGCACCTGCCATCAACCCTAACTCTAGCACTGTTACCAATTCACCTGCAGAACTGCACCTGCCATCAACCCCAACTCTAGCACTGTTACCAATTCACCCACAGAACTGCACCTGCCATCAACCCCAAGTCTAGCACTGTTACCATTTCACCCGCAGAGCTGCACCTGCCATCAACCCCAACTCTAGCACTGTTACCAATTCACCCGCAGAACTGCACCTGCCATCAACCCCAAGTCTAGCACTGTTACCATTTCACCCTCAGAACTGCATCACTGATGATTTACATCTGAAGACACAAGTTGTTGTGTATGACAAAATGAAATAATCTGATGTGAAGTACCTTAAGAGAAAACAGTAAGTAATTTCTAATATTTAGTAGTTAAATTTGAGGAAACACTGCTTAATAAAAAACAGCATTCAAGTGCAAGGTATGAACTCATGTTAAATGCAAGTTTAGACATTTTGGCAAATTCAAAGAAGTCAAGTACTGACATAACACTTTTTACTACAGTTACCATTTCAGAAGATTCATTACATGCATACTTACATACTTATAGTCCCTAAGAAAAATTTCTTCTGCAAAATGGTTAAAAATTTAATTATTCCTTAAATGTTGCCTATGACATCACTGAACTAGTGTCAGTGAGCAGTTGGGTGTGACTTTTATACAGAATAATATGAGTACTTGTTCTGAAATAAAAAAAAATATTGAAAGATTAGAAGTAATTTCTGATAAGCAATGATAGCAGACCATGCACCACACTGCATAGCCCACACATACTGTGGCATGCATTAGTTATACTCTATGTGTTTTTTACTAGAAAGGAAACATTAACCTGAATATTATGGTCCATAGTTCTGGACTAGATGCTGCCATGTGCAGGACACAGCCCAGATGCATGGGATTCTTTACTACTGCTGTGGGATGGTCATCATTAGTTATAGCAGGACTGGAACTGAGAGCTACAGTGACAGCATGAGTCACTTCACCACTAGACTGGTGCATGATTATGATGCACAGAATGCAACATGCAGTAAACATCCTGCATACAGTACCTGGGTCATACTGATAGGTACCCCAGACTCATCCAAGCATCTGAATTGGCCTTTCAGCATGCTGAATACCCTTTCAATGACAATTTGAGTCTGGGACAAGGCTGTATTAAAATTATCTTCTGCAGCTCCACTTGGGTTTATCACTAATATCATGAGCCATGGCTCCTGTGGATGTCGTACATCAGCTGGAAAAAAAAATAAAATGGGTGAGGGGAGGAGAGACAAAATAAAGAAAAAAATGGTCTAATATTAAGAAATACATTTCCTATGAATAAATACATAAATGATTAAAAAAATTATTCCATTTACCAACAAGATGATCACTGGGTATCCAAGCATGCAGGAAGAGTGAACTAGTGTGCCAGATATCAGAATCATATGCACTAGCAGGATGCTGGGCAGACACATTGGTAATGCACCCCCATGCATCACATACTACCTGGCAGTAGATGGAATAGTAGCCCTTCCTATTGTGATACCTTTCCCCCGTGGACCAGGTGGGGCCATAATTGCAACATGGGTTCAACGTATTGCACCAAGCACCTCAGGAAAATGTGCCCCTCGATAAGAGGCACACATAGTCCTGGCTTGGTCTTCAGATGAACCTGGAAAATAGATGTACCATTCCAAACTTGGCAAGAGTATGCCCAGGAACTGTTGAAGTATCCTGGAGGCAGAAGCTGAGAAAAACCCAGCATATCCCCAGTCTGTCTCTGGAAGGTTCCTGTAGCATGTATAGTGAGGCTGTACATATCTAAGTACCCACATGGATAGGAAGTCCACCTATAGCCCCAGTACCTGTGTGAGGATAATACATGCTCATTAAGACCCTTACAATATTCCCGTCCACTCTAAACCTGTTAAGGATTTCCTGATTATCAAAATTATAATGTGTAATTCTCTGCCTATATCTCCACCTTCTTGTTTGGCAATTGCCGCTGGGCCCAGGCTGTTTTGGCTCGGCCAAGACAAGAAGCTCACACTGGGAAATAGCAAAGCTAGCAGCAAAGAAGCATCTTCATGAATTGCAAAGTAGATAGAAAAGGTGCAATTCTGCCTTTCATAATGAATCTGTGCATGGTGTGGAAACATGTCAAAATATGACTTGAAATAACAAACAGGTTGGAACAGGACTTATTAGCATACAAGGTTTTATATAGTTTTTCATTAGCATCTCATTATTAGCTCATTTGCTTAAGTTTATTCATGACCATCGCATGTTAGCATAAATGATGTCTATGAGTCACACCTTTGCTGTATATAGGCACAAAAAGCACCAACTACATTTACGCAGTCACGTAATGACTATGAATACCACCCAGGTTCTTTCAAGCAAAACAAACTCTTGTTGTTGTTGTATCTTTCGGCTTTTCCCGGTTAGGGGTCGCCACAGCAGAACTCCGGTCCGCTAATGACTGGCAGTAGATTTTTACATACCGATTTACCAGGCCTGACGCACAACCTTCAATGAAGGTACGCCCATTCACGCATGTCTCCACACGGAAGACGCTTTAGCTGAGAATTGAACAGGACAACGTCTTATTGTGAGGCGACAATGCTACCGCAGCACCACCACCGTTGTTTGACTAAATGAACAGCAAGTATTTTTAGCTCCAGTCTTATACTGCTCGGAAGCTCTCTCTTTTGGTAGTTCTCTGGATTCTTCTGGAAGGAGCAATTTACAGCTTCTTCTACAAGGTCTTCCTTCATTGTGATTGTTTCCATCGCCCAGACCAACTACTCTGGATGTGAATCTGTCAGCTGTTCTAAGCAAGTGCATAATAAGTGAAAGAATTTGGGCAAATACAACTTATGTTGACAGTTGGGCTTCTTTTTCCTCCAGTGTTGTGCAATGCTATAGTAAGTATAAATAAGTTTTCAGGTTATATGGGTGTTCCTCCACATGAGAGGTGTAGGGGATGTTATCCACCCTGCAAAAACAACTTTTCTCCAAGATTTTCAAATGTTGTTTGAGATATATTTCTTTCAGTTGATTGTCATTCAGACAGCTGTCAGTCAGTCAACATGAATTCTTCTGGACTAGTCCCTTACCACAAATGGCAAATGCTCTTTGACTGGGCTTCACTCAGCCCTCTGTTGTTTATACTGCATTTGATACCTTATTAACCAAGCCTCCTCTCACTCACACAGCCAGATATCTTTGTGATGATAAAAAACAAGATGAATGGAAGAAAAACACATTATTGGAAGAAATATGTGTATTTACAAAGGACTTTTCATAACACTGATATAAGCATTTTATATATATATATATATATATATATATATACACACAAATACTTACACATTTCTGGATCAAGTTGTAGTCACCCATTTGGTGCGAACCCCCATGTCATACTGCACAACATATGCTTTTATTTAGCAATTTTACTCAAAATATGCTATGTACTGGTTACTCTTAATCTGACTATTTAACTACTAGATTTATTTGGATTCCCTGAGAGTGGAAATGCCAAATGTCATCTTACAAGCAAATATTTCATATCCAGCAGTGCAAGTCATTTCACTGTATGGAAGACTGCCATTTCATAATGTATTATAAAGGGTATTGGGGGATCTTATAGGTTCATTGGTTGGTACTAGGCTATCAGCCCTAGGGCCTATACAAGCCTAGCCATAACAATTCCCTGGCTATTTCTTCCCACACTATTTACTTCCCTTTACTTCACCCTTTATCTTCCTTTATCATATATTATAAACTCCATGTCTTGCCAGTATTGTGGCCTATAATTAAAATAAACACCACAGGACTCCAACAGGCAGAATGTAATAATCAAACTTTAATTATTAAATTCTGCCTGGTGAAGTCCCATGGTGCTTATTTTAATTATTGGTTTTATTCACATTGTTTGTAGAACTTGGTCAGTATTGTGTTCTATGGGAATAAAGCCTTTATTATGGCCCAGGAACCCCAGTTTGATTAGTAGATCAAGTGTCTGAGGCACTGGCAAGGAAGGATGCATGAGCCCATCGAGTAAGAGAGGCAGGAGCATGTACACTTGGGCACTCCATTGTGGCTCAGTTTTCCTGATGGAGATGGGGGAAAAATGCAAAGTGCTCCCTGAAGGTGGGCAGAACATCCTGCTGACATCTGCCCCTTGCGGATGTGAACAATGGTTCAGCACTGATGCTCATTGCATATCTCTCCCTCAGGAGTGGTATTGGATGTGTGCAGAGGCTGAGAGCAGTAAGAGAAAAACACTCCTTAGCAGTAGTTTCATACTATCCAAGGGTACTCAATTACCTCATCCACCCTGGACATGGGTGGGGTATAGCCTAAGGGAGGCTAAGATGGTGAGACTGATTCAGTTGTAGATCCGCCTCATGTGTATGGACTCCACTGTGTCCATTTTTATTGGCTTTTGGCACATATAAAGTGCAGATATGTTTTCAAGTTCAATTAAGTTGTGTTTTAGGAGACAGCATGGTATATTGTCTCATCAAATGGAGATAATATTTTTGATCTTGGAAATGTCATTTTAGAACCTGTTCTGGGGTAATTAAAGCTATCAGGGGAGAGTTTGTAGTGCGGCAAGCAGGGAGGGGAGATTTGTCTGTGAGTATATCTGCAGTGTCTTTTGTGTCTGTGAACAGAGTACCATTACAGATCAGCTCAATACAGTACTGGGTATTGATAGAGAGATTCTTAACATAATTAAAGAAGGCTTTATGGGTATCTTTGGAACAGACTTCAACATGTTATTTATACTTTGCTTTGCAGAATTTGACCTTTCTTCTGTGCTTATTACAAACCTTTTTAACGTTACCTTTACAGCGAGAGAATTTAAGTTTATTCCTTTTGTGGTATAGTTTGTTTATAGCATGATTCCTTCACCATAGTGGCTTAAATTTACTATCATACTGATGGTAAATGGGGCCTGATGTCTGTATACAGGAATTTCGGTCGGAATAGAAGCCTGCTGTATAAGCAGCTGTTTTCATATCAGGATCCCCAGGAAGATACATTTTACATTTCATTATTTCATTGGGACAGGCCTCTGAGAAGTCCCTGAAAACAGTGGCACACTAATTGTAGACTAAGATTATGTTCTAAGGGAAAATGTGGGGACAAGGTTGTCTGATTTCTCCATGTTTGGGGAGACTTTTATTACAGAACAGATAAGCAAATAATTGGTGAGGATGAGGCAGGACAGTTTATGTTCCTAGTGGGGGAAGACACTATCTGATTCGAGGAAATAGTGCTAATAAAGTTTATGAAATACTGTGCACATTTATTGTTGGCAATGTGTGTTCACCATTTGAAAGTTGGGTAGTTGAAGTCAACTAGAAAAATTGCATTTGGTTCTATGGTTAAGGACTCAAGCTGGTCTAGGTAGATTTCATAGGTTCATAGGTAAGTACTAGGCTATCTGCCTGAGGGCATCTATAAGCCTAGCCAGAATGTGTTGGCTTTCGCTGCCCCCTTAGATTAGTTCCCTGTGCCTCTGTCCAGCAGAGCCATTGCAGTGATCCCCGGGGTAAATATTTTTGTTTCCCATCCAATCTTCAAGGTTTCTCTTGATGAGTGTTAGTGAGGGGCTCTGCCTAATGTAGATTGGAATCCTGTTCCAAAGCATGGGGAGTCACTGGGACAGGAATCTGTCCATCTAGCATGTCCTATTTATCATTGTGCTGAGGTTTAGATCCCTAGAGCGTGTAGCTCTCAGGGATTTTTTTTTTTTTTTTAGGTGGAGCATGTCCATCAATTCTGAGTTGGACATGGCCTTGCATGTCAGGCAGAGATCACCTCTGAGTAAGCGGTATGCAACCGAGTACAGCTGGAGTTTCTTTATTCGGGCTGCATAGGGCATCTGTTTGAGGCCAGTGATCCTATTGGTGAGGTACTTCTGTGGTCTTTCCAGCTGTTGCCGGTGTCTTGTAAGGTACATCCCAAATGGGGCATTGTCCACTATGATGGGTCTGATGAGTGATGAGTAGAGGGGCACAATAACCTCTTTTGTTCTAGATGTGAACCCTTTTGTGATTAGGTGGGCCACATAGAAGGATTTTCTAACCATCTTGGCAATATGATTATCAAAGGAGAGATTACTATCTACTTGGGTCCCAAGATCCCTTATTACATTTTCTTTATTTAGGGGACTACCACTTATGTGGTAGTTTGTGGGTACTTTGTTTTTTCCAAAGGGGATGACTATGCACTTTTTGGCATTTAGCTTGAGGCCATGATTTTGACAGCAGATATGCTTCTCAGTGAGACCCTTCTGGAGGATGTCTGTATCAGCCAGAGAGTCAGTTATGGTCCCCAGTTTGCAGCCGTCTGTGAACCTGGTTGGCCATAGTCCTCCTGTGCTTGCCTGTACCTCCGAGAAGTATATACTGAACAGGAGGGGTCCCAGGACTGAGCCCTGGGGGATGCCACTTGTAACTGGTTTAGAGTCGGACCTAGAGCCTGCAACTCTCACCATGTGGGTTCTATCCATGAGTCAATTGGCAACCCATTTCGTGACATAGGGGTTTATGTTCAGGCTGGTGAGCTTGTCTATAATACCAGAATGCGGAATGGTGTTGAAAGCCTTTGCGAGGTCTAGGTAGGCTGTGTGGACCTCCTTTCCCATGTCTAAAGCCTTGGTAACTGTCTCAAAGAAGTCTACCAGGTTTATGAGGCATGATCTGCCCTTAACAAAGCCAAGCTGGGTAGGGTCCAATGTTTGGAGGTTCCCAATGTCTCTGTTAATGAGTTCCATGATGATGTGCTCCATAGCCTTGCAGACCAGGCTAGTCAGGTTTATAGAGTGATAGTTCCTGGGGTCCATTGTGGCTCCACCTTTGTAGAGTGGGCTAACTGTTGCTGTGCGCCACTCTATGGGTACGTAGCCTGTAGAGAGGCTGAGTTTGAACAGTATGTTTAGGTGAAGGGTTAGTTCATTTTGGAGCTTGTGTAAGACACAGCCTGGGGCACCATCCGTTCCCATCGAAGCTGTGTTTTTGGCTTTGGATAGGGCTGTTTTAACCTGTGTGTCATTGATTGCCAGGGCTCTACATTCTTCTGGTATGGTTATCGGCCCTTTAGGTGGTGAGAGGGGGGTGAAGTTTGCACTAAACCTGTCTGCCAGAATGTTGGCAATATCAGTCGGTTCAGTGTATTTTGTGCCATTCTGCACTAACTCAGAGAAGATCTGAGAGTTTCCACTTAGGTTCTTGACAAAGCTAAAGAATGCTTTGTGGCTATCTTTGGAGTCCTTGGCAATTTTTCTTTCGAAGCTAGCCTTGGATGATTTTATGAGGGATTGTAGTTTCTTGCTGATACTGATCAGGGATGTCTTTCCTTCTTGGGATTTTACTCTTTTCTGTACTAGTTTCCTCCTTCTATTGTATAGCTTGTTTATGGCAGGGGTCCACCAGACTGGTTTCCTTTTCTTGGAGAAGTGAGTCTTGGTTTTGCTTGGGATAGCACGATCCATGCATTCTTGCAGGTGCTCATAGCGTGCCTTTGTAAGGGATTCAGCAGCTTGGACAGCATTGTCCTTTAGCATGGGGGCTGTGAACCTTTCCACCTCAGTCTTAAGTAATGTGAAGTTTGCTTTTGAAAAGTTTTTCATGGTAGTTTCCTTGATTGGGGGTGGTGGTGGAATGTGGATATCCAGATTGATTAGTCTATGGTCTGATCTAACCAGCGAGGGGTTGACCTCTATTGTGGAACTCCGGTCGCCCATGTTGGTGATGAGCAGGTCCAATATGTTGTCACCTCTGGTGGGGGTATTGACCAGTTGATCCCGGGTGTTTTAGTTTATAAATTCTAGGAAGTGTTGGGCAAGGGATTTAGTACTTGAGTAGTTCTCCCAGTTAATGTTTGGGTAATTGAAATCACCCAATATTAGGATGTTTGGTAGGACCTTCATATTTTCCAGTGTCTCCAGAAATGTGGAATGGGGGTCCTGGGTCATGGTGGTGATCTGTAACAAGCTACAATTTGAACTGCAGTTTTGCCTGTTGTTAGTTGTACATGGATGATCTCTGAGGCATCGTGCTGCACCAGTAACCTGGAGGTGTGGGTATCCTTGATGAATATGGATACGCCCCCGCCTTTTGTGTTTTGGTCCGGGTTCTGTGGCCGAAAAGTATGGTATGAGTTATAGGCTGGTAGTGCTGGGATGTCACTGGAGCCTTAAACTAGGTTTCTGTTACTGCACAGATATCAATGTTCTCCATACTGAGGAGTGCCTCGAGTGCATGCATTTTGAGGTTTAGACTTCTGGTGCTGAGTAGCATTACCCTCAGTTTTTGGGTACTTGTGCTATTTATGGTGGTGGGTTTGTCTTTTGAGCCTGGCCTAAAAAAGGCACTATGGGGGCAGCAAAATTGGCCAATATTCAAAAGCCTAAGGGTGACAGGTGCAAGCCATCTCTTGCGAAGCAACGTGGCTTGTCGAGCATGTCATCCCAGGCGGACAGATACTGGATCCCCTTTGAATGACACCAGAAACTTAGCCAATTGTTGAAATTGATCATTTTTTCTTTATACTGTGGCATCATTCTTGGTGAGCATGGGCAGTAGGAGGTATAGATATGGTCTATAATTTGCTACGGCAAGCTAAATTGATTTATCTTCTGACACTGAGATGTCCAGAAGTTCAAGATCATTATCAAGCTGGATTTATCATCAGGCAATGGATTTATACAGCTATGCCTCTGCCATCACCAGAGATTCTGAAGAAGTGATAGGCTCTAAACTTAGGTAAAGAGGAAGTGTTTTAATAACACTGGAGTCAAGTTTCAGTAACTACACAAACATGTATGTGTTTCTGGATCAAGAAGTTATCAAAGTTAAGCAATTTCTTGTATAGACTGCTAGCATTGAACAATGCTAAATTTAAGTAGGCCTGATCAGAATTTGTTAAACTGGAAAGGCTGGAAGAAAAATCTTGCCTGTAAAATGCACTATGTGGGCAGACATTGATTTAGTTACTATGTGAAAGACCTATTGGAAGAAGTGCATGCCATCCCTGGAGAAACACCCAGGAATGTTTACTGTCTCCCCCCCCCCCAGACACTTACTGGATCTGACTGTCACTCTGTTTTTGCTCATTCTAGTGAGTTTGACATCTATGTGTCTGACAATGGAATCACATGCTCAGAAGGTTTTAGGATTTTGGGTATACCACTCAGCTGACCCTTGTTTCAGGAGAGATTGGTGGGTGCAGGTGTGTACTGTGTGTTTGAAAACATGGAAGCAGGTGTGGAGGTAAAGGTGTGAATATGTGGCTAAAGCTTCTATCTGTTTGCCCAATCCCTGACTGAGTTAGGGATTGATTTATTCAAGATCCAAGAATATGTAAGTTTTAATTTATTTGTTCATAGGAATTTGTTCATAGGTATTAGTGTTGGTAAATCATAGTTTGGGAGTATGCTGTACAGTGCCATTTTCATGGAGAGGTCAGCCTACAGTTTGAACAAGTATGTAAAATTCTCACAAATTGTTTGCAAAATAACAGTAGGTGGTTGTTAGTATTCATAAGGCAGTAGCTACACTGCCTCAATGTGCCCACTGCTAGTAGGCTGGCAACAAATGAAGTAAAGGCAGACTATGGTTTTTTGCTGGCCAAGATTCGATGTAGAGCACGGGAAGGTAGATACCTGAAAGAAGAGAGATGGACATATGATATATAGGGTTACCCTCAGACAGAGCAGAAGGGGAGGAACACCAAGAATAACTTAGAACAATTAAATGTATAGATAAGCAATAAAAACAACTTGTGTTAACAGAATACAGGGACACAAACAGAATCCCAGAAAACTGGTTATGCAAGGGTACCAGGATGTAGGCTATTATTGTACAGGGACCTAAACAGAATCATAGAGAAATGGCCAAATAAAGGTACAGGACACTAGGGTACCAGAATACCAGTCAGAGTATCAAGACATATAGTGGAAGTTAGGACCCTTAAAAACAATGCAACAGCAACAGCTAAAATATGATGTGTTAGAAGCAGAGCAGTACAAGGCTGTATGTCACAACAGTATACTAAGACAGCTTGACAGGTGAGCTCAAGTTCCACATCAAGCAGAAGAGAAGGTGCAATATAGTAAGACATCCAAGCAAGCTTGAATGCCACTGTAAACAGAACATATGGAATGCAATATAATGCAACAGGCAAACACAGTGCTAAAGCAAGCAGAAAAATATCCAAGGAGGTGTCTTTTGAGTATAAGCAATTTAAAAAGCTGTATACACAGCACAATTGCCAGGATATCACACTGCAGGCAGGTGACACAAAAAGCAAAATCTTATGTCATAATATAGCACAGTTTATTGCAGGGGGCACAAAATAACAATGTATGGCCAGGTTTCAGAAAAAAAAATGGCTACATGGGGAAAATAGCTTAATGATGCCTGTGACTGATTAAGCATGCAGTAGGAGAAATATCGCACAATTGGGACAGAATAAGCAGTAAATTCACTGACAAAATGAGAACAAGTTACATAAAGACCTGGATAACACCATGATGGGTCATGTGATCTCATGGGCCCAGCAACATCCATGTAGCATGCTCATGATGATGCATGGCCATATTTGCAGTGATGTGCCATTTAAGTACAGCTGAGAACTCAGAAAATGGCTACCCAACAATGTCTCTTCTACATTTATACTATAAATGGGAAGGAAATGGATATGTAAGGCAGGCAGAAAGGGAGAAGAACAAGCAGTGGAGAGCACATACAGAAGAGCTGGGGAAAGGCAGAGTGATGTTTGACGAGGAGGAAGGGTACATATTTTTGTGGGATAGGTGCTCATTTTTTTAAATATTTTCAAGCAGGGTAGGGGAAATGTAGCATGGGGAGGGCATAGGTAGGTAGGTAGGAAGGAAGGTATAAGTAAGGCAAAAGGAACAGACAAACCAACACAAAAGACAGATAAAAACTGGCAGGGGAAGTGTTGACACAAATGGGTGGACCACAAAGGAAATACAAACAGAGTGAAGAAAATCGATGATGGAGAGGACTGGACTACAAACTGTGGAGGGAAATGAAGCACAAGGAAAGGGAACAACATGATGGGGGAATATAGTAGAAATATGGCAGACTACCGATCTGCCCATTGTCACATCCAGCCAGAAGTCAGTCATCTCCATGATCATCATCCTGACTGGTCCTCGCCACTTTTGGATTGGTGGTCAGGGCCTGGCAGCTGTATGACTGCAAGTTGCTTATGGATGCAATCCTAGCTGCCAGTTCAAGTCAATAGGGGTTGGTGCACCATGGCCATCACCAGGCCTTCCATCTCTTGCTGTGTGACCTAGCAGGACCTCCTGATGATGCCCATGTGGTAAACATTAACAGTCACATCACAGTTATGCAAGAACAACAGACAGGCATGAAGAAGGTAACAGGCAGAGTAGTCAAAAAAAGTACCAAGCCTCTACATACCAGATTAATGTACAGTAGCTCACCGATGATCTGTCAATCATGGAATTGTGGTGCAATGTCACTTCTGTGGGCTGCATTGTGAATTACAAGAAGCCCATATCCATGCCAAGATCACAGAGTTGCCCAGGAATACACTCCTTTGTAGTCTACAATGTGTGTGTGCATATGCATGCATGAGTCCCATAGCACACTTTAGGGCAGATACATATTCCACTCTGTGCAATTCAGAGACATTTAGCCTACTTTACATAATCAGAATAACTGCTGCACTATGAACCCCAAAACAGCATGATCAAAACCTCTGCCATTTTGTGGTGATCATTTTATCTAATTTCCCCCAAAACTGTGAGTGTATCACTAAAGAAAGGATAATATTGCTTTACAGAGCACAGAAGTTTTCTACATCTGCTTTGATAGGAATACACAGGTCAGAAGCAGGTGAGTAAGATGACTGGATATTTGTAGCATTTTGTTATTAGAGCTTGCTGCTCTACAATAGCTTCCTGAACATGGGGTGACAGCATATGGAGGTTTGAGATGGATCTCTGTAGAAAAGAGTTTACATTGGTCTACAGAGAAAAACAGTACTCTGCATCTGCTGTGATAAGGTTATACAGTTCAGTGGCAGGTGGCAAGAGTGACTCAGTTTATGTAAGATTTGTGCTGGGGGAGGGTTACTCCACAGCAACTTGCTGACAGGATGAGCGCAGCGAGGTTTGAAATGGTGAATGAGAACAAACAGGGCAAAAGTCAGTAGAACATTGGATGTGTGGCTGAGGGGCAAATGAGCAGCTGACAACCTCCCCTCTGAATACTTGAAAATTGCATCTGATACAGTAGCCTACCCAATTTAAATTCTAATAAACTGTTCCATAACAGAAGGCTATGTTTCCTTGATATGGAAAATATCCCACATCTTTCCCCTCTACAAAGGCACCCCCTCCACTGACCTCTCCAATTACAGCCCCATTGCTATCCTCTCCCCTCTCTCCAAGATACTTGAAAAATGTATCAACACCCAGATCTCCAACTACCTCCTAGCTAATAATCTCCTCTCCAAAACCCAACATGGTTTCAGGCCCTATCACAGCACTACCTCTGCTCTGCTCTCCTTCACCAACACTATACTTGATCACAAAAACAATGGCCTCTTCTCTACTGCTGTATTTCTAGATCTCTCAAAGGCCTTTGACATGGAAGCTCATGAGCTACTACTCTCCCCAACCTCTCCTTCTCACAACCAGCCTGCAACTGGTTCCACAGCTATCTACACGGATGCCAGCAATCAGTAATCTGGGACGATAACCTATCACCTCGCCTCCCAGTTACTCTTGGAGTTCCCCAAGGGTCTATCCTTGGCACTCTGCTATTCTCACTTTTCACTAACAACCTACATACTGCCACCACACAAGCATCTCTTATACAGCACGCAGATGACTCTACTCTCATCTGCTCTGCCCCCACTCTATCAGAACTGCAACAAATCACACAGGAATCATTCTCTTCTGTAGAAAGCTGGGTATCCAATGCTCAGCTCCTACTCAACCCAAGTAAGACAAAACTTCTCCTGTTCCAACCTTCCAAAGCCACCCAAAACAACCCCCACTTCAACATTCTTGTCAAAGACAATACCATCATCTCTCCATCAGAACACACAACGTTACTTGGTGTGGAAATAGACAACAAACTTAGATTTGACACCCACATAACTCTCACAATAAAAAATTCACAAGAAACTTGGTGCATTATATCGAAGCCGCCAATTCCTAACCAAGGCAGATAGAATCTCCATAGCCAATTCCCAGCTAATCTCCACCCTATTCTATGCATCCCTGATACTTACCAACCTTAGACAGACAGACCTACACAAGCTGTATGCTTGTTACAAAAAACTTGCTAAATTTGCCACTGGAGCCTCCTACCACAGCCATCATTGTATCTCCCTTAAAGAACTAAACTGGCTAGAACTCCCACAACTCCTTCACTTTAATCAACTCACCCTCGCTCATAAACTTATTAGCCACCCTCTTAACATCCCTTCCCTTCAAACCCTTCTCCAATCCTATCACCCCACTAGGCCCCTAAGATCAAGCAACAAAAATCAATTCACTGTTATCAAACCAAAAAACTCAGCAGGAGAAGCCATATTTTCATGTGCCATATCTAAACTTTGGAACAATCTTCCACACTCTATAACTACTCTACCTTCCAATAACCTTTTCAAGACTGCCCTCAAATTCCACTTAAATGTGCACTGGCTTTGTCCTTGTTCTAATCCAGACTAACACCCCCACCCTTACCCCCCCCCCCCAACTAGACTCTTAACCCAACTATACTACTGCCACTACTAACCACAGTCAGAAATAGCTAGTTGTCTTTACATACTTTAACATCTTGTCTGACAACATTGTTATTAATATTATAAATGACAACAAACTATCTTATCTTGCAACATTCTCTGTATATACTGTTGATAATCAATATCTTGTCATTGTATTAAAGCCAACAACCTGTAATGGTATTTACTATTGCTGCAACATTGTATCTCTATCATGTACATGATGTGGAGCCTTTCTCCCCTGGCATCCGCTAAAAAAGGACCTGCATCCAGTCTGAATTTCCCAGTAAACAAATGTAAATAAATAAATAAATAAATGAGAGGTGGACTATCTACCTTGGTAGTGGGCTTAAGTGGGGAATGATGTGTTGGTATGCACACTTTGCAACAGTTGTTTAGGTGTGGTATATAGTGTATAGGGTCAGGGAGGCACACCTGATAACTGATACAGGCTCTGCAGGTGATTATGTGGGACACAAGGTGGTTGTGCTTTGTTGAGCAGAGATCAGTACAGAAAAATTACTTGGTGCATGTGTTTGTACCCATGCTGCTCTAATGGACTAATCTGGGCAGGTGGCCTTTGAGATTATGGGTGTGGCAGGTGTGTCACCATTTGTGGCTGCTGCTGTATGGATATGGCATTATTACAGCTGATGCCACACATATTTGTACTTGCTCACTGACCACAGGTGCATGTCCACATGTACATACAGGGTGACAAAGCAGCAGAAACATTCCAAGAAGTTCTTCCAGGCAGACAACTAAGTGTTATTATAGGCTCTTAGTGAGCATCAATGACAGCTTCTGAGCTCTGACAAGACTAACTGTTCCTTCCAGGAACATGTGCTGTGTGACATGGTTATCAATTTAATATTACTGGTGGCCAAAACAGATCAGCACAACAAGTCCTCTGCATGGTCACCACTATGATCTTCAGTACTCACACAAAAACCCAAGCATTTGCATGCTAGGGGATGACCAAGGGTGGGGGATTTGTGGTCACAAACCATCCTCATCAACATGGAGGAGTGCCTGGTATCCCTGTCAGGAGTGAGTGAAAGAACTCAAGAACTCTGATGGCCACTGAAGGCCATACTGGGATATAATGCCTTCCACATGTTCAGACCACAAAATGAACACATGGAAACTAAAGGAGCTGTATCAATTTTCATCAAAGATAAATACACTTCCAGATTGGTAAACAGGATGATTCCCTAGAGTTACTCCATGTGCAATAACTATAAGAAAGACTGCTCTCCAAGTTATCACCAGCTATAGATCCCCCCTCCATGAACCATAATATCCACACTGCCTACTTGGATCTACTTGAGTCGCTCAAAATACAACCAAACACCCTGGTTATGGGTAACTTTAACTTCCTGTCCATATATTGGATAAGTTATACTTGTAACAACACACTTGCTCAAATATTTTTGGACGTCATTAACTCAAATGCCTTGGAGCAGATATTTGGCACCCCCACAAGAGGCCCAAACATTCTAGACTTGGTACTCACCAACATGATAAAACGGTGCACCGCCACAAATGTGTTGCCCTTCCTGGTGAAGTCTGATCATAAATCAGTCTCTTTTGAAATAATGATAGCATCAGACCCCCCCCCCATGAGAAATTAGGCTAAAAAAAGTTCTCCAAAATCAACTATAGCCTCTTACAAGAAGACATTAATAGTTTCAAAGCTCCTGTCCCCACTGACGGCAAGGGCACCTATTCTGGGATATACATCAATGCATTGTATAAACTTCTACACGATTGTATTGAATCAGGCATTCCTGATAGGACCAAAGCAAGACCCTCAAGAAAAAAAAAAGCTTGCCTCTTGGACATCCACCATAATCAGGTTATATAATAATAAGAAATCGCTGTCTGAGAGCAAGAAGGAACAATCAGAATTGGAAGCACACCCTTCTCAGCTTGAACAAGGAATTAAGACATCTTGTAAAGTCCTCTAAAGCTAACTATGAATCTAGATTAGCATCCCCTAGCAAAGGATAACTATAAGGGATTCTTTAGCTACATCTGAAACGTTAAAGGAAAAACCCAGATTTGCACTGAACTGGTAGTTAAGGGTACCATATATAGCAAACCAGTGGAAATAGTCAACCTGCTAGTGGACAGGTTCAGTGAAAACTTCTCCCCCCGTCCCTGACACATATACCCCAAAACATTCTTACCACCTATTATTTATCTAGTATCTCAAAAAAGCAGGTCTTAACTGCTCTCTCCAAGGACAAAAACACAGCCTTTATGAGACCTGAAAACATCCCAGGCTGCATTCTCAATGGTTTAGAACAGGAGTTAGCAGCACCATTGGGTACTCTTTTCAACCATAGCCTAAGTACTGGCTTTGTCCCTACTGAATGGAAAATGGCTGCCATCATTCCCTTGCACAAGGAAAGTGCATCCACCGACCCTGGGAGCTATAGCCCCATTAGCCTAACCAGCCTTATCTGCAAAGCCATGGAGAGAATCATCATGGATCTTATCAACAAGGTATAGGAGACATTCAAACACTTAACCCAACACAATTTGTTTTTTTTTTAACGGAGATACTGGCTGTTGAACCTGGTGGATTTCTTTGCACCATTCCCAAAGCACTGGATGAAGGCAAATCTGTGCATATGGCCTACCTAGACTTGGCCAAGGACTTTGACACAATCCCCCACTCAGGCATCATCGAACCCATATACTGTCAGGTGGGTTGCAAACTGGCTCACCATCAGAACACATACAGTCAAAATAGGTGACTCCACCTCCACCAGCAGACCTGTTAACAGCTGTGTTCCACAGGGATTGGTGCTGGGACCCCTATTGTTTGGAATCTACTTCTCAGAAGTACAGGCAAAAACAAAAGGTCTGTAGCTGGCAAAGTTTGCTGATGACTGCAAACTGGGAGAAGTCATTGACTCCCCAAATGATGTCAACATTCTACAAGATGGACTTACGCAAATCAATGATTGGTACCAAAGTCATGGCCTTAAACAAAATGCAAAAAAATGCTTTATTGTCTGTCTCTTTTTTAATTTCTCCAAATCTTTTGGGTTTCTAATACCATTACAGGAATGGGCACCATTCCTAAGTCAAAATACAATTAACGTTCATGAAATTAGTATTGTTTCATCCTTTGATGTCAGCCAAAAGTGCTCTTTGCAGCACCTGCAATGTGCCCAGTAATTACTCCTTCTGCAATTTGTACAGAGTTACATGTATTGGTAGCATATTTAAATAGGATTGCAGACTCTTTTTTATAAGACCCATTGCTCCTACTACTATTGGAACTATCTGGGTATCTTTCTTCCACATTGCTCTCGTTTCTGCCTGTAAGTCCTGATATTTTATGACTTTGTGTCTCTCTGTACACAAAGCCCTTTGGCAAAGGTGATGTCCCTGCAGATTACCATATTAGTAACAACACCCTAAGCTCTAAATCAGTGGTGAGAGATTTGTGCACACAGGTTGACAGCAACCTTACCATGTCTCCACGGTAGTAAGGAAAGCCTTCTACATTGCTGACCTCATAAGCAAGGGCATAGCTTCCAGAACAAAAGAAGTTATAACTCCATTGTACTCTTCCCTCATCAAGCCAACAATAGAGTGCAATGCTTCCTTTGGTATGTACTTAAACAGGCACCTACAGCAGCTGGAGAGACCTCAAAGGTTCTTCACAAAGAAAATTCAGGGTCTTCAGCACATGTCTTGTGTGGACAGACTGAAATCACTGTCACTTTACTCTGTATTGTAAAGACTACTCAGTGGTGACCTGTATTTTGCATACAGAGTAACCTCTGATCCTGCCTTAATAGAAATGCTGCACATTCGTAAGTTAAATGGTACACAGTTCATTCACTATAGGGACTTTAACCTAGCATGTGACATCAGCAGGACTTGATAGAGGTTGACACTCCTCTGGAATAAACTTCCAATACAGGTTAAACAGAGTACCTCATTAACCCTTTTTAAATGTAACTTGGATGATTGGATGGGGAACCACAAATTCAACCCAGGAGTTTCACCTGTGTCCTTCTTGGATAGGTGCAGTTAGTGTTGATTTAGATCTGCTTACAACATAGACCATATCTCTAGACCCTTAAGGGAACAAGAGTTGAACTTGGCTAGGCTTGCAAGGGGCCCTAGGACTATTAGCCTAGTAACCTCCAATGAACCTTTGAACCTATGGATGTGGGTGCTGAATGGGGCACACCATCCTCAGGTTGATATTTGCATATTCAACACACAGCAACAAGAAAAACTGACATGAAATGCACTCAAGAGGCAGTGACTGGAAACACAATCCAATTCAATGGTGCTTCTGGTACCTCGGCAAACAGCCTTCAAGGAATAACATAAGCCACCACCCTTTCCCATTTTATAACAAAGCTGCTTCAATGAAACACTTTATCTAATCATTCAATTAACTTACTAAATGAACATACTTAAATAAACATACTCCCATACAAAATTCCCATAAAATACAAATCCATAGCCCAAAAATACATTTTAAATAATACTGTTGACATTACACATTCAAATTTACATCTAAATTCATACCTTTAGGTTTCAAAGTGTTATAATTCGGAATAAATCTACTTTCCATTCTTAACAAACTGGCTAAAAAATCACAACCTCTAGCAAGAAAGCGTGTAGCCAAAACACTGAAAAGGAAACTGGCATCAGATCCCCCATGTGCATTAATAAAATGTTCAGCTACTGGGCTATCTAAATTCCTATTTCTAACATGGCCTAGATGCTCAAGAATCCTCACATTAACCATACGCTTAGTTTGTCCTACATACTATCTCATAGGAGTGCACCCACACCCTAGAATATAAACCAGTCCACAAGAAGTACATGAAAACCTCCTTACAGAACAAAACAATTTTCCATTAATCTTCCTATCTGAAATGTTCTTAATCTTAGAACACACCTTGTATCTTCCACAAGGGAAAGATCCTACACCTGCCCTATTGGTTGAAACTTTTTTAAAGTTTAACTACCCCTTCAGATTGAAATACCTTCTATAAGAAAATGTAACCTTTGCAGGAAACAAATGCTTTAACTGCTCATCTTCATACACCACTGGCCACAGCTCCTTCACTAATCCCGTCATAATATTGGAAAAAGGGGAGAATTTAGTCACAAAAAGCAATTCCTCCCCCTGCCTTTCTGTATCCTAAACATAAAAATGTTTTTTAGAAAAACCATACCAACTACTACTACTACTGCCCCCCACCGACACACACATTAAACACACTATCCTTAGCTTTTCTCAGGCGATCCATAGAATAACCCTTTGCAACAATTTTTGTTCCATCTTCTTAAACTTCCCTACTACTAACCTTTTGTAAGAAGTATTATTATAAAGCCTTTTAAATTCCCCCACAGGCAATGCTTCCATGAAATGAGACGGATGCATACTACTAGCCTGTAAGAAATTATTGACTGCAGTAGACGTAATGTGGGTTTTATGCTCTACCTTCAAATTCTCCCCAACATAAAATTCCACATCCAAAAATTGAATATTATTTCTGTCAACAGTAAAGGTAAACTGCAACCCCAGTTCATTGTGGTTCAGTTGATCAATTAATTCTGAAAACTCTTCCAAATTACCTCTACATACAAAAATCAAATCATCAATGTAACGTTTAAAAGCTGAAAGCATGATTTCTAACACACTGAAGAATGTTTTATATAAACAATGTGTATTTTTAAATGTGCTTCTGTTAATTGTTGCTTTACTGCTTTTAATGATGCCATTAGGTGGATTAGTTTAATTAATGACATATAGTGGGTGGGGATTTTATGTTTTTATGTCTGAAGAAGCAGTCGAGTAGATAGACTGTGAAAGCGCTTGCTTTTTACATTTGTTTTTACTGTGTATCGTGCCTGGATTAAAGTGATTCTCAGCCATGCTGTACTCTCTTTCATCTCTGAATTGTCTGTTTTGGTTTTTGTTAGAGAGTATTTCATCAGCTTTTGGACTTTTTATTGTTCTTGATTTGCTAAATTGGTGGTTCCTGTTTGCTGGACATGGCTGGGCGTGTTGCTATTGGGTTGGACTATAACCCGGCTTCAGGGAATGTTATGCAGAGTGAATGGCTCAATAGAGTGCTGCAAGTGGAAGTAAATCCGCTATTGAATAACTCCATGGGACAGAGAACTACAATAGTCAATGAGGACTTTGATCTTAAAGAGAAGCTTTGAGCTTCGGTTAGAGAGATAGAAAATAAAATATATAAATTCAAATGTCTGCAGTGGCAGAGACTCTAATTTGAAGCAGCCTTGCAATTTAAAGTGGTACCGAGGGGACTGCATATCCTGAAAATGCCAACGTATGGAGAGTTGTATCCAGACCTACTTAAATGATAGCAGAGTTTAAATCTACATTGGTAATTTGATTACATGCGCCTCCTGATAGAATATTTCTATCCTATGGAAGAGGCATTATTGAAAAATATCAAAAGGATGCAGACATATGTTTTTAGAGATTTTCTCTCTGAGTTCATTAGTGACAAGCTCGATTTTTTTTTATAAGATTGCAGCCTATGATAAGAGACTTCAAACTGTTAAAATACATAAACTGCAAAGGGAACTGAACAATTTCAGTTCAGTCACTGTTTTCTCTTGGCCAAAGATAGAAGGGAGAGATGGTTTAACAGGATTTCAGAAAAGGGAGATTGAGGAGCCATTCAAGAAAGGGACAACTCCAACAGAGACCTGCTCATACAGAAAAGGTAATGACACGCAGCAAGACCTTAATGACTTTGTTTTTAACCTATCCCCCATTGCTTTAATGACTAAACAATATAAACTGTTAGGGAAAGGATTATCATTTGTTCCGGCACAGAAAGCAGACATAGAGAAAGTTGTTATGGATTTAAAGATGTTTGCCAGAAATGTCTCTTTGTGGTTAGAGTTTTCTGAGGATAATTGTTATATAGATACTTTTAGAAAGCCCAGCACTTATATAACAAATGCTCATCCACTTTTAGATGTGTTCATCAGTGTATGTGAGAATTAAATACGCCAAGCATTACTTGATGATGAGAACTGTAAATTTTACAATTTGAGCTCTTCTGAATGTAAAGCACTTAAACAATTGAAAGGATTGCCCTCTGTTGAAATTCAACCGGCAGACAAGGGAGGGGGCATAGTACTCTTAGATAAAATTGTATATATTGAGAGAATGCTCAATATGTTATGTTTTGAAAGAGCATATGTCCATATTACTAAGAACCATGTATCTGGGATCATTCAACGGTTAGAGTTCTGTTTGTTTGACTTATGTATGACTAAGTTGATCACTGAAGAACTATATAATTATTTTCTGGTTAAACATCCTATAATACCGATTCTCTACGGTCTTCCTAAAGTACACAAGGACATGTTGTGTCCATTGATGCGTTCTTTAGTATCAAGTAGTGTCTGGGCTATGAAACCACTCTCAATATATATTGGGAAGAGTCTATGACCAATATTAGATACCACTGATACAGTTCTTAAGGACACTAGAAGTTTTTTGAGTGATCTATTTTGTGCTACTTGTGATACTATTATCAATGATGCTTTATCAGGTTAGAAATGCATTATTGTCTCTCTCTACTGAATGAATGGGGGATTGAGAATATTAGATCTTTGTTGACCGCTGGGAATAACATGACATCAGACAAAATAGGTTTAATATGTACATTACTTGATTTGGTTCTTAACAATAAAGTGTTTATATTTAATCGACTGTTCTATTTGCAGAAAGTTGGTGTGGCAATGGGCACAGCTTGTGCCAATAGCTACGCCAACTTTGCTCTTGTCAGATGAGAACAGGAATATGTTTTTAAGAATAATGTTTTTATTGAGTACATATTTTATTATAGGAGATTTGTTGATGATGTTTTCATTCTGTAGAAAGGCCCCCTGAGTTTAGTTGATAGTTTTGTTCAATATTTATACTCTACATCATTTCTTAAATTTATGGATATGTGTCAATAGATTCTATTAATTTTTTAGATGTAGTTGTCAGCAAAACAACACAAGGGAGACTGAAGACACAGATATTTAGGAAAGAGTGTGAAAAGAACACCTTACAAGTATGCGTCCCTGACATATACCATATAATATGGTTAAGGGACAGGTTTTAAGAACCATGAGGCCGCATACAGATGAAAATGATTAAAGTGAAGCATTAGTAGAGTTGAAACAGAATTTTGTAGATGGAGGCTATAATAATAATGAAATTAATAAGTGTACTGAAGAGCTGTCCATCTACAGAGATGGTAGAGGTAGACCATATTTTTCTAGCCTCATAGATTTAATCAAGTCAATAGATGAGGTCGAAGGGATGATCTAAGATTGGCTTTGACCTATTCCAGCAATACGGAAGTGATTTGTGGAATCATTAAGAACAATTGGGCTATACTACAATCTGATGAGAGAGTGAGCAGGGTAGTTAAAGATAAATCGAGCTTCACCTTCAGGAATAGTCTGTCACTAAAGAGACAGTTATGCTATAAGAATATGAGGGATATATATATTCCGCCATCAGATCACAAAGGGATGTATTCCTGAAGAAAGTGTAAAGCTTGTAAGCATATTCATATAGGTAATAAGTTTAAACATCCGACACAAGGTTTCGTTATTGAAACTTCTTTGTATGCAGACTGTCAGACGAAAGATTTAGTGTACTTTGTCTGTTGCGTGAAATGTTATGTCTATTATGTGGCAAGACAAATAGACTCCTGAAGGAAAGAGTTCTAGAACACTTTAATGACATTGGGAATAAAAAGACAACCAATGCTTTAGCCCAGCATGTATTAGATCAAGGACAAGATCATAAGTTTAAATTTTTAGTATTAGAAGTTTTGGTAGCAAGTCTTAGAGGAGAAGACTTTAAGAATTTAACTGAGTTAAGAGTGCAAGAGTGGATAATACTTTTAAATACTGATAGTTTCCCTGATCTAAATGGAAGAGTTTCCCTGAAACCAGTGCTGAAAGCATGATTTTTAGCACACTGAAGAAAGTTTTAACTAAACAATGTGTATTTTTAAATGTGTTTCTGTTAATTGTTGCTATACTGTTTTTAAAGATGCCATTAGGTGGATTGGTTAATTAATGATATATATAGTGGGTGGAGATTTTATGTTTTTAGGTCTGAAGAAGCAGTTGATTAGACAGACTGTAAAACCACTTGCCTTTTTACATTTGTTTTTACTGTGTATCATGCCTGGATTAAAGTGATTCTCAGCTGTGGTATACTCACTTTTGTCTCTAAATTGTCTATTTTGGATTTTGTTAGAGAGTATTTCAACAGTTTTTGGACATTTTATTGTGTTTGATTTCTAGATCATCAACATTTCCCTTCCAAATTAGGAAAATGTCATCCAAAAAGCAAAAAAAAGCTGCAACATTTACCCATAAAGTCCGAGTTGAGCACTAAATACCATATTTCTTTGTAAATAAGACCTAACCAGAGCATAAGGCCTAGCATGGCTTTCCAGGGTGGTCATGTTATAAGCCCTACTCCAAAAATAAGCCCCAATTAAGATTGTCAACAACACATGACGGATGTGTTGAATTATAAAAAATATTATTGACACCCGTTGACTGAGGTTATCATACACTGCTCGCCATTTTCGGACCATTCAGACACCCAACTTCTTCCCTTTGCAGAAAGTCGTAAGATTCTTTCCCTGGGAGTCCTCCAGGATTCTTACTGTAACCCTAATCATCACTCACATTTGACGGTTGAGATCCTTGGCCCACAAACACTGGCAGGTGTACTTTGATTGGTCAAAGTACAGACAACGTGTGTAAAGCATGCGCACTTGATAACGAACATCTGTGGTTGTGCCTTCTTAACCGTCGCCATTTTGTGTTGCCAGTCCGGTCTCATAAGTCTTCAATTAACCCCCCCCCCCGACAAGATGAGTGCAAAAAGAAAGAGCTATTCTGTCGAGTACAAGAAAAAAATCATGGAGGACTCCCTGGGAAAGAATCTGATGGCTTTCTGCAAAGAGAAGAAGTTAGATCTCCGAATGGTCTGAAAATGGTGTGCAGCATGCGATAACCTCAGTCAACAGGCCGACAAGGGAAATGCTAAGAAGTGCAAGTGTGGATCAGGTTGGCAACCATTATTTCCTGAGCTGGAAGACATCATCTGTGAATGGATTGCTAACAGGAGAGCAAAAGCTTTGGTTGTGCACAGGGCTGATATTCAAGTATTCGCCGTTGCAATGGCACCACAGTTAGAAATATCCCCAGAAGAATTCAAAGCATCACAACATTGGCTGCATGGTTTCCTTCATCGATTTGAACTGTCTCTAAGAAGATCAACAACACTGTTCAAGCTGGAAGATACTGAAGTTATTAAATGTGCACTTGTGTTCAAGTCCTTTGTTGATGGCATCGACTTTTCTAAATACCAACTCTCCAACATGATTGCTATGGATGAAACTGCAGTGTTTATGGGCCAAGAATCTCAAACAACAATTGATCAAAGGGGTGCCTCGTCAATCTACATTCCCTCCACTTGTTACAAGAGTGCACATTACCTGCATTTTGGCAATTCATCTAGATGGAAAGAAAACCCCACCTCTAATCATTAGTAAGGGCAAGAAAGATAAGATTGAACATGTTTTAGGCATTTACATTCTTGAAACCGAAAAAAGCCTGGCGCACGCAGTTATAAGGAAGTGGGTCGATGTAATGCTGCCACTTGTTTTGTGAGGTGGCAAAAAGGTCTGCTAGTCTGCAAATCAGCCAGCACTCACTGCGCTAAAGACATGAAGAAATTCCTTGCATGTAGAAGAATAAATCAAATAATGATTCCTGCAGGAATGACTGCCTATCTCCAGACTCTTGATATTGCAATAAACAAGCCTTTCATGGACCATTTGCACATGGAACTCAATGACTACATTGAAAATAGAATGGAGCTAAATCAGTATGGAAACTTTGTGAAGCCTAGCCTGCAAGAGGTCGGGACTTGGGGGGAAAAATTAATGGGATAAAATCACTGACAGGTGTGTTGTCAATGCACTACGAGCAGGCTACGTGGACAAGCAGTGCTCATTTAAGGAGAGCTCTATTGCTAGGCATGACAGATTGGGGCCAATGATTTTACAGGAAATGGAGTAGCAAGAAATTCAGGCCAAAATTCAGGGGTTGGAGACTTATGACAATGTTCCAGAAGAAGATGACATGACTGTATTTGAATAACTTTTCCATTATTGAGGCAACAGAATGGATTGTGTCTGCTTTCAGTTTTATTCCCCTCCTCCAATACACATGTATTGAGATTTTTCTGCACTTTCTGTTAAGCATGAAATATTGCACTGTGAAAGCCAAGGTGTAGATATTCCGAAGTCGAAATGTTTGTTGCACTGTTTATGTAGAATTCTCACACAACTGTTAACGCATTACTTAGAACTGTTGTCCAATAACAGAAAAGTACCAAATAAATGGAAATTTGTGTACATGAATAAATGTCAATTTGTGTACATGAATAAATGTCAATTTTTGTACATGAATAAATGTAGATTGTTGTGCGGGGGGGGGGTAAATAAGGCATCCCCTGATAATAAGCCCTAATGCGTATTTCAGCAGGGGAAAGAGTATAAGACCCATCTTATTTTCAGGGAAATACGGTATTGTTCCCAGTACCAAAGTATAATATTAGCATTCAAAGGGGCATACTCTGCCCCCATGGCTACACCTGTGGTCTGTTTATAGATTCCTCCCTCAAAATACAAAAAATTATTTTCACAAACATTTGATGCATTGGTGGTTATATTGGCATTGTAGATAGGCAGAGAGTTATTGCCCCATGTCCTGCCAGGAACTTTTTAACACCAGTATAAACAGCACCCAATGTAAGTTTGGACTTTCAGCAATGGGCACACTCCAATAGCTGTTAATCAAGGGGGGGGTCTTTTGATGTATTGACTTGTAAGCTTTTGCAGCTCATTCAACATTTAACCCACCTGGCTTGTCCTCATCTTCAAATCCTATCTGCAATGCTAGCATCACCACAGGTATGTCAGCTTGGCTGGGTATTTTATGTTTCTGGGTTAAAACATCAGTCCAGTCACCCACAACATTCCCATTTGTTATCAACAGATGTAGCCGCTCGAGGGACACAAGCCAAAAGGCAATCTAGGATGGATGCTCCTGTTCCACTACATACAGATATATACAATCATAATGAATGGGATTTAAATGCCTGGTTGAAGGATTCCTTTATGTATTTTCATCGAACTATACCCAGTAACACTGTAAGTTTAGCATTAACTGAGCAGTTAAAAGTTTTTGAAAAGAAGCTGAATGAGTTTAAAATATTACAGCTTGATAATTCTTACTTGAAAGAGTGTGTATCATGTGTCAGGTGCCTAAAGGACTTACATTATAGAAATTTCCAGACTGTGTAACAGAAAATGCTGTTTTATTGAATGAACTTGTTGCTGCATTTGATGAATGTGGCCTTAAAGTATTACGAATTTTAATTAGATATAATGCAATGGAGATAGAAAAACTGTTGGAGAGATTAATCAACTGGATGTCTCCTTAAGAAAATGACCTTTTAATTGATCATAGATTTCCTAATTATTGTACTGTATTTAAAAATAGTGATGCCAAGGTAGGGAAGCTTAAATATAGAAGGCATAAGAAGTTGAACTAGATTGTATCAATGGCACAGCATATCCAATCCCTAAAGCTAGTATTATTTCCCCACCATCTAATCACAATAGTCACCAACACCATGGCTCTGAATGTACTGCCACTAACACTTCAGGACAGCAAAATAATCAACCTGACAATGAATTAACTGATTTTTTTAGATCCTGCACATTCCTCCATTGTGATGCTCCCAGAGACTAGCCCAGAAAAAAAAAAGGATTGCCACAAAGGATGTCATCAGAATCATACAAATTATATCCCTTGGTCTGCTCACCAATACTGGAAGAAACACATATGTTATTAACTGTAAAACATAATAATAGTTCTTTTTTGCACCCTGAGGTATTGAATGATTTGAGAATTGCCATGGCAGATGAACGTCCAGTTGTATATGATCAAAATGGGTTCAAATTTTTCAATTATAGTTGCAAAATTATAATTTACATTGGTTGTTATAATAGAATAAACATCTTCATGAATTAAATTCTAGATTATTTGGCTGTGCTTACTAATTAGTTAGCATACCTCTCAACTTGGAAACATGAAAAATCTGGACAAAGACCCATGAAAAATAGGTGCAAATCTGTACTCTGATTAACATAAAATTTACATGCATAATTACATAACCCCGCCCACACCACTGGAATTGTGGGATACCAACTTTCAAATGCAAACTGAAGAACAGACAATCAAAATATGGCCCCAGAGTCCCCCTGCAGCCATTGCAATGTCCGCATTACTTAGCTATTTCATCCCATTTATCATAAACACTAATGTGCATACTGCTTTATCTCTACAATGATTTGGATTTTATTTTACAATTTATAGCACAAACACTAATAGACATCTGCTAAACAAAGGAATACAGTCTCACAATGAAAATAGACTTAGCATTAAAACTTCTCTGCCCTTAAAACTCACATTCACTGAAACTGCATTGAAACACACATCCAAAGAAAATGCATCTGACCACTGGCGGATAAAGATTACCTTTGGGCTATTTTCAAATCATAGGCCCCTTGCACACAAAACATGCATGTGTTCATTGATACACCTTTCTGACTGTATTAAATTATATTCCTTGTATAATACAGTACACTTGTTAGAGGTCATTTTAAATTTGTTTTGAACATTTTTCCAGTAAACAATGAAACAAAATGCATGAACCAATAATAACAAAACTGCCCAATTCAGAACATTTCCATCATAAACATCTACTCAAACTTTTACAATCCACCAGTATCAGTAAATATGCACACAATCTCTGCAGAAGTAAAAGTCATCTAAATAATTCCACATTAGAGACATATGTAACTAATGAAGATGTTGCTTCTAGCAAACACCTTTTTATTTCATTGCTTCATCTACAAGTAAAGTGCCTATTGCCCTTGAAGAATAAATTGGCTATGTTACATTAAAAAATGTTGAATTAGAACTATTTATAGCAACGCAATACTCTATAGATTAGGTCAATGACACAAAACTGTTTTCAAACAACTTATTATGCTGTACAGATAATGTGACACATTCATCGGTGAGAATAAAAGTGTTTACAGGTAAGCACTGAATTCTGAGCATGCTGTTTGTTTATACAGTCTATACTTTACATAGCAAGACAGCTTGCAGCACATCATATTACAGGTTGATGATGTAGAACTATTTATAGCAAGGCAATACTCTGTAGATTGCAAACTTTGACTGGACCTGTCAGATTTTTTTTTTTTATTTCTGCTAGCTGACTTATCCATTTCACCAAATCTATTTTCATTGGCTGCATTGGGAGAAACGCTCTAAAGCAGAAGTAAAGGATAAAAAAGTCATGCCATGCAACAAACATAAAACCTGAGATAATTAGCCTAAAGTTTGCAACACATATCATAGATTGATGATGTAGAACTATTTATATACAAGTTCATACTCTTAGCACACATCATGAGTCATATAAATAGTTATTAAGACGACTCAAGTAATAAAAATATCAAAAGCTGAAGTCGTACAATGAGAGGAAAATGAAAGTATTATTAGAACATTACTGCACAGAACAGGCAACAAAAAGTAGGGAGAACAAATTCAGTTGACTATTTCAGAGACAGATTAAATACAAGGAATTATGTCAACAGTCGAAGCAATATGGAACAGGCTTCTGCTTTAGTGACCACTTGAATTCACGGGTAGAAATCCAGTTAAGATGCCAAACAATATTTTTTGCTGAAATTAAAAATGATCTCTTTATCATCATACTGATGCCTCTGTTAGAAATTTAAAATCACAGAGAGGGAGAAAAATAGACTGCCATTTACTGATTTTATATTTTGTTTTATTTGTAAAATGCTGTGACTGGTGCTTAGACATTTTTAACACGGAAATCATTGATTCATTTGCAGAAATATGCTACCAAGAAAGACACTGAGACTGAAATACAAAGGGACAAATTGAGTTCTTTGGAGGTTATGTTCAGGTCAGCTCAGAGTTCAGAAAAGTATTGTTTTCACTCCCACTGTATTTAGCAATCAGCAAAAAATTTGTTACCTTTGTGGTTAAGTTTGGACAGAACTATCTTTTACTGAGGCAGACAAGAGTGAGAATAACCATACTGTAGTATTATAGAGTTTAGAAACTAAAACAACATTGCAGTTACAAAAAATGGGTTACCAAAATTCAACACTCTCCTGGGAGTTTATGATTCTTCATATTCCACCGGAGAATTTAGATAAATCAAAAACGATTGTAATTATGAATATTTGCCTATTAATGATATTATATATAGCCACAAATTGGTTGAACCCAGCCCAGACATCGTGGGAAAATTTCAGATTGTTGGCAATAAAACACATCTTAGCGCATAAACTGCTAATTAGTGACCACAAGAAAAATATTAACAATATAAAAATATGGGAGCAAATTTTTAATATTGTTTTGGCTTAGAGGTTACTATCCACTTTTTCTCGGGAACCAGAGTATAGTCTGAATCAACCTTAGATTGGATAGAGAATGTACAGAAAAGACAGATTGTTGGCTTTGATTTGTTAATGTTGGATTTTTTATTATTTTCCTTTTGATAGTTAGTGCTGTACCTTTGATTAATACATAAGGTTGATATATATGTGAAATTAACCAATGGAAGCATCTTGTATATATTGTATATAATGTGTGAAGTTGTAATATGGTTGTGAAAAATAATAAAAAATGTTTATTGAAAAAAAAAAGAAACTAAAACAACATCAACAGCATGATCTGCTCTGGACAAGTCAAGTTAGGAAGCAATTAACTCTACAAAATAAATAAAGCTGCTGTGTGGTCATTATCTTTTAATTCCTTATCAGGTAGAAGCCCGACCAACAGAAACTCTGGACTCTACAAGCTTAAAATAAAAATGGATTGTTTTAAAACCACCCCACCAACAGAAACTCTGGACTCTATGAACTTAAAATAAAAATGGATTTTTTTAAAACAATCCGTTTTTATTTTAAGTTTATTCGTAGAGTCCAGAGTTTCTGTTGGTCTGGTGCATTTTTCATACTGTGTTTAGTTGCTTTTTTTACACCGGATATACATTCAAACAAGATACAATGCCTCGGTTAACTAACTTCTTGTGTGACACTTCCACATTGCTTTTAATTCTCCAAACTCTTGCAAACAAAATCAATGCAGAGCGTATGCAGGAATAATTAAGTGCCTTACCTGAAGCTGGAGGAGCTGGGGGAAGGAAGAATTATTGCTGTACGTGTGCGACATGTGCTTACTGCCTGAATAAAACTGGTAAAGTTAAATTAAGTAATGGCGCAAATTCTAACAGGCACAGGCTATCTGTCTGCCTCGTGATGACATCATCACGCACACTCAAAAAACAAACAAAAAAAAAACACCAGGGGAAATTTGGAAATTAAAGTGGCCATTCAGAAATTCGTGGTACCCCAATATTTTGCCCTCAAAACCGGTATTTACCGAGGAATTCGGTATGGTTGAGAGGTATGTAGTTAGTCATGTGACAGTCCTTGTATGCTATACATAGGTTTTAGCAACTTATTCTGTCAGTTCTGAAGAAATCCTTGTAGTATATAGGATGAAATGCTCAACTGACTATGTGTAAACTGTGTGTATTGATTAAATAAAACAGAATTTCAGTTGTTTCATCAGCATGTGCTTGCTTCAAGTTTCATAAAATTCTTATTGGAGTGGAGGTCCATTGCTGGTGCTTTGGGGATGTTTGGTTCTTAGTTACTTTTCACAAAGGAATATTAGTCTTATTTTCCTGGTTCTATTTTAATCACCGACAATTCTTTTTTTGGGAAAGAAATATCTGTGTAATTTCAAATCTTGCTGTTTTGGTCTCATAAATTCTTTTTCTAAGTACTGCACCCACTCTGTGGATTGTCTTGAGGCAAAACTATAAACTTTCAAGACTGCACACATTAAGCTACTTTAATTTTTTTTATACTATTTCTGCAAGGACCATAAAGAATGTTACTGTCTTTCTCTGAACTGGCCCTTTCCTGTCTGCATATATGAGAAGTTAAGGTGTCCACGGCTGAAAATAATAATGTAGAAAGATACCTTTACTGAATCCATATACATCGTCCTTGTTTTTGTCACTGTTACTTCTTCCTGAGCATTCCAGTAACCCATTGGCCTCTCTTGGTGCATTTATTTATTTGTTTATAATTTGTTAACTGGGTAGGTGAAGTGGTCCAAGGACTCTCTTCACCCACAACCTGGGCTATTAAGATTAGACAAAAATGATGCAGTAGATAAATTATACAACAGTAGCAGCATAACAGCTAATAACAGATATGTATTGTTACTTCTGCTGATACCTTTTGAAATAACTTTCTTGAGTAATTTTTTTACTTCTGTTACTACAGCTTCCCCTACAGTTCTTTCTAAATTCCTTTTTTCTAAATTATCGCTTCCAAGATAAATTTGGTGTAAGACATAGATTCATAGGTTGGTACTCGGCTATCAGCCCTAGGGCCTATACAAGCCAAGCCATAACAATTACCTGGATATTTCTTCCCACAATATTTACTTCCCTGGACCCCTGTCTAGCAGGCGACTGACATGATCCCTGGGGTGAATTTCCTATTTCCCATCCAATCGTCAAGGTTCCTTTTGAAGAGGGCCAAGGAGGCACTCTGCTTGACATGTATGGGCAGTCTCTTTCAGAGTATGAGGAGTCTCTGGGTCAGGAATCTATCCCTCCAGCATGTTTTGTTCATTGTGATGACAAGGTTTAGATCCCTGGAGCATGTAGCTCTGAGGGATTGGGATTTTTTTACGTGTATCATGTCCAACATCTCAGGGTTTGACATGGCCTTGTATGTTAAGCAGAGATCGCCTCTGAGTAGACGATATGCCACAGAGTATATCTGGAGTTTTTTTAGATGGTCAGCATAGGGCATCTGCTTTAGGCCTGTGATTCTTTTAGTGAGGTATTTCTGCGGCCTTTCCAGCTGTTGCAGATGTCTTATGAGGTACATACCAAATGGGGCATTGTACTCTATAATGGTTCTAATGAGTGAGGAGTACATTGGGACAATGACCTCCTTTTTTCTGGATGAAAACCCCTTATGATGAGGTGTGCCACATAGAAGGATTTCCTGACTGTTGTGGCGATATGGTTATCGAAGGTGAGACCACTGTCCACCTGTGTCCCTAAGTCTCTCATCACACTTTCGGTGTTTAGTGTACTGCCACCTATGTGGTAATTCATGGGTACATGGTTTTTCCCAAAGGGGATAACTATACATTTCTTGGCATTAAGCTTGAGCCCATGGCTCTGACAGCAAGCATCTGTTTCTGTAAGACCCTTTTGTAGAATATCCACATCATTTGGGGATTCAATAATGGCTCCCAGTTTGCAGTCATCTGCAAACTTTGTTAGCCAGAGTCCCTTAGTGTTGGCCTGTACTTCAGAAAAGTAGATGCCAAATAAGAGCGGTCCCAGTACTGAACCCTGAGGTACTCCACTTGTCACTTGTCTGGAGCTGGATTTGGAGTCTGCTACTTTTACAGTCTGGGTTCTGTCAGTAAGCCAGTTGGCAACTCATCAAGTGACATAGGGATTTATGCCCAGCTTAGTAAGTTTATCTATGATTCCAGAGTTGGGGATGGTGTCAAAGGCCTTGGCGAGGACCAGATAGGCTGTGTGGACCACCTTACCCTCGTCCACAGCTCTGGAGACTGATTCAAAGAAGTCAATCAGGTTCAGGAGACAAGATTGGCGCTTCACAAACCCAAACTGGGTGGGATCCAGTGTTTGAAGGTTGCCAGTGTCTGTTTATTAGTTCCATGATAATGCGTTCCATGCCCTTGCAGATCAGGCTCGTCAGACTGATGGGATGGTAGAACATTTTAAGATACAATGTTTCAGACCATTCCTCTATTGTTCCAAGTCAGTTGCTATCCTTCTTGTACATCAGTCCTGTTAAAAGACTGTGTTATCAGCAAAAGGGATCCTTTTTCTTCCATACGTTGTACAATTTGACTTCTGTATACATAAAAGACTGGCGCTGTACTAATCCCTCTGATACAGCAGCAGCAGTTTTTTCATTCACTTAAGAAAACTCCATTTACCAGTATCATCTGTGTCCATGTTCCAGCCAGCATTTTATCTCTGCTAACAACCAATGACCTACTTCCCCTTTACTTGCTTTATTCTCTGTTTCGGGGCTCTGCGATGAAATCTTAATGAAACTCATCCACAGCCCGTTTCTTGTTTGCTGTTTTGGTGACCTATTCAAAAAATGTTATTTCTTTTCAACAAACAGTTTAGAAAAGTAAGAAATGGCCCATCTGGTCTTCTTTATTTAAATTATTTCAGTTTTTTTTTACCTTGGTTCAGTGGTTGCACATTTATCTTTCTAACTGTTTTTGCTCTTCAGAAATTAACCCCTTATCCTAGGCATTTCCTCTGAATGTCTAGAGTACATCTCAGTTCTTCTGTTGTGAGTACTGAGCAGGCGTATTAATTTAATTTAATAACCCTTTGTTTCTTTTTTCCATGATTGTGATAAATATTACATTTCACTCTCCCTCCTTTTGATTTCTTTTGGTAGGTTATGCATCTTTAAAACACTTTGTTTCATTTGTTGATTAGTGATCTCTTTTCCTGTTCTGTCCTTTGCTTTTCTGAGTTTTCTTTCTGTTTTCTTTTTGCTTTTATTTGTATTGTTGCTTGCTCCATTTGTGCTTCCTTATCTTTCTCAAATACTATACATTTCCTTAATCTATATGCACATAATTTAAAAACTGCACTTTTTCCTTTCTTGTTGATGTGAATCTTTCTTTCTTATTGATTCTGAGCTAATGGTTTTTATATATCTTGAAAAATAAATCCAAAGTATAATACAAAACTGCCAACAAAATCATTCCCAGTAGTAACATTTTGATGCAGTCAAGTGGGCTGAAAGTACTAACTAAAAGGTGAACTTCTACAACTGGCATTGGTTTTACTTGTGTCTGTTGGAATATATATCATATATCTATGTATTTATATATCTATCCATTTATTTATTATTTGTTAACTGCATAGCTGGTCTGCTCTAAAGACTGTTTTCAGCCTCAACCTGGATGAAGATGGATGGATGGATGGATGGATGGATGGATGGATGGATGGATTATTATTCATGCTGAGAACTGAAGCTTGGAAAATGCATTATACAGAGTGGAAGGAAAATATCTGCTACAGTGTATAAGAAGGAACAGACTTAGGGCAGGATTCATGAATACCTACAGTAAGTGTACATGGTTCTGAGTGAATGGATAACATAATCATAACTCCCACCTTTTTACTCCTAATTTTAGTTTTCCTACTGATTTTCTTGCAGTCTTAAATACTGAAGAGGATTCATAAAGATTACCACAAAGTGTATACTATGTGCACATTTAGTGGGATCTTTCTGAGTGAATAGATAACACAAAAAATATGGGAGGGATGTTCTTGAATACAGATAATATACACTTAGTGTAGGCGTTGAAGAATCCTGCCCATAATGTTTGCAGTTTACAATATTCTACATTGCAATTATATACAATATATACAATTTCAGTTGGTATAGAAGTAGTTGGATATGCATTTACAAGGCAGTTTCAAAGCAGGCATATGTTGGCATAGTATGCAGTAATGGTTCAACCATTTATATATCCCCCAATGTTCTTTCACTCCGCTGATATGCCTTCTTGGTAATATTTCCTTGATATTCATATGTATTTTGTTGAGGTCTACCTTCCTGAAGTTCCTTAATCTTATTTAATTTTATTTATTTTTGTTAACTACAGTAGAGCTCTGATCAGGTTATACTATGTTGCCAGCATAGCTATATGCATATAAGTAAGTGGTGTATTTAGTGAGTCAAAGATTAAAATGAGTAAAACTTCCCTGTCTTATGTGATGGTGAATCTTCAACCAAAGGTGTTGATGTCAGTGGGTGGCCACTGAATTTAAGAAAATAGGCCAACATTATCTTTAGATTAATATGAGTCTGTGGTGACCCATGTGAACTTTATTGTGGTACCCCCATGCCAACAGTAAATATTTGGAATGATAGTGCTTCTTCCCAGGAATTATGACCTGAGACATGCTGGCACTGTAAACGATTGCCAGTGTGACCTGAAAACATCATTAAGCAAGGCCTCTGCTAGTGTGAGAGTTCACTCTGCCAGCTGCTTATGTATCCATTTACTTGTTTACTTTTGTTAACTGGGTAGCTGAACTGGTCCATGGATACTTTCCACTGATGACCACACTGAACCAAAAGGCAAAGAGACTTGCATTAAAAAAACAGTTATTTAGAGCACCACTGTTTGTAACAGTATTCATACAATTCACACCAGTCAGTTAAATGCAACACCCAGATAAGTTATATACAACATAATAAAGCAGAATACTAGAATCTAGTTATTTTATAATACAATTATTGAACTGTTGAATTGTTATTAACACAATTCATTATTGTTGTTGAATGCTGTTAGTAACTTACACTTCTAAAAGTACTGCAGACCTGGAGAGCAAATCATATCTTCTGAATATGGCACACCTATTTTTTGATGACAGTAAGGAGGTAAAGATAATAATTTCTATGACAAACCATCCTCTGAGTTGCCCCTTGAAGGTAACTCGCAATAAACAGGTCAATGAAAAATAAAATAAATAACTGTAAAACCTTTGCAGATAAGCAGAACCTTGAGATTTATGTAACTAAAGAGGGAATTTATCTACATATATTATAAAGTATACAAGAAAATATGGCAAAGAATTTACAAGTGTGTATAAGATATATGCATATAAAGTGCAGCTTTGATTATTTGATTGCATAAGAGAAGGGTGCACATTCTGTCCAGTAGGGAAAAAAGACTTAACTACTGCCAGTGAAGCAGGTGCATTTATATTCTTTCTTTAAATGAAGCTTCAGTTTCTTCCTGAAAGGAAAAAGGCTGTTTAATTGACTAAATTTTGCAGACAAGGCATTCCAACTAGATGTAGTAATCTTTAAGAATGGTGTTGCCAGTTACGAAAATAAATGGCAGTATATGAAAGTGTGTTTTACTTCATAGGGAATACTTGGGAGAGTAAACATGCAACATGCTTCTTAGAGGATCCATTTAAAAGTAAGACAGTTTAAAAGAAAGGTGTCTTTTGCAGTGCTTAGAAACCAGTTAACTTTAACAGTTGCATAGTGGTGTTCACAGTTATGAGCAAAACATATAAATCTTAGAATCGTGTTTTCAGTAGTTTGAAGGTTAACTATGTTATATAGGGAGATTAGGGTTCATATGTTCATAGGTTTTTCCTAAACCTATGGCCAAAGGAGACCATTGAAAACCTTATCCACATCATCCAATACTGTAGGAGACTAACAGTGTCCCCCACTAAGCAGACTTTGTCTACATATCCCTGGTGAAAATTTGCTTTCACCCACGTCGAGTTTTTAAAGATTGTTAAGGAAGTACTCTACTTGATAGGTAGGGGCAGCCTATTCCAGAAATGGGGTACAAGTTGGATTAGATATCTTTGATGCTATTTGGTGTTGTTGATGTGATAGTACAAGTTTGGATCTTTAGACTGCGTGTTTGCATTACCACTAGTTCTATTTAGGTGAAGGAGATCAAAGATTGCTGAGCCATTAATAGCACAGAAGGCTAACAGAGATCACCCTTCATGAGTATGTATGACACAGAGTAGAGGGACAGGATTGTTGGTCTACCATAGTAGCTAATGGTACTCAAAACTGGTACCTTTTCTGTGAGGAAATGTTGAGGTCTCTCAAGCTGGATAGGTGCTTAGTGAGGTACGTGCCAAAGGGTGCATTATATTCAATGCAATAAGGAATGAATAAAGTGAGACTATAACTTTTTGGACTTTAACATACCACAAAGGATACGTTGGGCTATGTAGAAGGACTATCTAGCTACCACAGAGAAATGGCAGTCAAAGGACAGCCTCTTATCAACATACGTACCAAAGTCTCTAATAACTGTCTAAAAAAATTTAAGTAGAATGATATCTATATGGTAAGCAGTAGTGATGTTAGATCTACCAAAGGAAATATGCTTTATTTCTTTATATTGAGGGTAGGCCTGTGATGAATACAACAAGCATTTGTTTGGTGCAGCCTTTGTTGAAGAATTTGAGTATCAGAATATGATTTGATATCCGCCCCTCCAGTTTGCAATCATCAGCAATCTTGGATAGCCAAATTCCCTTGATATCAGCTTTTAGGTCACAGAAATATATATACTAGTGAGGAAGGGATGCAAAACAGAGCCTTGTGGGACATCATAAGTGACCTTTTTCTGTCTAGAGCAAATATCCCATGGGCTTAACAATATGGGTTCTGCCAGGCAGCCAATTATCAATCCAGTAAACTATGTATAAGTTAATGTAGAGTTGAGAGAGTTTGTAAGTAATCCCAGCATGGGGGATAGTATCAAAGGGCTTGGCATAATCCAGATAAGCAATATGGATGGCATAGTTCTTGTCCATGACCTCAAAAACTCTTTCAAAGAACTCATAATCAGTTTGAGTAGGCATGGTTTGCCTTTTCCAAAGCTGAACTACTATTTATCTAGTGATATAAGGTCAATGACATCATTATTTAATAGTTCAGCTATATTGCTTTCCAAAGCCTTGCAAATAATATTAGTGAGGCCAAATTGGCCTGTAATTCTGTAGGGACATTGTCAGGCCTCATGTATATAGTGTTTTTAATTTTGGAAAGTTCCAAAGGACTTTGTTCAAATTGAACTCATGAGAGGGCTAGCCATCCAGCACTGTGAACTTTGTCTCTTAATGATTGTCATTGTTGAAGCGACACCCCCTGACTCCATTTGCACAGATTGGGAAAAGGGAGTTGTGGCTGGCTAGCTGGATGGATTTTATCAGCTGCTGTGTGGGTTTTCTCATATTTCCTCCAGCATGCTGTGCATAGCTCAAATAATGTTTATCTAGAGTTTATTTCTTTAGCATGCAGTCTGCATGTCAAAGCATGTTAACACTGATCTTTAATTACTTTTCTTGCATCAGTCTTGAACACGTTTACCAGATTATGCACTTTAGTATAGCAATCAGTTTGTATTCTCACACATTTTATGCATTATATAAAAGGTATGGTGGTATATGTATTTTAGAGTCATGCTATCTAAATAAATGTTTATTAAATTAATACTTAATTATTAAATGGTTTCTGCCACTGGCTCAGCAGGCTATACATCCACCTTTGATATTGGAAAGGTCAGAAGTCTAGGGATTCTTCCCCAGTTAAGTGCTTGGATTTATGTTCCAATATTGACAATGCAGTGCAAATTGGTGGTACTGGTGGGGAGTGCTGCACTCCTTTGGTGCTATCCTCCAGACCAAATATTAAAACTCTGATTTGGTAATAGTTTAGATGGCAGATCCCACAGCACCTAATGAAAATAGCAGGGGAGTTTCTCCTGTGCCTGTCCAACTGTCCTCTAGTCCATACAAATAGCACCTCAAGTGTCTTTAGAAAACAGATCCCAATCCTAGCACAACTAACTTGGACAACAAAAAGTAAATACGTTTTTAGCTTGGACAACAAAAAATAAGTAAATTATTTAGCTTTATCTAGCACATGCAAATTCTACTTGTTGGGAAAAACAAAGCCAATCAATTGCATTTAAGGAAATTGTCACAATAGAAGACATTATTTTAAAACTGCGGAAATTAAAGACAGTGGTGGATCAAGTGTGTCTTGGGCTTTGGGCTATTTCCAAACTATGGGACCCCTCACACAAATTTTTAGGACCATGCATAAATCCATGTGTAGTTTTAGATTTATTGTTGTGATTGTTTTTAATTATATTTTTCATTTAATGCAGCAACATTTTCAGAGTGTGTTTTAAATTCCCAGTTTTGAATATTTTTCTAGTAAGCAGTGAAACAAAACACATTAACTACTAATGAAAAACGTACCCATTTCAGAGCATTTCAACCATAAATGGCCACTCAAATTGCTGACTTTATAATATACCACTATCTGTACTCATCAATTAAAGCCAGTGTATTGACTGCACACACATTACACATCTGATTGAGATACAAATGGCCACTGTAACCTATTTCAATTTGCTTTACACAGATGCACACTAGTCCTACAAAGACATACTAATGATTATTTAACTTTATTAACTCTGAAGGATCAGTCATTTTATCCACAGACATACCCAAACCCAGAAAATATAGCTACACTGTTGATTACATCTTTTCTCAGATGTCTGTGTCAAATAATTAATAACAATATGATGACCAAAGTAACATATTTCAACATTGTTTCACACAAAACCACAGCAGTCATGGTAAGGTATTCCAATTTATTTTTCACACATATATGCAAGCTAGCCCTGCTAAGGAATATTAAAGAAGGTTTATAAATCAAAAGATGATAAGAGAATAAGGTACTTTCATCCACAGACAGCACCATCAACCACACCAGCAGTTACAGGCAACTCATTGACTGTGTATACCCATTAATATCATGAAGAAATAAATTACATGTACTTTATTTGTAGCATTGGATGAACTATATGAAATTGTGTAAAAATAGTTAATATCACACCATAACGCAGCCTTCTGCACACTTTAAATAGAAGAGTATCTATGATGAGACCATAAAATATTAACCAGCTTATAACATATGCTAAGTCAATATGCGCAATCTTTGCAAAAGTAAAAGTCATCTGAATAATTGTACGTTAAAGGGAGCTATTAATAATGCAGATGTTGCAGTTGGCAAACAACTTTGCATTTCAGTACTTCATCTACAAATGTAATGCCTGCTGCCCTTAAAGAATAAATGATCTATGCTGCATAAAAAATTGGTGTGCTGATAATATTGCCATAACATTTCCTGAAATAGATCAGCTATGCAAAAGGGAATGACTGCAAAAATAAAACATAGGTTAATAGTTACTGCTCATGCAGCTCAGGACCATTAAGGAGCCTAGCTCAAATTCCCAATTAATCCAAAGCACTGTCTGGTTCAGTGACTTGCTCAAGGTCATACAGTAGATAAATGAGGATAGAAAGATTCAAACCCTGCACCCTTTGTACAGGAAGCAGCTCATTAATACATCACAGCTTTTGTCCTCTGCATGAACTGCCAGAACAATAGTTTTAACTAAATGCAGAAATCCTTTACAATTCGATCTGACAGTAAAGACTGACTGTATCACAGTAATATGCAAGAATGACTGCATAGTGGATGCTGAAGATCAGATGGCTCTGATCATCATATACTGTCATGACAAATGTCAACCCCTTCATAGTTACTGAAGGCGGTAAGGTATGTACTTTATCAACATGTTTAGGCTATATTGCATAATCCAGACCAGTTAAAAATAATTATTTAGTGCAATGAATAAAACAAAACAACTGAAAACAATATAGGTGTTACCACATCTTTTGATCAAAAACCCACAAATTATGCAAAAATCAGAAATATTACTGTATACAGTGCACTGTTTTTTTTGGATTGGGTGACTTACACTTTGCAGGATATGTTCACCTCATTTTTGACCTCCCTATGTCTTCTCCATCATCAACGATAGCTATCTCCTCTGAATTCACTCAGTACAGGTCTGACCTACCTGAGTGGTTGATAGTGTCATATTATTTCCGCATACTCCCCCAGTGCCAACAAAGCTGCATTACAGTCAAATGGGACACTGCAGATTAATCAATCCCCCACCAGACATACCAGTATCCCATTAATTGCCTGTCTCTCCCCTGTTGCATAAAACACCATTCAAACTATATTCTACTTTAGTTAAACAATTATCACAGATTTTTGGATTTCATTTAAAATGTTTATTTCCAAAAACACTGACAGCCATTTAATTTAAACAACTAAACAAAATCAGTCTCACATTGAAAACAGACTTGGCATAAGAAACAATAAATTCCTTTTCCTTTGAAACTCATATTTAATGAAAATGCATCGACCAACCAATTAAGCCAGAAGAGATGTGGAAATCATAGTCAAATACCTTATACTGAAGCACTAATTAGTATGCAAAGGGTGCAAAAATTCAAACGACAAATGCCTTTGCTAACAGCCAGGGACAGTCCAATGAACCTAAGTGTCCCTTTTCAGCAGCAGCCCAGGAACACTGTCTGGTGAAGTGCCTTGGTCAGAGTCACACTGGAGACAAAAAAGACTGTGGGAATAAAACCCTGCAATACAAGAAGCATCTCATTAGCAGCTCACAACCTGACACATCTGTACTAAGTGCCAGGAAAACGGCTGTACCTCTACAAAGTGCATTTCATAACGTGCCATCAAAAAAGAAAAAAAGCTAAGTTAAAATATTAACAATAAACTCATAAACTTCAGGCTGTCCAGTTTATTCACAGCTAAATTATACATATGCTGTCAACAGTCAGCAAAACAAGAAAACTAAGGTTCATATCCAAAGAACATGGATCATATGACAGTGCTCCTGTTTTTACAAGACATTCCTTTCTTTACAGCATAACTACCCCAGGATGTAGGAACCAAATATTTATACACACATATACAAACACAAACACACACACACACACACACACACACACACACACACACACACACACACACACACACACACACACACACACACACACACACACTCATACGAGCACAGACGGTCATTAATTTTAGCCCATTGTATGACCATACACCTCAGGTATCTGTTTGAGATTAAGTGGATGACTAGATTCATAAATAATAGGCCAGAAATGTCTCTCAGCTTGCTGCTGTCAGGACCATATGGTGCAATTATTGCAATGCCCCTCTACTTTCTCAACTTCTTATCGCAAGAATCAAAGATGATGACTCAAAATCAGGAACAGTTTTAAAAATTCTCTTATATACTTAGTTGCTGGAATAACAAGTTTTGCATTAGCAAGCATTTTCTAAAGGTTGCAAAAGTATGAAATCCACATACCTGTCCTTATTTAGTGAATGAAGTCCACAACAATTTGCTAGAAAGCCACATATTTTACAAGGAACAGACCACAATACCTCTCAACTTCTTTGTCCAAGAATTCTGGACAAAGCCAAAAATATTGGGAATGCAAAAGACCCCAAAAGGACACATTTTAATTAATATTTTATTTTACCAATTTGTTACTAAGTAAACCCACCAGACAAAGTGCCCCTTTTCAAGGTGACAGAGAATTACTGCTTGATTAAATGACTTGCTCAAAATGACACATTACAAAAGTATAGGTGGAAGGAATCAATCTCTGTATTTTTGACTAAAGGATGCACTTCATTAACAGCTGAGCATCTTAAGTACCACACACACTGATTTGCATAAAAAGGTAACAGAACAACAGGTGTTAGAAAAACATGGATTTTCTGAACAATAATTATTATACATCTCTAATGACCACCATTACTTACTGACAGCAATCCTTGGTAGTTTACCAGAGGGAAAAAAATTATAGGACAGGGCATAAATATGAGACAAAATCAGATATACTCATAGGTTCATAGGTGGTTACTGTTACAAGTGTTTGGTCAGATACATGCTGAAGGGTGCACTGTACTCAATGATTAGTATGATGAGAGCTGAGTACAGTGGAACAATGACCTCTGGGGACCTGGATGCCATGCCTTTACTTATAAGTTGTGCAACATAGAATGATTTTCTCACCACAGTAGATACATGGTAGCCAAAGGCCAGGTTATTGTCAACATGCATTCCAGATCCTTGACCAATGGGTCTATTTTTAGAGGTGTGTTATCAATGTGGTAATTTCCTGGGATGGCCATCTTTCCAAAGGGTACTGTTATACATTTTTTGCATTGAGGTTTATTCCATTGCTCTGGCACCAGTTGCTTGTCAGTTTCAGGCCCTCGAAAAAAGACTAAAAGGCAGACTACTCTAATCATTAACAAGTTAAGAGAACAGCAGCAATGACATGCATTTTCAATAAAAAGAACTATGGAACTTCAATGACTGGTATTATTTTTGTTTAATGACTGGTATTATTGGCTGAAAGTAAAGTGATTTATCAGAAAATGTTATTAGTCAGTGATTTACCAAAAAATGTTATTTATTTACTATTTGCTATCCAGGTAGGTGGACTGGTTCCATGACCCTTTTGTTATGTATTTATTTATTTCCAGTTTGTTTGCCAGGATGGTTTATTGGGCCAAGAAGAGCCCATTTTCAAAGGAGTCCTGAGGAGAAAAGCTTCACAAAGATAATGTACATAGTAAACACATTTTTAGTAATATAGTAATACAAAAGTACAGATAAAAAATGGTATTTAAAAGTACAGTTTAGTAAAATGCAAAAAGAGAGATTATATAATTATAAAAAGCCATTAGTAAATATTTACAAATATATTTGTTCCTACTGTAGTGATATAATAGTAGAGGAAGAAATACATACATAACCTATGAGAGTTATTAGTAGGGGAAGTGAGACAAGAGGTGTGAGCAGAGGGGAAAAAGTAGGAGAGGTGGAGATTAAAGAAGGAGGTGGGGAGGTAGACAACTTAGTTTAGGGTGGGAAGGGGAGAGGTAGGGGAAGCAAAAAAAGAGAACAAAGGTGAGTTGCTAAGGGAGTTATGTGGGATGTGAGCAGGAACATTTCCAGAGGGATATTAGATGCGAGTGAAGCAATGATTTCAAGGTAGAGTGGCTGTTAGTGTTCCTTTTTAGCCATGACCTGACTGAAAAAGTTAATAGAGGTCTGGCAGGAAGTGCAGAAGGCACAGGATCTGAACTCTTAATGAGCTGCTTCCTGTAGTCAAGATGTGCTTCCTGTAGTCAAGGATGTATGGTATTTCTTTTTCTGTCTCCATTTCCCTACTGTGGGACCCTGCGCATGTCAGTCTCCCAGATAGTGCTTCTAGGTTACCCCAACATAACAAATATTTTCAGAGTGATAAGAACTATTAGGTTCTATGACTGACCTTATTGACTGAGTGATTTAACTTATCCAACCAACATTTATGCAGTTTGAGAGTGGAGTTGGAGTTGTGCAATAGAGATTCATTTAGGAGAGGTCTGGTAGTAGATTATGCATTAAACACACACACGCACACATGCACATGTACACACATGCGCGTGCACACACACACACACACACACACACACACACACACACACACACACACACACACACACACACACACACACACACACACACACACACACATACACACACACACCAGTTCCAAGACCAATCCTCTTTTCAGGACCATGCATACATTCAGTATCAAATCAACTCCATGACCACTTATGCAGAAAAAAAAAAGAAAAGGAAAAAGGTGTTTAAAGAAAAATGCAAAAGCGCACGTGCGCGCGCGCGCGCACACACACACACACACACACACACACACACACACACACACACACACACACACACACACACACACAAAAAACAACTATCGTTAGGTTCTGTAGTACTGCAAATTTCAATTCTAAGTCTACTCTGCAAACTCAGTATCAACTCCATGAGCATGTGCATGCAGTCAAATGCACCTATGACTTTCTGGTGCTGTGCTTCCACAGTTGAGTAGGGTTTTAAACAGCACAGGGGAAATAAAGGAGAAAAAAGCACTTAATGAAAAATGCAACAGCATAGGGCTTGGGTCAGTATGTAGCCAGACATGGGCTCCCCTGGAGTCTAGGTCCATGGATGACCACCAGAATCTAACCTATTATAATCTTTCACTGATTGAAAAAAAAACTTGTAAATACCATTTCCAACTGTATTTATGCATTTCTTTTGTTTCTTTTCATAGAAGATTTAGAATATTAAATGATGACTCCAGAAAACAAAGATTAGCTAGACATCTCCTAGTATAGTAATGCCCATTTTTATGAGATGAACACTGCCTCTTATAAAATTACAATCCTTGGGATCCTTGGTGTTCTAATTTAAAAATTCATCAGGACTGAGTGAACCTACATTGTGTGGAGGTTGTTTGTCAGAATAGCTTCTATATGGTCAGAATCAAAAAAGAGGGTATGTTAAATACAGAAATAAGTATGAAAGATATCAACAAGTCACAGGGCTTCCAGTGCTTTTCTGTAGCTAGTTAAGAATACATAGTCTTATTAGAAAGGAACAAGAACTGAGGAATTTGGCCACAGCAATTTATAGTTCCAAAATATTAAGGTAAACATCTGAGGCTACAACTTCTTAATCTGAACAGCTACTGTGTTCTGTGTCACAGGCTTCCATTTTGAGGATATGATTAGCATGATAGGTACAGCATCCTACAAGTACTGTTTTTGCAGCTATCAAAGAAGTGCTTTAAAAAATAGTATGATGAAATTCATATTTCTTTGTCATCCATCAGACAAGTGCCTTGAAAAATAATATCAAGATATCTCTTTTTCATCCACCATTTAATTCCACTCTATTTAAAGGCTAAGATCAAACTTAGCAAAGTGCTTTAATACAGTATGATTAATGAATGGAGTATATTATCAGTGGAAATAATTATGTATAAGGATAATGATGTTGTAAGAGGAAAAGCAGACTTTTAGGTTACTTAAGGGAAGCTTATTTGAGCCCATTAGGCTTTCAGCTTTTTAGATATGACCTTAGTGTGAAACATCATAAACATTAAATTATTCATATATGGAAATGCCTTAGCAAAATGGGGAGTCAAGCAAAATTCACAACAGCATTTATCAGGAGACCCTGAGGAATGAGAGTGTGAAAGTTCTTCTACAGAGACACAAAAGCTGCCATGAATAATCCCGGTTATATGAGGCGTGTAATCTCTCCGTGGGCAGAAATGAACTGCTTTGTATTATATTGTATTGTATCTAGGACACCATTAATGCACTACAGACACTGATGGGCAATCAATACAGATTTTGACAAACTAATCACAGCACACAGGTTTCTGAACAAGATGCATTTTAAAGCACTTTGAGTGGCAGTCAATTTGTCAAGTATTCTTTCACACAGAGGAACTTAAGAGGGCCTTCTTTTAGAAGCATCTATATTATAATAATGAAACATTTCTTTTTACAGATGGGGCTAAGAACAAATATAAGTGTAGTAGTAATCATTCTCTAATTACCTCTTCATCCAGTTCAGTCTTCTGTGGAAGCCAAAGTGTACCCCAGAGAAAATATAATCCTGGATAGGATGCCAATCTGCTTTGGGATGAAGCTGCACACACACACACACACACACACACACACACACACACACACACACACACACACACACACACACACACACACACACGTACCAACTATGTTATTTTATGATTTTGTTTTATATTCTATAGAGGCACCCTCCTGTTACAGTACAAAGATGAGACCTGCTTAATACTAAGCAGTGCTTATTTGCCAATAAAAGATTTAAACCAAGACTGAGGACCGAGTGTTCATGTCTTCTATATCTTTATTGAGATTTCAGTCATTTAGCCATCTGGAATAAGATTTTTGTCTGGCTAACCCTAAAGAAGAGAGAGGCTGAGCAGCATTCAGTACCCGGGGAAACCTTCACCATGGGTACTAACCACTAGGATTTGATTTCGTACCACACAATTATTGGCTAATTTTGATTTTTATTCCCCCTAGATCCTCTGGATTTAAGGGCTCTTCACTCTCAGAACTGGGAACAAGCAGACACCCCTTTTATAGCCTGACAGAATTAGTAATAACCTTGGTCTAATTTCCCCATGCTTTGCACTGGTGAAGAATGAGTATGACCTCACTCTTTATAAAGCAGCAATGACACTTCCTTCTGTTTGCAAACATTGAAAGGTGTTGGAGGGCAGACTGGATGGTACAACAAAATTGTTCTTCTTCTGGTATGTACCATCTATAGCTTCCTTTTCTGTGGCTTTCTTGCTGTATGTCTTGAATGTTATATGGTAGTTTGGAGAGATACCAGAAGCTGCCTTAAAATACAAAACACCAGGGTTTGTAGGGCCTGAAAGAGGTGGCAGAAAAACAGCAGTTTATATTGAGGCCTGCTAATGGTTGATGTGGCCACCATGACATATAATTCTAAGAAAGGTGCACTACTACATGCTCTGGTAAGGTTCATAGATTCATAGGTGTGTACTAAGCTAATGACCTTGGACCCTTTACTAGCATAGCCATAGGATTACCCTGGTAAGACTCAGGGATTTAAAATACTTCCATATCATTTTGGATAACTAAAGATCTTTAGGAGCATAAGTTGCTGAAATTCTGTGGAATCACTGATGGGTTCATTAAACACCACTGTATGTCACCCACAAAGATAATTGCTATAGGTACTATATATATCTGCTTTGTGAGGTATGTAACATTGAAGAATACCTGACGTTTCATTGGCAATCAGTTCAATAAAGACTAACTTATGAAAAGTATTCAGTGATATCACACTTTCCTCAACAGATCACCTAAACAAAATGCCTTTTAATAAAAATCACAATAATTTTATGTGGTGAGGGCCAACCCCCACATTATTACATTCTTTTTTGGCAGTTTTTGTCCTTACTGCCTGCTGACCATTAGACCCTGTCTCTATCTGCCAGCCCATGTGTTCCTTCCTTCAGGTAAGGACCAGCTAAGAAGGGTCATCACTGATGCAGCCATTAGTTTTTCTTGGTTTTCTCCCATGCTCTAACCCACGTGCATCCAGTGAGGTGTTGGGGTGCACACAGTGGGCTACCTGCAGAGAATTTGTCCTCACTTCTACAACAGGGATTCCTCCAAGCAGGCCTGCCCCTCCACTCCCAACATTAGCAGTGGTTTCAGCAGTTTCCACTTAGGAAATGTCACTCCCCTGTATGCTTCAGAATTTACACAAACCCTCCACCCTCCAGGAGAGGCAAATCAGCGAAAACTCTTCACCTCACTTTGCTTGACTCCTCCAGTGTCAGGAACACTCAACAATCTCCAGTCCCCAGAGTCATAGTCAAGGCAGCATCTCTCTGCTTTTATTTATCAATACCCAACAGGTACTGATCTAAAACCACTTAAGTGTTTTCATGGCAGAAGGTGCATTATCAAAAAATGTTTGCAGATGTGTCATCTTAACTTTAACCAGTGTCTGCATAGTGGACATCTTCTGATCTTTATAAGCCATGATGACACATATATACAGAAAGTAAAATATTCCCATTTGAACACAGAAAATATGCCTGACTACATCTGCAACGGTAGTGGGAAAGGCAGACCAAATGCTAGGTAAAGGTATCATTAGTAGAAGAAAGGTGATGTTTCCCATATACACCAAACTGTTAAAAGTCTTAACTCATGCAACAGGCTTTAGTGGTAGAGGCCACATCTTTGGAATAATCGGGGCAGGATGGACAAACTGAAAAAGAGAAACAAGGCTGACATAGCACTTGCATTATGGGAAAAAAGGCTGAGGAAGTTTGACCTGTTCTCACTGGTAGATGAGATCAGGAAGGAAAAGGGAACATGCCAGAGTCTAAAATATTTCGATTTAAATAATATGGGTGATTTATGTGATTTGAGATGTTTTGAGATTATACTAGAATACTGATTAGAAACAAAGTGAAAAAAAATATATTCTTCACAGAAACGGATAGTGAACAGATTCAACAGCCTTTCTGTAAATGAGGTGTTGGTTTGGGATCAAAGTTTTTAAGTGTGCAAAGTAGAAGCTGGTCAGGTAGCATATCAATAAACAAAACAGTAATGAAGAATGTGCAGGTGGATGAGGACAGACAGTCCACATTGTTATCAGCAGGTAAAACTAAAGAGAAAGTCATTCAACTGAGTTGACATTCTAATCGTTTTCATCTGAATTTAAAATTCTCAAACCATGACTTTTACAATACTTACTGATTACATCAGGGGCTATTGTCTGCGAAATGTTTTTATGTTATTTAATTATAAATATATAAGAAATCTGATAAACAGGTAATGCTTTAATATACTATTTCTTCAAAGCATAGCCTTTCATTTTGTATAGCTGTCACTGGTTGTCAGTATTCTATAAGTACAGACATCAGGCAAGTTCTGCACTAAAAACTAGTAATAGAACTGGGCAGAAAAGGAGGGACAGGCTGTTGTCATGTGCTATAAAATTCTAGATGTCCATAGCCAAATGATTTGCAGTTGCGTTACACATCGATTGTGCTTCCGTCCTTTTGATTGTGAGAGACAAAGAAGATGGTTCTGTTTCCGAATGACTTCTACCAAGTGCAATTTTTGTTATTTATGGCTGCAGTGAAGGGCTGACAAGAGTTGAATTAAATATTTAATATCATTAGAAACAGTAATAGTACTAGCAGAGTATAGATTTGAGAAGCTAGGGAATTAGTGAGAGTGTCTAATGCGTGTGCCCTTTTTTAAAAGAAAAATCCCTTGCCTGTAATTTCAGGTTATTAATATATACTTACTCTGCCTTCTGCTTCATTTTGTGGCTTGTATTACTTCCATTTCCTGTGAGTATAACATGCTCAATAAATGCTATAATATTTAATAGTTGCTGTCTCTTACAAATGTAATAGAGTGCCTGCCCAGACTGTAATGCAGTATAAATTTTCTTTTAATTTTTAATGACTGAGGTTGACAGTTTTTAGTAGCTCAGCTCAGTACAGTTATATACATAATGTTTTTTAATATTTTTACATATTAGTGTTCAGGAAAAATATTGTGCCTTAAATAGCAAGCAGTGCATTCATTTAGCATGTGATCTACAAATATTTTACTAATATTCATTTTACAAACTGTTACAATGCTGTTCAAAATACGTTACAGAAGTGGGTGCAATTTGTATTTATACATATAAAATCACCACAAAAATTAAAACTGCCATAGAGTCCAAGACCTGCATAGTTAACACTGTCTAGAAAAAGCATCTTTATACAGAACTTTTTCTCCCTTCCCCTTATTTAAAGGAATGGGGCCATGCTTCATTTGATTGTGACCTTATTGCATATCATATCCAATGAAGCTTTTTAAACTTTGATACTATGTACATTACTAATATATACTCATTGAAGCAGCAGTTTTCATTATGACATGATATACAAGAAGTGTGAAACCTACCTGTCTAGTACACTCCAGGTTGTAGTATTTTAACACAATACTGCAGATGTTACAGCCATCAAGTTTAAATTATTAAATGTCATTAACTGCGGTGGTGGTGTTGCAGTAGCGTTGTCGCCTCACAGTTAGACGTTGCCCGTTCAATTCTGTCAGAGCGTCTTCTGTGTGGCGACATGCGTGAATGGGCATTCCTTCATTGAAGGTTGTGCATTAGGCCCGGCAAGCCAGCATGTAAAACTCTACTGCCAGTCATTAGCGGACCGGACTTCCACTGCGGCGACCCCTAACTGGGAAAAGCCGAAAGACACATTATGAGTAGCTTACAGTTATTGTTAACTCAAAAATGAAACAATGCTTTCTGATGCTTGCATTGTGTTGGGATAAAATCATGCTTTGGATGCCAGTCACATTTTGCCTCAGAATGATTGTTGTATTCTTGCAGAAAAAATGCCCTGCATGCATTTTGTTGGCATAATGGCATATATTCTACACTTTTACACTTTACAGAGGTAAACATACCATAATAACATATAACCAGCTTAATATGATTTGCAAATGACAGACCATTGAGGTCTTTGAAATATTTTTTATCAAAATAGGTCTACGGAAGCCTTTTAACATCATAAGCTGTCATCCAGGGACAAGGTGGTCATAACATCCCTATATTCTTCCCTTATAAGACCCATTATTGAGTACAATGCCCCTTTTGGCATGTACCTCACAAAGCACATCCATCAACTGGACAGACCACAGAGGTACCTCACCAGGAGAATCCAGGGCCTCAAACATTTACCCTACATAGATAGGCTAAACGCCATGTCCCTCTACTCAGTCTCCTACAGACTCATCAGAGGTGACCTCTGTCTGGTAATAAAGCAATCTCAGACCACGCACTGATGGGACTGCTGCATATCTGCAAGTCAAGCTCCACTCGAGTAACCCACACACATGACCTCGACCTGGTTGTGACATCAATAAGATTTGTTGGTGGGACAGATTTGTGTCCCAGAGACTCCCCCTTTTGTGGAATAAACTCACTTTCCACGTCAAACAGAGTGCCTCATTAACTCTTTTTAAGCGTAACCTGGATAACTGGATGGGGAACAGAAAATACACCCCTGGGATTCCACCTGTGTCCCTCCTGGACAGTGGCATAGGGTGCTGACTTGTTGGAACATGGCTAAATTATTAGCTAAACTTGTAAGTGCCTCTGGGCCAATAGCCTAGTAACTTCCTATGACCCTTTGAAGTCATAGTTAACCACATTAGAGCAGCACAATCAAACAGGGAAATAGCAGAGTTATTAAATAAAAAAACATGCACTGATAACAGATTGAGGTGACTTAGAACCAGTGGTTCCAATATCAACAAATGAACAGCTATACTCATATGCAGAGAGTTTATTATTGTCTGCAGATCTGGACGACACCTTTTAGGGGTAAAAAATGCTACAGCTGCCTGTCTTCCTCTGAAGTTTCTTAATTGTTTCTATCAATTACTTTTTTGAGTCCATTTCTGAACACATTTTAGATAACTGGGATTATTAATACTTCTGTTTGCACATACTGCATTTGGCTCATAAAACAATTCTCCTATATTATACTTCATGGAAACTAGGTTGTATGACATTGAAACACTTTCATAATTATTTAATGATATATATAACAATCAGGTAGTAGCTTTTTGTCTTGACGTTTGTACACTAACTTGTGTTGACATCTAACCATTAAAGAAATCTGTCTGTCAAAGGCTATTACTTGGCAATCAGCACAGTATCTTATGTCTCATTTTCCCATTGTCTCTATGCCGCAATGTGGTAAGCCTTCTGAAATCAACAAAGAGCATGTCATGCACTAGAATCAGCAACAGACAGTTACCTTCATACTCTTCAGGGAGTCCCGCAGTTTGGATATTGAGTTTTGTAGAGCTTTTACCCGACTCCTTCACCTCTCTCACCCTTTATTTAGTTTGTTGATAGCATCATTCACAGTACTGCTTGTTTTCACTGCATTGTGTGCAGCAAGTTGCCCTGTTTTAGTGTTACAAGTTTAGTATCTAAATCACGCATTTAAGTCAGAATGTTGAAGCTATAAATTATGAATAGAATTTGTAAAACTTCTACAGGCCTATGCAGATAGTATTGATATGATGGCCTATGTATAGGGCATCTCACTGTTATCATTAACTGGTAATTATTTTAGCAATCAACCACATTATTTAGAGGGAGAAACATTTACATTTGCAAGCATAAAATATCTCATACAGTTATATACAGAGCAACTAATTTAAGGATCCATTTGAGCAACACTTTTTCTCATGCCAGATAGTTATTTAAAATTTCCTTTGCCATGCCTTTATAACAAGTCACAATTCTAGAAAGAAAAGAAGAAAGAAATAACTGTCCCCATGCCTATACCCATTTCCATAATCACATTATTTAATTCAACCAACAACTGGAAGCTTGAAGGTATTAGAAAAAAATATATACTATGAAGTCATATTCAAAATCCAAGAAGCCGCTTTGCTACAGTCCTCTCTGAGTCTCAAATTGTGTGTAGCAATTCTAGATCTTGCATTTCTGACATCATTAGTTCTACATTATTACCTGTAGGATATGCAGGATACACGTTGTCAGACAGGCAAAGGCAAGATGACATGAGAGCAGAAGACAAAGAAGTTCTAATTGCAGAGAAGATCAAAGAGAATCATGGTATTTCAGCCACGCGTGCAGGAAAACAGAAAACTGTGTGAAAAAGATTTGGGAGAGAGACAAGAATATGGCAAGGGGAAATGAGAACATCCAGCAAAGACAAGACTGGATCATATGACAGAAGGCCTGCAACAGCCATGTATGGTTGTCAAAGAAGATAGAAGAGTGCCACTGGATCAAGAAAGGTGGCAACTGTTGATATGACAGACTGACCTCATGTAGAAAATGGGAAAAAAGGGGGATGATTATTTAGTTTATATTATTTTACATTTGTTTACCAGGAATGTCTGACTGGGATTAGGCCTGTTTTCAGCAGAGACACTGGGAGAAAAGCTCTACATGTAGAGAAACTATACAAAAATACATAAGAAGTACACAAGTATATAGTACATTGTAAATGACATACTTTGCTGTTAGCTGACAATTTGTGTTGAACAATCATCTGTTATAATTTCTTGTCACAGTGAAGGCATAGCAGTTTTTCAAAGTAAACTGAAAGAAGGGTTTCTAGAGAGACTTGGATGGCAGAGATAGGGTCAGAGTATAAGTGAGCTAGAGGGAGAACTTAGATCTGGAGGTGGTCAGGGAAGGAGGAATAAGCATGATGATGATGATGATGATGACTTGTAGGACAGAACACTTGATGATCATTTGTAGGACAGGACACTTTTTTTCATTTTGTTAATAATAGATTTTTTAGCAGTCAACATTATAAGATCAGCAAGATTCTTTCAGTTCTCATTAATATGTTTTCATTTAAAAATAAAGATGCAATAACATTAATCTTATTTACCTAAATATATTTATTTACTTACTTCCCATAAGCCTTGTTTTAATGGTTCTAACATGGGACGTTTTTAAAACATCTGAATGTAATCACCTAGCATGCCAGTATTATACCTCCAATACCTTGGATATATTTTGGCAAACATTCTACAAGTTGGGGTGGAGTAAATACTAAAACAGGCATTCCCAACCAAAAAAAAAATGAAATCTGCAGGAACTGGTAGCATACCTAGGGACTAACATTACTTTCCGTATTCTTATTCTTATTGATAAACAAAGATCTCTTTGCCATGCTAGTTTAAAGCTACTGATATTTCTTGTTTTTGATTCCACAAAAGTATAAAATGCAAGATGCTAATAACTTTAACCCCTGTGATTTTATTCCGATCATGTGTCAAACCACCACACCGTATTAAATACACTGGCTAATCCTCTGCCTGTATATGATTTGAATTTTCTTAAAGACATCAACAGCAAATCAAACACATTTAAGAATCACAATTTCCTACATAATTTCCATAAACTAATCCTACATTAAGCGAATATGCTGTGCCCTACATCAACATTTCCTAATATAACACTTTGAAGATGTATTCAAATTTCTTATGACTCAGTATTTACAATCTCCTTGCCAAATTAATAAGCAAGAGCTCTTCAAGCTATTCATTCATATTAGCCTTTATCAGCTATTTAATCAGAACCATTAAATCTATAGATGTTGTTTTATTCCTCTATTTTCTACAAGTCCTCTCCCCCTGAAGCATCTCATGAAACCATTTCTCCCCTCCAACTTTAACATTAAAGCTGATTTCCACTTAGATTCATGAACTTTGGATATCAATCCTTGTAAAAGTTTCAACACTGCTATGCTTTGCACCTCAAAATCTAGGACTCCCAGTCCCTGCTAAGTAATTATATTCCACGCTTTTTTTGTCCAAATTAATTTACCAATGAAGTCTGCAGGTAAAGCAAGAGAAATACCTTGTAAGGCATAAATTAAAAAGGGGAGAACAAATCACTGTACTGCCTGCATCTTTTATGCATAATCCAAGCAAATTTCCCTTCAGTGTTTGACAAAAATCCTTAGCTTCCTCTAAAATACCTCTCACATAAAACATCATGGCTCCATTTAGTATAGCACATAATTTTAAATCTAAACTTATGTAAGTGATTAGGTTCTGTCAAAATGGAATATTCTACAATTTTTTTTCTCTGAAGGTCTGCCATTTATCCATATATATCTTGTTTCCTATATATTAACTTTAACCTGCTAGTCTTCCAAATGTAGCTAATTTCTGAGAAAAAAAGAGCTAAATCCTGCTCTGGGTTAGATAAGTGCAATAAAAGATTATCTATTGACAGGGAAACCTTATAAGTTAATCTCTATAACCTATATCCATTACTTGGGATTTACCCTAACCTAATTGCCAAGTGTTCCAGATAAAGAGCAAGCAAAAATGGAACGAGTGGACAGCCTTGTCTGGCACATCTTTTTAAACTGAACCCCAGAGAAAGTTTATTTCTCACTTTTAGTATGGTCATACCCCATTGATATAATGATTAAAGAAATTTAACAAACTCCTCTGGAGGTTTGAATCTTATTATGTCTAAATTAAATAATAGGGATAGCATTCTGGACAATCTTGAAGTTAAGATTGGATCTTGGTATCTTTTTTCCTCAACATCTTCATCTCTGATACCTTGTCACGCTGTACCTGAGGCCACCTATGTACTCAGTGGTTCTCTACTAAAGGACACAAAATACAAAAAATATGCCTTCTATGAACCTTTCAAATGCTGACATTTGTTTAAACGATACTTTAGCTAATATACGCATTGACACACTGCATTTTAACAAACTTTTCTTATTTACATTAAATACGCTTGTTACAGTTAAAAAAATATATATCCATTCAACTTCTCTACCATGAACAATACCAGAAATAAGAGAGTTAATTGTTAATAGAGACCACCTCTGAGACCTCTGTCATAGAACTCAGAACTTTAATAATTGTATCGGTTTCTGAAATCTGCAACTCTGTCAAAAATGTCAATAATTCAACCAAAAAAAAATATTTTTACAAATCAACAACTGCAACACATAAATGATAAAAAATTCAACAAATCTACTGAACAACTTCTATACCCTGGCTACTTTTATGTCCTACTCCCTTTCTACAGTTAGATGATTTTGTTCTCTAACACTTTCATCAACTTCATATAAAAACTAATCTTCACAAATACTTCAGCTTGTTACCATCCACCATTACCACATTATACAAATCTGCCCTCTCTCCACTGACAATAAGAACTTTAGAAGTTCATAAGGTACTAAGGAAACTAAAACCCAGATCTTCTGCTGCTGATAACCTCCATCCCAAATTAAAAAAAAATACAATCACTGCTCCATCTATTGCCTGTTCAGTCACTATAACAGCCATCACAGAAGGTTGCATTCTATGTTGTTGGAAGTAATCGGTCATATTTCCTCAGCATAAAGCTGAATTCTTCATATCATTAAATGACTACCATATGTGGCACTATTTCTTCCACTCACTAAAATCTGGAAAAGAAAACTGTATTCTTAAACAACTACTGCTCAGTTATATCCTTATATATCACACTCAAAATGGATTTAGGCCTAGCCAATAGAACTAACACTGCTCTGCCTGACCACAGTGAGAATTCATCTGTGCTCTTAGGTTTGGAAAATATGTAGATACAGTTTTTTTCATGGGATTTCTAAAGTTTGCACTATTTCTTGAAAAAATTGGTCTATCAGCATGTGTAAGCAATTAGCTTACTTGTTATTTTAATGATAGAACCCAAGCAGTAAAATGGAACAACATTACAGTCTTCCAACATTTAGTCACTGTTAGAGACTGGCAAGATTCTGTACTAGGTCCACTTCTATTCACAATATTTGTAAATAATGGTTTTACTGTGAGACCTTGAAATTAAATAACTCTCCCACCTTCTTTGACCATCGTACCTAACTGACACAGGTCTTCTTCCATGCAGTCTGTCCATTTCTTAGCTGGACGTCCTCATTTCTGCTTGTCTTCTTCCTATCCCTCACAAGTCATCTTTACTAAACTGACTTCTGCTTTCCTGCACATGTGACTGAACCATCATAATCTCTTTTACTTGACCTTTTCTTCAATTGGGGATAATTTGTCTTCTGCGCTGATGTCTTCATTCCATCATCAGTCCCACAGTGTTCATCCTACCACCATCTCAGTCACTTTGTCTTCATCATCTCTAGTTCTCTGCCTTTACTACCCAGATTTCTGTAACATACAGTAGTACTGGTTGCACAACTATTTTGTACACCTTATATTTCAGCTTCTTTAGCATTTTTTTGCCATACACTACACCTGACAGTGTTCAAGTTCCCTGCAGACCCTTTGATTCTAGTTTTGGCCTTGTGAGGATATTAGATATTGTTATCTGTGCTAGAATGACTGGCTGAAGTTTTGTAAATAATTGTAAATTATCCTGTGTTACAAATGCCAGCATGACTAGCTATAATTTTCTAAATAAATTTATGTCCTTTGATTATCACTCCCATTTATGCAAGATGTTTGAATGTAAAACAGTCTGGCTGACCGAATATACCTGTTTTTTTAAGACTTTTGAATGTATGTTATGCCAGAGTCGGATGACCTAGATGTGATGTCACATTGTGCAAGAGCTGGGAGAATAGAATCTTCACAACAGCTGTTTGTTTACATTTCAAAATTTGATATGAGAGAGTAGAATTCTCATAGCAGCTTCCTGTTAAGTTTAAAAATCTGCTATAAAAGCAGGTTCTGAGCCAGTTAATGTTCAGTTGTTCACTTATCATTCAGTTATTTTCCAGAGCTGTTCAGCAGCAGCAGTAGTAGTCCAGTTATTTCCAGAATAGTTGTTCCAGTAATTGAGGACAGACAACAGCCTGGAATGTGGACATAATTCCTCATCTTGCCTTGCAGAAGTAAGAGTATAATCTTGCCTTACTGAGTTATTTAGATTAGATAGGGACAGTTAATCTTCAGATAGTCAGGGAACTACAGCTAGTTAATTAGAGGTTTTCTAAAATCAATGTAAGAGCTATCCTACAGTACTATTATCATATTCCCTGTGTGTGAAACGTTGTTGTTTATTGAAATCAGTTATTCAGTATTTACATGTTTTAAATCCTTTTATTTGTTATTAAATGTTTTACTACCTCTCATCGTGGCTGGTTATTTAGTGAATATTTTAATAACCTGAGTGTGAGAGTTTATTGTGATAATACCAGGCCACTCCAAAAAGCCTTACTGCTTGGGATCCATGCTACAATTTGTTTCAATATATATTTTACCCATTATAATTTAACACACCTTTTGAGAGGTATTGTGGTATTTGACTGATGGCAGCCATTCCCTTGTAATTTGGGCAAAGAAACACAGCAGGTAAATCTGTGTCAATCTTTCCCAAGAGTGTGTCTGTATGTGTGAGTATCAGACATTTAAGAGTGAGTGTGTCAGATACCTAGAAATGAGACTCAGTGCTCTGTAATGGTTAATGTGGAGACTCATTTGGGGACCTGAAGTGAAGCATATAGCCCTGTTCCCGGTGTACTCTTAGGGGAAATTATATATTTGTATCTCTGCTTTTAGTGACACTCCCTTACCAGAGACAGTGGTGAGGATTGAGCCTCCTTAGTTACTGCCTCTGGGTAAAGAGGGCTCATCACAGGCCTCCTCATTCAGATTTCCTTTCTCCTCAACCTTCCCTCCCAGGTACTTGAAACTGTTAACCTATTTCCCCATTTTCCCTTCTATCTCAATTCTCAGCTTCTTGTGATCTCCCCCATTTGCTGCCATTACAACTGTCTTATTTGTACTTAAAGTCCACGTTCCTTCCATTTTGCATTCTATTCAATTGTCCTTTACTGAAGTTCTTGCTCAGAGTCTTCCTGTAAAGCCACATTTTCTGCATACTGCACCTTTGTTATTCTGACCCCTCTGACCTGTTTGCTGATGAAGTCCATCACCAGAATTAACAGCAGGGGACTCAGAGCTGAATCCTGGTACACATCCACTCCCAATGGGAACCTCTCTGTGAGACCAAATACTGTTCGTACTTGAGCCATTGAGCTCTTGTACATAGCTTGCATTAATTCTACCATAGTTTCTGGGACTTCAAACTACCACAGAACTGCCCAAATCAGCTTCCTTAGGACCTTGCTATATGCTTTCTCCAAGTCTAGGAATGCCCAGTTGGACTCTTTCCAGCTTCTTGTCTAGTATCTGCCCCACTGCAAACATTGGGTCACTTGTGCTGTATCCTGATCTGAATCTGAACTGCTCATATCCCATCTTACTTTTTTCTCTGAGTATTTGTTTATCAATCACCATCTCTAGAACTTTCATACAATGTGACAGGAGTGTGATACGTCTGTACTGCTCACAGTTGTGAATGTCCCCTTTGTTCTTGAACATTAGCACTAGTATGTTTATTCCCCAGTCATCTGGGATATGCCTTTCTCAACAGACTGATATGGTTACCCTCAGGAGCCATTTCTTCTCCATCTTTCCTAACAGCTTTATCATGTATTCTGTGACATCATCTGAGCCTGCTGCTTTCTCTGACTTCATTTTCCTTGGTACTGCTCTTACTTCTTCCATGATTGGCTTATCCTCTTTTCTCATTGTATGGCAGTACAGCTTTTGTGATGTTTTCTTCATTGAGAAACTGCTAGATGTACTCCTTCCATCTTCCTTTGATGCCCTGTACACTGGTGAGCAGGTTGTTGCTTGCATCCTTTATGAAGGGTGTCTGACAATTTGCTTTATCTTCCTGTCTTTGCCTTGCAACCTAATATAGTTTGTTTGTGCCATCTGTTGATTCACTTTCCAGAAGCTGGTAGAGTGGCTCTGATGCCTTTTTTTTTTGCTATTGCAACTTCTTTCTAAACATCTTTGCTAGCCGACCATTATTCCTTCCTAGCTTGGTCCATCTTTTTTATCTCCCATGTTAGCCAACCAGTATTCCTTCCTAACTCAGTCCATCTTTTTTATCTCCCACTTTTTCCTATACTCCTTCTTTCTTATGATGACTTACTGGACTTCTACATTCCACACCAGCTTTCTTTATGTACCTTATTTCCAAACATTAGCTTGGCTGGATACCTGTTCTGTAGTCCTCACACATGGTGTTTTGAGATGCTGCCATTCTTTATCAACTCCACCTATTTCCCCTTCTTCTTGAGATGCTAGAGCCATGAGTAATTCCTTGAAATGTTGTGCTTTCCATACAGACAACTTCCAGGTCTTCTGCCTGGTCTCTGTAGAGCTTAGAGCCTTCTCTGACTACTGTTTGCAGCTGATTGTGGCAACCAGTGGTTTATGCTGTGCTCCAACTGTTTCACTGGGCATGTCTACCTGAGTTGCATGTTGGCCACTCTTGTATGTGATCTTCGGCCTGTCTTTCTTTCTGAATCATGTGTTAACTACTATCAAGCCATTTGCCAGAAAAAAGTCTAGAATGGCCTCTCCATCTTTAGTCCTGTGCACCCATGTGCACCCAGGCAGTCCTGGTATCCTATTCTTTCTATTCCAATATGTGCATTCAGGTTATTGATTATCAAAACCAATTCATGCTTTCCTTCTTTATCTAGTAAGTCCTGCAACTGCTGTCTGAATGCACTCTGTTCCTCACTATCATAAGCCTGTTGTGTGGCATAGACTGAGATTATAAATATTGCCCTATCGTTACACTGGAGTCTGATTGTCATGAGTCTGCCACTAATCTCTCACTGTCTTCTGATGTGTCTCCCTCAATACAAGCCCCACATGATTTCTAGTATGTCCTCCACCTGAGTAGGAGATTCTGACTACCAAGCCAAGTGACTTTGCTGCACTGTACTTCCATCTTGATTCCTGGACATGTAGGATGTCCAGCCTCCTCCTTAACATCATATCGTCCACTTCCAATATCCATCCAGTCTGTGAACCTACACTGAGTGTAGCAATTCTTAGTTCATGTTTGTCAGGTTGGTTGGTTTTATGTCCAGCTTTTGCTTTTTTGCTCAACAGTAGTATCCCAGGTAACCCAAGCTGGGCACTTGGAAATAAGTCAGCCAGTAGCTTAATGACCCAGGGCTACTGGGCTTTATTGCAGGCATACATATACCCCCTCACACCACTAGCATGGATCTCTGGCATAGGTTGGAATAGTCCTGGTCCTCAACTCACTTATCACTGGCAAATACCCATGTCCATTTGGTGACATTATTTAATGTGACTGAATCACCTACTGACAAATTTTTACTCCATGGAGTGGCTAGCCCTAATTTATTCATATCCAATTCATCAACACACAGGTTTGCAGGAATACATCTGACTACTTGCTTCTGCCTTAATCTATTAATGCTATGCACCATTGTTTGATGAGAAGGCTTTTCTACAGTTGTAACTGCTGAAGTTGAAGCTACAGCCTGCTCAGCAAAAACACACGGAGGTTCCACAGATGACACATCCCCTCAGTGAAGCCAAAGCAGAATGCTTTTAACTTCTATTGGTTGTATATGGGGCATGATGGTACCCGTTAGACTTCATTAACTCATACCTGTCACAGTTAGCTATGGTAATACAGCTCCCTCTACACTTCTCAGATGACTTAAATTTACAAAACCAGAAAACCCTGCCTTTAACTCCCCTTTCACATGTTTACAGATAACTATGGGACATGAGCAGCTCTCTTCTATGCTGAGACAACACCGTTCCAATAACACCAGGAGAAAACACAAATCATTTTCATATTCCATGGAACCACCATAAATGCCTACAATCAATACTTTAACATTAACCCAACATTATCCACTCACTCTTTCAAAGGCAATAGCAGTCAATCACATCACACATTCCTTAGGGACTATCAACAAACAACCCAGCACTGTACCTCATCAAACGACTGAATGTGCATTTGTTAAAATAATGGTCTGTTAAAAGCCACTTCACCCTCTCTCTTACTATGTTCTTATGTGTGTGTGTGTGTGTGTGTGTGTGTGTGTGTGTGTGTGTGTGTGTGTGTGTGTGTGTGTGTGTGTGCACGCACCCGTGTGTGTGTATGCATAAATATATATATATATATATATATATATATATATATATATATATATATATATATATATATATATATCTTTCTCTCTCTCTCTCTGTAAATACACACACACACACACACACACACACACACACACACACACACACACACACACACACATATATATATTATATATGTATATATATATATATATAGAGAGAGAGAGAGAGTGAGAGAAAGAGAGAGATATTCATATAGAGGAAAATGTTTCTCTAGGAAATTATTTTAATGTGCTAAAAGATGGAAAGGACCACACATGGAGGGCAGAGGACAAGAATTTAATGTTACAATAGAACAAGAGAAGGAAAAACTGTTTAGGAAACAGGGCAAGAACAGTAAGAGCTTGAGAAGGAAATTCAGAAAGAGAAGGGGCTTAATTTATTGAGGTTAGATAATGTGAAAGCACAGAAAATATGCTCAATTGAGAGGAACCACACAAGCTAATAAACTAGACATATTTATTGATTAGGGTGGATATTAAATAATAGCTTCAGAATACCCAGATAAAAGAAACAAACAAGCCTTTCAGATTCTGTATGTGTAGAACTGCATTTGATTAGAGAAGTGGAAAAAGACACAAGGAGGGATTGACTGAAGAGAAATGAAGAACTAAAGAACATAAGATAATGCTTGAGGAGGTAGCAAGGCAGTTAGATGGAGAACAAAAGAACAGCACATAAAGGCAGAGGAGGTAGTAAGTCAGGTGACAGAAGAACACAAGGAAGGTTGAGTAGAATTAGGACTGGAGTGGTTGTATGGACTGAAAAACTAATCAAGACAGAATGAAGGTAAGACAGGGATAAGGAAGAGGTGGCAATAACCAGTGATAAAAAGGATAGAGCAGAAACTAATGGATATATAAATAACTTGGGAAACTGATCAGAACAAAGAGAAAATATGGATGAAGAGTTGAAACTAAGCTATAAATTGGAAAGTACTGTGGTAGGAAAAGAAGTTGAGCTAAGCAGGAGAAAAGAATTTGGATGGCAAAGTGAAGAACACAATGATATATTTGATGTGGAAGCTGAAAGACCAAAAGAAATAGAATACAATTTATTTTTACAGATGATAACTCAAAGTTGGGGGACAGCATCTGGTGATGGAAAGGGATGACAAAGAATGGAGAAAAATTAAATAATTTTGAATGGAGAGGTGTGAGAGGTGATCAAGAGCATGAAAGTAGGGAAGGCTACAGGGCAAGTAGCTGCCTGTTTAAGTTTTTGTATGGAATGTGATATGTTGGAGGTGTGCATGAAGAAGGTGTAGGAGTACAGTATGTGAAACTCTTATGGAGATGGAAAGATGAAGGTAATGATGGATTTTTGGAATGAGCAGAGAAGAGAACATTCAGGGTTCATAGGTGATAAATGGGAATAAATATGGATTGTGTGCCAAGCACTGCCAAGTTTGATTACAATTAGAATTTTGCAGCTGAGAAAGGAAATGATAAAAGTTGGAGACATGAGAGGAAAAATCTATGGATATGCTCTACTTCTGGGAATATGAACGGATAAGGAGAGTGGTAATTCAGAAATGGGATGAGATATTCCAGAAAAAAATGGGGAGTTGCTTCTGTTTGGTATACAAAAGTATGAAGAAGTGAGGAAAGAGGATGAGAAACAATCATATTACTAAAGGAATGAGTGAAAGATCACATTATTAAGAAATGAAGGACAGAAAAATGGTAGTAGGAGAGCATATTGAGAGGCAAGTATGCACATTTTACAGTTGTTCAAAGTAGTGATTTGAATTAAATTCCCCTGCATGGGAAAAGTTATCTTTTCCCAAGGTACAGCAAACTTAGAGTTGACAATATTAAGTAAAGGGGATAAGGGGACAAATTCACACTTGTGTAAATCACACTGGTGACCTAGATCTAATGCATGAATAAATGCAAAAATGGGGAATCTAATAGCCCTGAGAAAGTTAATAAGAAAACAGAAATTAGCAGAAGGATGGGATATTTCAATAGCAGGGAGAAGTATATGGTAGTATTTAACTGACATAGTTGAAAAAGAAAATGCTACTGCACAGGATTAGAGGAGGCAATGTTTCTGAATATCTTTTCTGTTGTCACGTGTAACAAAGAATGCTTGAGAATGTTATATGACTTTATTTTTCTAGCTAAAATAATAATAAAATAAATTTAAAGAAAAATATGCAAATATGCATTTATATTATTCAACTATATATATTTTTTTTTGTTGCCCAGAATAGTCTGACTGGCCAAGAAAAAAACATTTTCAGCAGACACCCAGGTGGAAAACCTCTAAGCAATAAGAATAAATATGCTTATAGTAATATTCTAATAAAATAGAGCTCTGAGGTAACTACAACAAAAATAGAGACAATATACAATAATGGTCTAAAATATAGAGTTCTAATGAAACACTACATTAAGAAGAGAAATGACATAGAGTAATGGTTTAATAAGCAGAATTCTAAGGAAGCATGATATTAATATAAAGATATTTGACAGTGATATTCAGTTTATCCAATATTAAACTAGGTTAATTTGATCTTACAGTTGGAAGAGGAGATGGTAGAATAGAGGGAGATAGGGAGAGATATTAGGAATGTGGAAAGAGTTGGTCGGAGGACATGAGAAGGAGAAGGGGGGATTTAGGGATATTGGAGGAAAAAGAAAGACATTTATGAATAACTGGAGGTGAGATAGTATAGCTGTGCAAGCAGCTTGTGGTTGTGGCTTATGCTTAAAATGTCTGTAAGTCAGGTGGCTTACAAGCTTAGTAATGGCTTGAAGGTCCCACATTTTTCTGGTGAGGTACATGACCTCAACCTGAAGTCAATCAGGTATTTAATGTGGGTTTCAAGCCTTTTTAATTTATCTATTTGTTTCAGTGGAAGGGGTAACTTGTTCTAAAATTTGGTGGCATAACTGGAATCGAGATCATCTCCTTCAGCATTGTTTGAGTTTGCTGTGCCCAGAAGTTTTTCACTGGAGTGTAATTCTCTGCATGGTGAGTATTGCTGATGAATGTTTTTAGAGATGTGCAGTTATTGGGGATATAAATACATTTGTAGTCTGTAACTAGCTGAGTTCAGGTTAGGTGTTGTGATATTTTTAACTATTGTTGTTTCAAGCTGAGAAAGTGGACAGTGCTATTTCAGGTTTATAACGAATTTTGCTACTTTATTGTAGTATGCCTATAACTTTATTTGCTATGTAGTTTGTGAGATTGTACATATGTCTGATGCATATAGAAGTGTGAGAAGGAATTAAAACTTGGGAGAGGTTTTCCTTGTTTCATCAGTTAGGTATGGGTTGACCTGTATAGAGAAGTTCCATTTTTGTGCTTTTTTTGATGACATACTGTATGTGCTGATTTAATTTCAGATTTTCATCTATAGTTTCACCTAGTAATTTTATGTGGGTACCTTTTTCTACAGCAGCATTATTGGCTGATATAATATTAAAAGAGTGTTTCAGGGCGAATAATTGTTTGGGTGTAAATAACATTAATTTGCTTTCCTTAGGTTGTTTGTGTGATTGGAGTTTTGTAAGACTTCTTGCAGGGCAGAAGAGGGAGAAGTCATGGAAGTATTGTACAATGGTAGTTTGCTTAATAGTTGAATGGCACTTGTTTATAAATATATTAAATAGAAGGAGGCCAAGAACTGAGCCTTGGGAGACACCTACAGGAACTGGAAAGAAAGTTGAGAAGAAGAGTTGCCATTTCACATCCTGATGCTTGTTGCTAAGGTAGAAATACAAAAATAAATAAATAAATAACACAAACTTCTATCCAAACAAACCAATGAAGGCTAGGCTATAATGGCTCTGTCCAAAGAGATGTGTTTTATTTATAAATTTGATAAGCGCTTTTGTCTTACTTAATTAACAAAACTTCATCAGATGAATACAAATTTAAATTAGCCATTTAAATAACATTTAAAAATCACATGACTGAAAAGACGTCCAATAAAATTCATTCATAAATTGTTGCTAAAGTAGCTAAGGTAGTTATTCAACTACGATAGTGTGGAGTTGGAAGGATCTAGGGAGGAAAGTTCATTTAGTGGTTTAGGATGACAGATGAAGTGAAATGTCTTAGATAAGTCATGGAAGAAAAAATGAAACTTGCATTTCTATAATGATTAATTGTGTTGGTAAAATGTAGAGGGGCAGCTGTGGTGCTATAACTTGGATGAAAGCCATGCTGGGTCTGCAGTAGGATGTCATTGGCAGTAAGGTGCTTGAGGAACTGTGTATGAATTCATTTCTTTAGGATTTTTAATAAAGGAGATAATATTTTGATGGGTTGGTATTTAGAGAATTATGTTGAATTTTCACTTTTGTGCAGGACTGACATAAGAGAAGGTATATGTATCATATTTTGCTGCATATACTTCTAAAGGTTCATATTGTAAGCCTGCTTGTACCCTTAGGGTAGAAAATGGAGATGTATGCGTGTTTTTTTTTGGGATAGGTGAGTACTGTGAGTATGTGTGTGAGACTTGGCAGACCAGACCTTGGATGGATGTCACCACTTACATTCTGGAGTCTTTTTTATTTTTTTTTTAAACTTGAATTATCACTTCTGACATAGGCAAACTTACATTTATATAAAAGTGATCAAACCATATTAACAAGTTCACATTTACAAATGTTGTACATCATATATATTGTTATATATCATATAATCAAAGCAATATTACATAAATTGTTCATTTCCTGCCTTCTCTTAACCCTCATCTCTCCTCCAAAACATTTTTCTGCATGTATCATTCCCACCATTTCCATTTTCATAGGTTCATAGAAGGTTACTAGGCCAACGGCCCTAGACTCCTTACACGCCTAGCCATATTTATCCCAAGTTGCCCCAATTGTCGGTAGTTAGGTAAGGGACTATGGTAGTTAATACCAAAATCCTCTGTTCAGGAGGGACATGGGTGCCATCTCAGGAGTGAATTTGTGGTCACTCGTCCATTGATCTAGGTTGCATTTCAAGAGGGTCAAGGAGGGGCTCTGTTTCACATAAATTGGAAGCTTTTTCTAGAGAAGTGGCAGTCTCTGGGAGATGTATCTATCTCTCCAGCATGACCTGTTCATGTCAGAGGCTACGTTAAGATGATTTACAAATGTGTAGCATTTTCATCAGGGCCAGGTCAGAGACTGCTCTGTAAGCCAGGTACAGGTCACCCCTTAGCTACCTGTAGGAGGCAGAATACAATGACAGGGCTTTCAGTCTTTCCGCATAAGACTTGTTTTGTGTACCCTGTAATTTCTTGGCTTTGGCACCAATGGTTTGTCTGTGTTAACTCTGTTTGCAGTATATTAACATCATTGGGGGTTGAATGATTGCTCCCAATTTGCAATCATCAGCAAACTTCATCAGGCACAGGCCATCCAAGTTTGCCAGGGATTCTGAAAAATAAATTCCAAACAGTAAGGGGCCCAACAATTAACTTCTGACTAATAGTCGGCTGTGCACACGCACACACACTCACACACACACACACACACACACACACACACACACACACACACACACACACACATTGACTGCTGTGAGATTAGATACCCTACCTATCTACCTAGTTACAGAAGCTAGCAAACACAATACTTAAAACTACTGCCACAACACGTCTTCTTTTTTTCTAATTTACTGCAACCCTTTTCTAAGGATTCCACCTCCTGTTCTTTTATCTCTGTTACAATATTTACTACTTCAAGTATAGTTGGTTTCAATTTTGATTTATATTTTTTAAGAATTGCTTTTTTATCAGCCACCAGCATTAAACTCTGTTACTATGTCTAGGCAATCCAGATCCTGTATCTCAGCTCATAAAAATAATTCCCTTAATTACATTCATTTGCTTGCCCAGTATTCCTGATGGAGTACTCTGCAGGGAATTTGTCAAGCCTGCCAACTCATTACATTCAGAGAACATATGCTCCCAGGTATGTCTTTTCCCTATTACACCTCCAACATTTGTCATCCACCTGAGGAAGAATTCTTTGGAGTCTGCTTGGGGCAAAAGTATATAGGCAAACACTTTCAGGCAAATATACTAAATATTTTAGATTTTACTTCATATTTGGGAGCTATACATATGTCTTCACATTGTTTCTTAGTGAAATGCATATCTAATTTCTCTTTTCAATCTATTATGACCTCTTCTGATTGATTCTTATAGTTATCATGCAATATTTTATATGTCCTAAGGGAGTCAGGCAGGATGCCACTATTTGAGAAATAATGAGGGTGGGAGACTAATATCCAGTCTAGGGTACTATCACTGGTGAGGTTTTTTGAGGGCCGAGTTATGGAGTTGATCAGTTGAGAAAAGTTGTAAAGATTGATGTTAAGTGGATTTGTGGGAGACTGTATTGCAGACCAATCAATATTCATAAATCAACTGCAAATAAATAAAATAAATAAATAATTTTGAATCTTTATGAATATTCTGTATGACTGTTGTTATTCTCCTTAAGGATTTGAGTCCAAAATACCACTCTCTCCTTATTTCTTGAATTACCCCCCATTTCATCATCATCCCATTTCATTTTAAAATTGTAGTTTACTACTTGTGTTATGTATAAGAACCTTGGCTGTGCAGCTCTAAAATATTCCTTTAAATTAGGTGATCCTAAACCTCTTTGTTCTGTTGGGAGGATCAACCTATCCCACCTGACTGTTGCTCTCTTCCCCTCCCAAATAAAACCTTTCAACTCTTTATTAATTACTATCCACAACGACTCACCTAGTTGATAAAAATATGCCTGACCTGTATATAAAACTAAAGGGACTAAAACGTTTTACTGCTTGTATCTTGCTATCCATATCCATAGCAGGAGCTTCCAGTTTCTCAGTTTTTGTATTATATTTTGTTTAGTCTCTTCCCACATATCCTTAGATACCATAACAGAGTCCTTTTTGATCTGTACTCCTAAACACTTCATTTTATCATGTCCCCCATAAATATGGGTATTGTTGAGCCAGTTCATGAGTGGGTACATAGTTAATAGCTATTGTCTTGTTTTTTCTTCATTAATTTTATATCCTGAAAAGATGTGACACTGTCTCAAAATGTTCCACAACACTAAGATGTCCTTTTCTGGTTCCATCATGTACAAAATAATATCATCTGCAAATAAAGCCACCTTTTTCTTGAATACTACACGGAGTGTATCCTTGAATTTCTGAGTCCCTTATTTTGTTTGCCATTGGTTCTCAATATAACACATATAGCAATCTTTGCCTGGTTTCTCTGTTAAGACACAATTTATCAGAGAGGAACCATCCCCCACTTTGATGTTTGCCTTTGGTCTCTCATATATCCTTTTAATTAACCTTATTATTGTATCAGGAAATGCAAATGCTTCCATTGCCCTACTCATAAAATCCCAGCTTACCCTAGCAAATGCTTTCTCTGCATCAAGACCCACAAATAACAGTGGTATTTTCTTACATTCTGCTTCCTCTAGATCATCATTGTTGTATTAATGTTGTCAGATGATTGCCTCCTCTCCTCAAAAACCTCATTGGTCCATATCTATCAATTTTGGCATCACCTTTGACATTCTTTTAGCCATTATTGACATAAACAGTTTATAATCATTGATTAATATTTAAATAGGTGCATATTAAGCCAGATCAGATTGTATATTTACTGTCTTTAGATGTTACAGCCACCACAGCATTTTTCCAGGATATTGATGCCATCTCTCCTTTTAAAATATTATTAAACAAAACATTCCAGATCTTTATCATTTTCTTCCATCCTAGCTTCTAAACTACTACTAGAATACCATTTATTCTTGGAGACTTTCCTCAGATTAGATATGAATCACCAATTTTATTTCATCTCCTCCTGTCTTAACTGTTGGTTGTTGAGCCTCATCTGGCTCTTACCCTGGCATATTTAAGCCTTCTATGAATATCTCCATTAGTGCTTTTTCTTGATTTCCCCACTTCTCTACTTTATACAAATGTTCATACCAATTCTGAAATATCTCTAATACATCTACAGAATCTCTGGCTATTTTTCTTGTTATAAGCTCCCTAGGGTTGGCAACAACCCTTTATGCTTTCTGTTGCCTAAGTCATTGCGTCAAAAGTTTTTGTGCTCTGGAGTTATTATCAAAAAACAGTTGCTTAACAGCAACCTTTCTAAACTCATGCATATTATCCAGATATTCCCTTATTTTCTCTTTAACAATCTGCAGTTGTGCCTCTTCTTGGTCTGTGAGATTCCCATTATTTTATAATACTTTAACCTTTGTCAGTACCTGTAAATAATTTTTATTACTTCTTAACCAGATGTCTTTTTCATTTATTTCTATTCTGTTTTAAACTCCACTTTCATTTTATCCCACTCACTAGCTATAACTTATAGAGTACTTTCTATCTTCCCTAATAAGCCCCGGATAATTTCCAATACCTATTCATTAAATTCCTCTATTTTTAACTGGTAGTTGGGGTGCCTTATCTTTACTCCATTACCTTGTGTTTTTATTGTGGTAATTATTGGTACATGATCTAAAATAGTTATTGGATGTGTGTCAAAATTCTCAATTAAATGCACATGTTTGCCTTCCATATCAAGGACTGATATCAGAGTATAGGCAAACAGAAATAAATAGGGGGGTCTTAAACAAAAGACCAGCACTTGTAGAGTTTTTAGTAGCATCTAGAACAGACGTTGGCATTATAAAAGGAGTAATTAATAGAACATATAAAATATTACATGACTGAAAATGATTGGGTAGATTATAAGTGATGTATAATGCTTGCAACTGGGAGTGTGTCAGTATGGTTTCTGATGTAAAATGCTTGCAACTAGGATTTATATAAATGTATGCTTGCTTATGTCATAAGGGATGCTTTAATAAAGATGTTTCTTGTTTAAAAAGGGGTCAGAAATTGAATAATTTATGTACTGTTGCTTAGGTTATATGATATATAGCAATATACGTGAAGTATGATGTTTGTTAATGTTAATTTAATACAGTTTGATTACTTTTGTAATTGTAAATTTGCCTATGTCACAAGTGATAATTCAATAAAGGTGTTTAAAAATAAATAAATGCAGATGTTCCTTTGAAATATAATTTGTTTCTAGTCTACACCATGTTTGTACCTTGGGCAGTAATATGTAAATTCTTAGTTCCTACTACTGAATTCATGCCTTTGATACCAAATATTTTCATAAATATTTGTTATATTTTTCCTTTGAGGCCCCACAGATACATCCTCACCATTGTCAATCAAATTCCAGTCCCCACTTATAAGTAATATTCCCATTGAAAGCTGATTATTTCTTCCATTCCTAAGCTCCATATTAGCAGTTTTAGGTGGAATATAAACACATCCCAGCATAACACTCGTCCCTTGCCAGTAGCCCCTTACTACTACAAATATGCTATTATTATTTTTTCCCTTTCTGTCACTATTGAGCTCCATTAGAAATTAACAATAAGTACTCATCTTTTCTTTTGTCCCTAATATTCTGCAGAATAACCATCCTGAAATCCATTCTTTATCAAATTCCCACACTCAGCTCTTTCTAAATGCATTTCCTGAAGCATTGCTATTTGCAATCTGCATTTCTTAATATAATTAAGTATTCCTTCATTTTTGTCTATACCTGTGAGACAAATCACATTCCAAGATAATAAAGAAAGTGTCACCATTATGGCAACAAGTCATTATTCCCACTTATTATGTATGGCAGCTTTCTTAAATGTCTACTTCCAGCTTTTGTGATACATACATCCATTAATGTTTGGCAGGTTATACAGTTTTTTTTCTTATCATCAACACTGGAATCTATGTCACATTTTACAAGGCTTTCTGCTTTAATAACAGCCCAAAACAAAAAAAAAAAAAAAAAAAAAAAAAAACAAAGACAACCCCAGAACACCCCTGTAACCTGTTAACTTAATGCAAACACAGATAATTATGTATATCTTCAAATAATGAAGCTTAACTCTCCTAATACGAACATGCACCAAATAGAAAGCTGCTAACACAGGCCCTAATAAACTGAAATTGAGGTTATCCATGCTAAGAAACATGTTATTGACTGTGCTTCTACTTATACTAGATGGTGTTGGTTCTTTCATGTGAAAACAACTTGAATGCTTTCAGAAATCATTAACTTTTATTCTTGAAGAATCCAGTGTTCTACCTTTTGTTGACTATTATCAGCTTGTCTTCATGGAAAGGTAATAGCAAAAAAGAAAAATGTAGTCTTCCATTGCAGCCTGAAAGACAAGCTGAAACTTTTATTGCTAAAGAGAAACTTTTTATTATATTTGATATTCTCATATTTACTTGTTTCCACGTATTTATTCTTAGATTAAGCCAAGGGTCTTAATCCAGGCATTCACCAGAGCAAAAGTAAGAGAAAACATATCAGCTCTACATATATTATGATGTTTATACTTTTGCACCCCATACCCCACCTTAACAACCCAAGATTACAGTCTATTATCTTAAACATGGTTTTGCTTAGCTTTTCTTCCTATGGTGTAATGCCTACATTTCTTAATACCAAAAAGAAAAGGAAGAAAGAAAGAGAAGAGGAAGAAAAAATGCATCCACTTACTTTAGAAACTTTATCACATGCAAGAACTAAAATACTTTACTATAACATATGCAATTTATATTGTGAACAATACTGTTAAGAACATAAATTGGTATACTTACAATTATCTTTTTCCTTCTTCTTCCCCTCCCTTCAGAATCCTTCCAGGCATTAATTACCTGAAGTGAGACAAATGTTTTTCAGTTCTCCACAAGTTTAACAAAGTCAATAAAAGTCTAGTCTTTCTACTTATTCTTATACATCCCATATTTCATAAATGCAATCAGTGCTTTGCAGTTTCACATTTATTCACTAATTTCCATGTTGCTGGTCTTCTTTGTGCTCACCTCAGTCTTCCAACTGCACATTCTGGCTCAGTTCCAAGGTACTCATGATTCTTCTAGTCAACTCCTGTTCTTTTTTTAGGTTCACAGGTTTTTACAAGGGCTTTTTTAAGCCTAGCTATGCATCCAAAATCTCTGGCAAGTTCTGGTACCCTTGAAAAGTGTAGGTAGGGGCTTGGGAGATTTAACATTTACAAGCAGGAGCCTGGGAAATGAAACATTTATATGTTGCCTGTGTCCATTAGACATCTAAGTGCCAAACCAGGGGTGAATTTCCTGTTTCCCATACAATTGTCCAAGTTGCACTTGAATTGGGTTAGGGAGGAACTCTGCTTTACATGGATGGGAGTCTGTTCCAAAGACAAGATAGTCTCTGGGATACATATATGTCTCTCCAGCAGGTCTTATTTATATCACAGGCAAGGTTTAAGTCTTTAGAATGAGTAATTCTGGTACTGTTTGCTTGCAGGAGGTTCATCAGAGTGAAGTCTGACAATACCCTGTATGCCAAGCATAGATATCCCCTCAACAGCCTGTAAGAGACAGAATAAAGGGATAGGGCCATGAGGCAGCCTGCATAGGACATTTTACTTATGCCATGTATTCTTTTAGTGAGGAACCTTGGTGGACGTTCCAATTGTTGGATATGCCTGGTCAGGTACATACCAAAGGGGCATTGTACTCAATGATAGGTTTGATGAATGTCAAATACAGTGGAACAATGACTTCCTTGGACCTAGATGCCATACCTTTGTTTATAAGTTGCACAACATAGAATGATTTCCTCACTACTATAGACATGTTTCTCTAAAGCATCTTCCTTTGGAACAGTGGAAAGGATTTCACTGGCAAAGTCTCTCTGTGTACTTTATTATCAGTAGAATGAGAAGCATAGTCCCCTTCTGCTTGATGGCTCACTTTTTGTTGGACAAAAGTTTGCATTTCCTCCTTAGCCTGCTCCATGTCAAAAATGACTTTGATCCTCAAGGAAAAAATAATCTGCAGATAGCTGGATACATCAGATTGAATGTGACACCTGCTTCTAGACATTCACTGAGTAATGGAATAAATTTGTTTCTCTTCTGCCTGGTGTACAGTAAATAAAATACTTTGCCCTTTTGCCACAATGTTGTCATGATCAACTCTTTCTTCTGTTAGGTTTGCATCTTAGCCAATAAAGGTCTTAGCTGCTTTCTCTTGGCCATATTTTGGGCATGCACACTGCATGCCCTTTCATTTAACAGTTCCTGCTGTGGAATACCAGTCTAGTTGCTTATCTCTGCTTCATAACTTTAATATAGTCTGTTCCTTCTAGCTTATGTGGTATGGCAGAAAATCTCAGCTTTTCCTATGTGCTCTATGCTCTAATTCTGCCATTTTTTGAAACATCTCTTCTTGAGCTGTTTCATACTCAGCCAGCTTTTTCTTCATTTTGCCCTCTAATTTTTTAGTAGTTTTATTAGCTCATCTGAATATCTGTTTAAAGCATCTTCCATTTTTCTAGTCTTTTGTTATTTGAGTTAATATACAGTTTCAATGTTTTATTTATTTTAACAGCTCTAAGCACACAACTTATTTTATTTTTCCTCTAGATTACTGGAAGCCATGTCTTGCACCAATGCTGGAGCATGACCTGCTTTTTGCTGAACAGCTGCAAGATTCTTCCCAGTTGGTGTTTTCACTTCCCCTGTTCTAGTTAGTTTTATTTCAGGATGTCTTAATTTTCTTCTCTGCTGGCATCCAGCTAGTGTACTTACTAGCCAGTAAGTGAATTTAATTCAAGCTGACAATATCACTGGCTGTTGATTTTCAGTTTCTGTTTTCACACTGGCAGAGCTGTAGTTAAGCTGTTGACCAGTGGGTAGCCATCTTGGAACCTGCACTTAATTTCAAGTTTGATATAAAATGTTTGTTAGAAGGGACACTTTTGTAGTTGAGTTTATGATTTAAGTCAAATTTTGTTATCAATACATTGGTGTTTAATAAGATGTGTTTACAGCAATTAAAGTGTTGTGATATAACACAGATTGGAGAGATTGTGCTGGTGTAAAATGTTGCATTTTGGTGTGTGACATATTGGTTTGGTGATGAAAGATAGTGAGAGGGAGAGGTTGAAAGAAGGAATGAGATTAAGTTTGTGATTAGACTTGGAGGAAGTAGTATTATGGGCTGAAGAATGAGCTTAGCTGATAAAAGAAATGAGTGAATGAATGTACAGGGTATGAGTAGAGTGAAGGAAATGTAAAAGGTTTTGTGAGAGGTGAAGATTTATACAAGTTTTATGATGTGTTTGAATTTTGGTGTTTTGCTTGTAAGATGTTTTGTGGTGGTTGACAGTTTGGAGCAAAGGTACTGTGAAAAGAGGGGCAACAGTATTTGTTCTTGAATGGTGGAAGAAGGGAAGGATAAAGTGGAAAAGTGAAAAAGAAGTAGGACTACTGTGGAGTACTCAGGTAGTGGTAAGGTGAAATAGGTGGCAATGCACGAGTAGTTCTGTATGAGTATATTAAGGAAAGAAGAGTGTGTATTTACTAGAAAGGCTCACCCAGACTGCTACACTTTGCTGTGAGGGAAAGGTTAGTTTGCTTTTTATTTGTTGTATTACTTTATCCCCTTTTTCTATTTGAATACTGTGATTTGTTTTATTTACCTTGTGTTTTACTTGTATTCTGCTTTTAACTGCATATTAAAACTTGAAAAGAGACCACAGCTCTGTCTCTTGTGAGTCAGGCAGAAATTAGTATAGGTCAATAGAACAGGTCAGTTAAGGTTAATCATCTGTGAACTGAGGGGGTAGAAAACCTTCTATTTAAGGGGTAAAATAAATCATTTCAGAGCTTTACTAGAAAAGCTCACCCAGACTCTGCTACACTTTGCTGTGAGGGAAAGCTTAGTTTGCTTTTTATTTGTTGTATTACTTTATTGCCTTTTTCTATTTTTAATACTGTGATTTGTTTTATTTACCTTTTGTTTTACTTGTATTCTCCTTTTAACTGTATATTAAAACTTGGAAAGAGACCACAGCTCTGTCTCTTTTGAGTCAGGCAGAAATTTTTTTTCCTCACCCGGTTACTGTAGTGTTCTTAAACACCACTGTCTTTCTAGTTGCCTTCCCCTTATGTTAATTTGACCATATATCTCATTTCCTCTCTGTTTTTACTGGCTTGTGTGAGTAAGCACAAAATTATCATTTTGTGAAATCACCCCCCCTTCAACTATTTAAATGTATTGGCCATCCTCCTGTATTCCATAGTACCAGAATACAAAAGTGACCACCCCCTTTCAATCTATCTTGCTGTTTTAAAAATAGTGACTCTCCACTAAAACTTAACTTTTTAGACAGGTAAAACTTAAGTTATCTACTTTCGCATCTAACTCCTCTAGTGCACACTGCAGTGTTTAGGATAACCCATTTTTTTTTCATCTTACCTTTAAGCATCCCTGTGACTAGCACTTGCTTTAAAACCTGCTGGAAAGCACTAGGAAGACTTAAACTGATACAAGCACTGAACTCTCCTTGTTAATAAGGAGAAATTAATCGTAGGCACTAAACAGCCTATAATTGCAAAGTACCTTGCTAAGGTAAGGGAAAACAGCTCTTGTACTTTACAAAAAAATCAGCAAACCAGGCATGTCCAAGGGTCAGCTTCTGGTGATTTCTCCTGTCCACCTGGTGAATCTGGGCATACTGTGGCAATGCAGCAATTGCCTCATGTACACAGACAACCCTCTCCTCCTACCACCCAACACTACATCCTGCTAGAGAGGCACTTACATAGCCAAACTGGAAGCAAAGCTCTCTCCACCCAAGATTGTGCTAGACAGTCAAGAGGAGAAGGTTAACACTCGCACTACACCTCAAACAACACATAGTTATTTCTTAACTTTCTCCTCTTGCTTCTTACATATCACTTCCTGCCTTCCCTCCTTCCATATAACTTCTTCTCCCATATTTTTCACAATACTTCCTGCCTTCACCTCACCCAACACACCCTCTAAAGTGCCTTTAGTATTTGCTAATAATTACACCAAGAGACTCTTTTTGGGAAAAGGTGGCAAGTTTGACTGAAAACTGCCCTACTCTGCTCAAGGAATTGGTAGGGTACCTTTCTATGAGCAGATTTTACTTACAAATATATCTATACATCCATAGCACAGTATATATATTTAAATTCCCTGATAAAGCACTGTATGCACTTTATATCTATAATCTGCTAATGATATATGGCAATATTATCATATTCTCAAAATGCAGAAGATTCATTAGGACTGAACATCAAAGAAAAGTATGTCACCATATTCTGTTCTGTGTAGCTATAAATTTATTTAATACTTTATCATGTTATTGGGCACATTACATCCTACAGTGTCATTCTTTAATCTCATAATTTTAATTGTTTTAACTTTAAGCCTTTTAAAATGTAATTTTTAATCTATAATAATCTTGTAATATTTTCTGAATTATTATCTCTTGTCAATAAGGCAAATATAGAAGCCTTATTGCCAGGTGGGATTATTCACTGATATCTTTTAAGTGACTTTTATACATTGCTTTTTATGTATCATGCCAACTCTTTAAGTGTGTTGCTACTGATGCTCACACAGGCAACAGCTATAAACATCATTAGCATTAGCAGTAACCTGATGTTGGTTTAGGTGACTCCACGTTCTCTTGTTATTTACAAAGCATTAAAAACAATATCAGCTATTTGCTTTAACCACATTTGAATACCCCCATGTGCTTAGTATGTATTTTTAAATTGTCTGTTCATGTAAAGTATGTCACCTTTCATACTTTATTCCATCATTGTTTATTCCACTGTTGCACAGAAACCATTAATCTGATCATCAGTTATTGGAGAGCCCACATTCCACCTCTCAGTAGTTATCTTGGAATTAGTGCTTCTGCTTTCTCCTGGTGAGAGAAGTAGTGCAGGGACAATTCTTCCTGGAGACTGCTGATCACCAGAAAGCATAATAACTGCTTTATAGGTGACAGCTTGGAATCTGTGCTTATATTCTGGTCCTGGCATGAGAAGGAGCAGGCTGCATTGATTCCTGACTGTTTCTGGTTGGAGAGTGAGTGTTTGTGCTTAACGTACCCGATTGGTCTGGTTGCTATTTGAATCATCTATCAGAAAAAGGCTACAAGCCTGCAGACCCTTGCATCATCTGGGACAAGACTGTGGATCACCAAACAGACCATGGCCTGCTTCCCTTCTTGGGATTGGTGCTAACATTTTACTTCTGGTGCAAGAAGAAGCAAAGGAGCATTTTATCCCAACAGAGTGAAGCTGTGCTGAGACCAGCATTAGTAGTGGCCAGGCAGTAGCCATTCATGCGACTCCCCTCTTTTCATTATTCTTGACAAGCTAATCCTTTATTTTTCAGTAAGTACTGCTTGATTTCTTTCTAACTTCAGAATATCTGCCTAAATACTTCATCCTTAAACTTTCAGGGTCTAGTTATTAGTCTCCCCTCAAGTGTTTGGGAGTGCTCTGTATAGACTCAGACACCTCAAGTGACATTTTTCCTGTAAAGGCACAATTGAAATTTCTCCAATACCTAGTTGCACACAGTACAACTAGTTTGCAGTGACAAGCACTGACCACATAGTTGCAAATCCTGATACTCCTGACAGTGATTGATATACTCACTCCAACTGTCTAATCAATAAATAAGGGTCTGTTGCCATGGATATGAACTTTCCAACTATCACCTTTACTAGCTTGGTGGATACGGGCATCCTGAGGCAATGTATAAATTGCCTCCTGTTTACTGACAATCAGTTAATTATCAAACAATATGTGGTATGTGAGAGATGTATTTACACAATGTCACTGGAGTCAAAGCTCTCACATGAAAGTACTCCTAATGTCAATAAGGTTGTCAGTAGTACACACGCTGCACCCATCATGCACAATTCAAAGTAGACGTATCGACCCACATATGTTGAGGCATTAAATGTAACCTTAAACCACAAAGACCTCCTAGATTAAGTACACATAACAAATAACCTCAGCAGCCCCAAATGCACTCTTTCAAAACAACACCCACATCACCACATAAAGCTACATCTCTTGGAGCCTCTACCTCTAAGCCCATAAGACAAGCCAGCATACAATCCACCATTCTAGTTATTGGAGACTCCATCGTGAGACACACTGATGTTTCTCTCACCAGGCTGAGTGAGGAGAAAGTCACAGTCAGTTGCTTATCAGAGGCTAGGATCCACCAAATTACGTATTCAGATCACTGGAACACAATTGCCAATATACCTCAGTCATACTCCATGCAGGAGTAAATGACGTGAGACATACCTCCCTAGACTATATGAAGAGAGACATCATAGAGCTCTTGGAATATGTGCCTCAGGCTGGTATCAGCCTATCATTGAGCAGCATTTTACCGTTTCCAAGGATGATGCCACAATATGAACAAAACATGATTGACTTTAATAATTGGCTTATTTTCTGGTGTCATTCTAAGGGGGTGCAATATTTCTCAGCATGGAAGGAGATGGTCAACAGACCATGCTGCTTTGCCAGGGATTGTCTGCACCTCTCCCCTCTAGGCTTTCAAATATTAGATAAAACATTGCCTTCCCCCATAGTTCCTTTTTTAGGCAATGTCAAACTGAAAGTACTTTCAACATAGCAAATAAAAACTGAGAAAATCTAAAGGTATTACTGCTCATTGCTAGGAGCCTAAACAAAAAACTCCAGAAGTTGTCTTTACCCTAGAGAATGCTGAAGTCTGTGTGGTCAATGAGATGTGGTTCAAAGCCACAGAGAGCACGCCAACAGTACTAGGTTATTATGTCTTCCACACATTTAGGCCAGCTACCTCACAGAAGGGACTAAACATGGAACTGTCTCTATTTACATCAGAGATAAATATACTTCAAAGCTGGTCAAACAGAACAATGCACTTGAGCTGCTCCATGTTCAAATCACCATAGGCAAAATCCTATACCACTTCCTTGCAAGCTATAGGTCCCCCTCTATGACCCAGGAAACCCATGACATGTATTTAAACTTATTAGAAACAGTAACTATACAACCCAATACCATATTCATTGATGACTTTAATTACCCCACTATTAACTGGGAATCCTATATGACACCAAAAGTACAAGCACAGAGATTCCTGGATTTTGTAAACACAACCCCCCTGGACCAGATAGTCAGTACACCAACGAGCAGTGCAACCATACTGGATCTGTTCCTCACTAATATGGGAGCGTGCTGCACACCCCCTACTGTAATACCTTCCCTGGTAAGGTCAGACCACAAAATGTTCGCCTTTGAAGTAAAAATAAAACTTGGACTCCCAGCTAAACCTGGAATATTCAGGAACTATTCTAAGGCTAACCTCCTGCTATTAAGTGAGAACCTGGCAAAATTTCAAGCCCCCATAAACACTGAGAACATTGCTGCCTATGCAGAACTGTTCATTGAAGCCTTGTACAAGCATACTAATAGCTGCATAGAGGCAGCTGTACCCACCAGGAAGACGTACAGAACTAATTCAAAAAACAAGACACCCTGGTGGAATCACAAAATCAGTCTGATGTATAATAGGAGGAAGAAAATCATGGCAAAAACTAGGAGGTGCAGCACCCAGCAGGATAAAAGCACTCTCATCAAACTAAACAAACACAGAGGACAAAAAAAGTCTACCAAAGCCAGATTTGAGGTATGTTTGGCCCTCCAGGCCAAGGACAACCACAAAGCATTCTTTAGCTATGCCCACAATCTCAAAGGCAATATACAATTGTGTGCAGAGCTCATTGTAAATGGAGCCACCTATACTGAGCCAGAAGACATAGCAAACCTCCTGGTTGATAAATTCAGCTCCAACTTTACCCTTTCTCTCCTCCCAACCTTCCCTCAGGAAATATCATCAATTATACAACGACCCCCCCATTAATATTCCAAAACGTGCATGCTGATTGGTCAGCATGCACATTGTAAATCAGACTTATACTAATGGAAAAAGGTCCGGTCACCCGTACTTTTTCCATTAGTATAAGTCTTTTTTTACATCAACGGAGAACACAAGATCTCTGTTGCTTTTTAGACACTGTCTCACTATGTTAAAGGAGTTTAACATAGTGAGACAGCTTTAAAAAAACAACGGAAATTCTCTGTTCCTTTTTTTAAAGCTGTCTCGCTATGTTAAACTCCTTTAATATAGCGAGACACTTTGTGAAAAGCAACAGAGATCTTGCTTTCTCCGTTGCTTCCACCCACAGCTCTGATGTACTGCATAAGCATACGCATGCGCAGTACATCAGAACTGCCACAGAATACCAGACAGCTGCAAAAGGGCAGCAGGGAGGCATTATACAATGCCATTATTTAAGAAAAGTATTTGTTTTCTTAAATAATGTCATTGTATAATATCAATGACACACTTCTTGGTGGGGGTAATGCTGGATTTACCCACGGTTGTCTTTGTTTGGCCACTCAAGCTTCACCCTCATGACTAAACCACACCAATCGTGGATAAATCCAGCATTACCCACACCCAGGCATGGGTTATTGCTTAAATATAACTCCCCCTACTGTCACTAAGGAAGAGGTCCTTAATGTTCTCTCTAAGACCAAGAATACTGCATCAATGAGCCCAGACAATATCTCAGAATGCCTTCTAAATAGCATGAAAAATGACCTATCAGGGCCTCTGGAATTTCTATTTAACTGTGGCCTCCAAACAGATTTTGTGCCTCATGAATGGAGAAAGGCAACAGTCATCCCTCTACACAAAGGTGGGCCATCTATAGACCCTGGCAACTACAGACCCATAAGTCTCACTAGTCTTATATGTAAAGCCATGGAAATAATTACAATGGTGATGCTCAGAGATATAGTAAACCTCTAGACACTGGACCCAACCCAGTTTGGTATCATCAATGGCAGATCATGCCTACTCAACCTGATGGACTTCTATGAGAAGGTCACCAAAGCAATAGATGAGGGCAGAATCATTCACACTGCCTACCTTGACCTGGCCAAGGCATTTGATACAATACCCCATTCAGATATTGCTGACAAACTCAAGAGGTTAGGTACTAACCCATATGGCACCCAGTGGATAGTCAACTGGCTCACAGACAGGACCCAGGAAGTTAGAATTGTGGATTCCAGCTCTACAAAGAGGCCAGTCACAAGTGGAGTCCCACAGGGATCAGTCCTTGGACGGCTCCTTTTTGGCATTTACTTTTTAGAAACCAAGGCCAATGTCAGTGGTCTCTGGGTGACTAAATTTTCAGAAGATTGCAAATTAAAAGCTGTCATTGAATCTCACACTGACACAAATATTCTCCAGGAGGGGCTGACACAGACAAACAACTGGTGTGAGAGCCATGGACTACAACTAAATACCAAGAAATGCAAAATAGAATCATTTGGGAAGTCATTCATCCTTGGTAACTATCATATTGACAATATGCCCCTTAGAGTTGACCCAGTAGTCATGGACTTAGGGACACACATAGATGTTAATCTAGCATATGACTATCATGTGTCTACAGTGGTGAGAAAATCATTCTATGTTGCGCAACTTATAAACACAGGTATGGCATTTAAGTCCAGGAAAGTCTTTGTTCCACTGTATTTGTCATTCATCAGACATATCATTGAGTACAATGCTCCTTTTGGCATGTACCTAAGCAGGCATATCCAACAATTGGAACATCCACAGAGGTTCCTCACTAAAAGAATACAGGGCATAAGCAAAATGTCCTATGCAGACCACTTCAAGGCAATAGCCAAGTATTCTGTCTCCTACAGGCTTTTGAGGGCAGATCTATACCTGGCATACAAGGCATTGTCAGACCCCAATCTGATGGACCTCTGACATACCCACAAAACAAACAGCACCAGAATTACCCGTTCTAAAGACTTAAACCTTGCTTGCAAAATAAATAGGACCTGCTGGAGAGATAGGAATGTATCCTAGAGACTACTGCACCTATGGAACAGGCTCCTCATCCATGTTAAGCAGAGTTTCTCCTTAACCCAATTCAAGTACAACTTGGACAGTTGGATGGAAAACCAGAAATTAATCCCTGTTTTGGCACCTATGTCTCTAATGGGCACAGGTAACCTGTAAATGGTTAATTTCCCAGGCCCATGCTTGCACTTATCAAGGGTATCAGAACTTGTCAGAGATCTGGGATGCATGGCTAGGCTTAAAAAGGCCCTTGTGATCATTAGTCTAGTAAACACTTATGAACCTATGAACCTTTTTTCATATACACTTGTTATGATCAGACCATGATATCTTCAGCCCAAATCTTTGCCTATGTTTAATTCCACTATTATGCAGACACCTTAATACTGTCCATAGAAGATCAAAAAAGGGGTTGCTTGCCCAAATAAAAGTAATTTTCCTCTCAGCCAACACTGTCCTTTTTCCAGAAGGAAGGAAAAGTCATAATGCACAGAAAATGTTGGTAACGACTCTTGTCTGAGCCTGTCTACTTTATAGCCCCAGCCCAGCAGCTACTCCATTTGCTTGATAAGGGGATTCTTTTCATATTCTACATTGATGATTTGATATTGATGCCACCAATGAATCCCATCGCTAAAATAACCATATCCTGTCTTCACAAGTAGTGCTGTTCCATTCAGACCCATTAAAGTATTAGGGCATTTGACACAACCACTATTTATAAGTCATGCAAGTGCATAGCAGCTATCATTGGCTGTTCTGTTACAGATTAAATCCCACTATCATTCGTCACTTCTCACATGTTAACCTTGTCCCTTGTTGATGCCAAAATAGACTCTGCCAGTCCCATTAAGTTCCAATGTAAAAAAGCCACAGACAAACCAGCTGGTGATATATAATATGTTGACTTTTCAGATTAATTGGACAGTAGGAACTATGACCTAATGATGCAACTCTTCGCAGATTCTAATGTTTATTTAGAACAGCATTATACCTGGTAAGATAAATGCTACAGTTTTTCAGAGAATTATGAAACAAGTATCTGCACCTCTCTGCCAGGCTTCAGTACTGAACTTCCAAGAGACCCTTAAAATACTTTTCATTAGAAATTCAATATTTTTCCATTAGATATACAAGAGTTGGAGACCATGGCCATGATGGCTAACTGACAACAGCAACTACTGAAAGTTCTGTGATGGAAAACTTTTCTCTGACATAAAATATAATAAAAAATTACAATTTGCAAATACTTGTTAGCTAATTTTAATTCACTAATAGTCAGAGAAAAGATTTATAGCTTCAAGTTCTTCAAAAGCTGTACTTTTTCTGTCAGAATTTCATCTGCTTGGTTAAGAGAGAACCCACTCAAGAAATGGTACTTGGGTTTCTTGTGTTAAAAAAGATATCCAATTACTAACATCTAGTGTGCAGGATATATTACTTAAAATTAACAAAATGGATAAAAAATAGGAAGTTTTAAAGAAGAGACCAGAAAGAAGATGGAGCATTTATAAATTATTATGAAACAACAAAGTGCACAAATGGCATGGAAGTAACTTTAAATGATCATGAAGGGAGAATAACTGAAGGTGAGTTTCAGACTGAATTTCATTTAAAACAAAATAAGTGGCTCACAGATAAAGTTGATGATTAAGAAAACAGACTGATGTGAAATAACTTTACAAATTTTTGGTATACCTGAAAAGTATTTGGGAGACAATATAATAAACTTTTTATCAACCAGGCTACATAAAACATTAAATCCACCTGAAAAGTTATCTTTTCGAATTGAAAGGGAACATAGCTCCCTGATATCACATTCAAAGACAGAAAACTCATCACTGCATTCAATTATAGTTAAGGTTATGTCTAGCTTAGAAAAAGATGAAATATTAAAAAAGCATGGTCCAGCCCTCCTGTTAAAATAGGTGAACATATAGTCAGATTTCACAATGATTTTTCCAGTAAAGGAATGAACAAAAAATCCTGCTTACCACTGATCAGGGAACTTAAAAAGAACAATATTAAAGCCACTTTGGTGTTTCCTGCAAAAGTCAAATTATTTCTTTCTGACAGAACTAAGATATTTGACAGACTTGAGGAGGCATTCACTTTTGTCAACAAAAATGAAATAGTTAATAATACTGAAGAAATGGATTGAGACAGTATATTCCTCAAGCGACAGAGTGAGCTGAATTCCTGGAAAATTGCTCCTAAAATTAAAAAGCTTAAAACAAGTGACTTTAATTATCTGACTGCAGGGCTTTTATTTTCTGAAACAATATAACTACCCTTTGAGCAAAAGGTTTGTATTGGACTTTAAGCTTCAAAACATATGTAAGTATATGTTTATATTTTAAGCTAAAATGTTTTTCATGATAAGGAATATAACTAGTTATATTTATTGTTTTACTATATTTACAGTGAAAGATTTAATGTGTTCCATTTAATTAAACTTATAAATGTATTTCTAAATGTTAAAGTACTTCCTGTAAGAAAATGTCATTCAATTATAAGCAATAGAATTGGTAACTTTAAGACTATATAAGCTAAGTATTTTATTTTGTTTAACTTAGCATAGTATGTGCATTGCTGGGTTAACTGAATGTCAGATCTAAGTAATATGCCAATTAGAAGTGTTAAAGTAAGATAATTTTGTTTTCTTTGTTCCTGTGTAACACATTCCTTTCACAGGTCACTTATGAAACAATTAATGCTTAAAAAAGCTTGAGAACAAAATAAGGTTTCAGTTGTGTGGTGATGCTTGATTCTTGCTTGCCTTGCTTCTCACCTGCTTCTTTAACTGTTTTGAAGAAACTCTACATCAAAGTTCATCACTGGTGTCTGTGAAAACAGAGAGGAGCTTTCTTTTTTAAATGTATATGTGAGACATCTACTCAAAATAACATATTTTTTCCTTTTCTTAGAAGTAAAGAATTGTTAAAACAAAATTAGAGTAATGCTTTATATTGAACTTTTTTGCTGCATGTTAATAGCTTATGATGTAGTGTTATTAACTCTAACTGTAAATATTAATGGAAAGAAGTAAAGTTAGATGTTTGTTACTGATTAGGACAGGCTAAAAGAATTAAGAAGAATGAGAAACATACAGAAGAAATTAGCAGCTGCTGTGAGCTGTAATTATTCACATGCTGCATTTAGATTCTGATGTCAGGATGTGAAGCTATATAGTTAAGCTTTCTTGTAATACTATAGTTAATAAGAAGGGTAAACATCTTATGAATAATATGCAGATGCCCATACTATGCAAAGTTAATAAAAGAGCAGTATCAGTAAGTTAAGAAATATATATATGTATATATATATATATATATATATATATATATATATATATTACACATACATACTATCTCTAATCAAGAGTTGATAATTAAATAGCTCTTTGATGGAAGATTTTAGAAATATAAGTTATATACAATAATGTAGAATATTAGTGGGCAAGTAAGACAGAAGATATATTTAAATAAACTGCTTATAAGAAAGAAATGTATTACTTATACCTGCACATGGCAGAAATGTGAATGTACAAGAGCTCATATAATTTACATAAAAATCATATAAAATATTTGAAAATATCCTGAAAGTTGGAATGTGAAGCATGGTCATGTGAGTTTTGAAACCTTTTACATATTGCATGTTATTAGATTCACTAATACTACCTGAAATAACTCATGTCATAAGTCAGAGCTGAAATTTGAATGTTATATACTGTTGAATATGTACATTCATTTTGATAGAACGTAAAGTACTTTTTTCAATATATTTGAACCCAGGAATGGAGAATGGGATTTGAATTAGGTACATTGTAACTTTTGAATATAATATAGATTACAGTTGTTTTTTTTTTTTTTTACTCCATAGAAATAGCAAGACATTCTCTTTGACCTCAGTAATATACATATTTTTATTAAATACTTTAATAACTAAAGGATTTTTAAATATTTTTATATTTATCATACTGAGTGTTACACAATTTTGAGATCTAGACATTCATACTTTTAAAATTAATTCAGATCTTTTGTTAGATCTATAAAATATCTGTATATCTTTTAGCATGATGAATATATATATGCATTGATTTTCATTTTGTATAATAGCTTAGTATGATGAAATCACTTGTCATCTGTAAGTTTACAGATATCTTAATCTCTTCAGGTCCCACTTTGTTCTACTTATTTATTTGCAGACATAGTTATAATAACATTGAATGTGTGAATAATTTAGGAAAATTTAATAATAAATAATTTATAATACCATTACATAAATAGGTATATAGTACACTATTTGCTGAATCATTTGATACTTGTGATTAATAGGAGAGGATTAGTAAAGTTTCATGTAGTAATGGGGGAATAGTTTTAAATGACAAAGTATATAACTAAATTAATAGTCTTTTATTTGGACTGCAGTTTGGAGATTGCCTTCCCTATCAAGGATTGGTATCAGAGTATAGGCAAAAAGAAAGAAATAAGGGGTTCTTAAATGAAAGACTAGCACTGATAGAGTTTTTAGTAGAATCTAGAACAGAAGCTGCCATTAAAAAATGAGTGATTAGTAGAGAGTATAAATATTGCATGGTAACTATAAGAATCAATCAGAGGAGGTTAGAAAAGATTGGGAAGAGAAATTGGATAAGCAATTCACAAATAAACAATGGAAGGATATATGTCTGTCTCTAAAATATGTAACCAAATCTAGAAAATTCAAGATTTTTGCTTGGAAATGTTTACATAGATATTTTTATACCCCAAGTAGACTCTAGAAAATTTTTCCTTAGGTAGACAGCAACTATTGGAGGTTTAATGGGGAAGAAGGAAGTACTCGGGAAAATATTTTCTGAGAGTGCAGTGGGTTGGTGAACTTTAAGGATTCCCTGTGGGATGCACTGTTGGAGATGCTGGTTGGGTGGATTGGTGTGATGAGAAAGAGATGATTCTTCTCAACCATGATACAGAATCGTAATTGCCTAGACATGGTAAGGCCCTGCTGTATGTAATTATGGTGGCTGCCAAAAAAGCAATTACTAGAAAATGGAAATCAAAATTTAAATTAATAGTCTCTTATTACTTTTAACTTGTACATGATAGTGTATTAATTATCTTTAAGTCACAGTAGCTTTTGGCTATTTTTTTATATTTTTTTTTAAGAACTGGCAGGTAGAGAGGTAGTATAGCAGTTTGTCTATTTGATAGGCAAGCTAAGAACTGTGGTAGTAAATAGCAAACAAATTGCTTCAACAGTGGATATGAAACAGAAATTGTCTTCTGAACAGACTTACCGTAATCCAAGACTGAATCTTAAATCAAGTCCAATGTAGTAACCACAAAAAGACACCAGCTGTTGTTACATTCCCATGCAAATGGAATATGTTATAAATTCATCAGTGATGAAAGAAATAAACAAACAAATGATCCAAAGTCCATTAATACAGAACTTTATTATTAACACCATCAAAACATAAAATAAAGTAAAAACTCATATATTCATTACAGTGAATCTATTCGGAAGACAATTTCTGTTTCATATGTACTGTTGAAGCAATTTGTTTGCTATTTACTGCTCAAACACCATGAACTGTTTTTAGTTTTATTGACATAGTATCAATTAAACAATCTCCTTGCTCTGTTTGCTGGTTTTAAAGGAACAGTGCCATTTAAACCAGGCAAACTGTTAACTCTCAACTTAACAATCCCTCTCATCTCAGCAAACTCAGTACTCTGCATAATGTCACCACCTGTCATTTCTTGCAATCAGTTGTATTACCATAAACTTAAAACTATGTTGTGGAAAGTCCTTTATGTGTCTTGCAAGTGCATTGGTTATATTCTGTAATCTAACATCACTAAGGTGTTTCAAAATGTGATCCTTCAACAATATATTAGTTTTGCCAACATAAAAACAAGAATACCAATCACATAAAGCAAGGTTTAGCAAGTCCTTGCTCCTGCAATTTGAATGTAACGTCAAATAAAAAAATTGTCCAGAGCATGGATGGCAAAAAAAACTTGCAGAAGAAATTCACACACAAACCTTGCATGACCTGCAAGGAAAAGTACCAAACTTATTAGTCACAGAAGCAGAGCTCACTCTAGTACACAAATCTCTATAGCACAACTGCCTCCTAAGGCAAAGATAATTCCTGAAGCTAAATCAGGGAGAGAGACCAGCAACCCTGGATATATTTTGTATAGCCTTAAAATGGACCAATTTTTCTAAATAATGTCACAAACAATCCTGGTATCACCTGAACATGTCAGAGTCATCTGGGTGGTACTTACTGGGTGAAGTGAACACTTCAATGGGAAACTGGCCTTTCTGAAAAAATAAGGGACCCCATTAGTGGAGCAGAACTTTTGTTTTTGATTAAAGTTTTTTTTATTTTTAAGCTGGCTGTGATGACCAGAAACTCATTTCAGTATTTAGACTCTGTATATATGAAATCAATTATTCAAGTAGTTAAGGAATATGTTTTAAAACTCCATTAATATCAACATGGAAATGTTTGTGCTTTCACATTGCACATACCTCTGGATATAAAGAAACTCAGAACAATGTTAAAATGAATTTACTAAAAAGGAATGGATTAGTATTATGGTCTGATTTTTTTGAAAATGTAAAAGCCATGCCACTAGAATATTTAATGAAAGATTATAAGTTGCATGAATCTGTTAACCAGTTAATATTATCCATCAGTAAGAAATTAAAGAATCTGCAGATGATATGAATGAGGAGCAGAACACTATTCACCCATTATATGAATGTATGAACACTATTATCAAAGGTAAATTGACCTACAAAGGAAGCTTGTCCAAGTTATATAAGGTAGTTATAAATACTACTATTACTATTAATAATAATAATAATAATAATTTTGATACAAAATTCTGGAACTTTTTAGATAGTAGTGGATTGAGTGACTCAATAGATGGTAAGAATAAAATTTTGTTATTTAAATCAGTTAGTCAAAATTCTTGAAGTGTATACTGGAAAGTTTTTATATGGAAATATATACATATAATGTTTGTTACTCCATATAAAATCTCTGAGTTTAGTAAAATGACCTCTTCAAATGGTTAGAGATGTAGTAAAGATGTAAGTGTTGATTGGATGCACATGTTTATGGATTGTGAAAAATTAAATGTATATTAGGAAGAGCTAAGTCTGTTTTTTAAGTGGTTATGGTCTGATAAGTGTTCTTTAACTAGATCAATAATACAAATGAATGTTCCACTTCCTTTTTCTGTAAAAGCCAAACAATGAAAATGTTCCAGAGCTTTCTGGAATTAACCGGAAAAGTTATTACAAAAAAAAACTGGAAATCAAACTCCATTCCTTCATTGAAAAAAAAGTTAATTTAACAGCAATACTATATAAAACTAAAAAGAAGTGATCAGAATAAGATCTATAATTCATACTTAGACTTTTAGTGGCTGGGATAGCCTTGACATGTTAGTATTGAAATACCTAGACTCTTAATGTGTTAATTATATAAGGTTGCATTGATGATTCAATGTATTCCTAACACTGTGTAATAGTATGTGAGGTTGAATTTCTTCCTTTTTGTGTATATATTGTAAATATGTTAAATTAATAAATATTTTCTTAAAAAAATAAATTCAATTGTTACTCTCTGCCAGCATTCAACTTCTTAGAGATCCTTAAATCATCTTCAAGGTTAATACAATAGTTTCCCACTGGCCTCAGTAATAGCATTTATGAGATGTAATAGCATTTATTTTTTTTACTCATAAGTTTTTATTAATTTTCTTGAAATTTTAACAAAGACTACTTGAAGATTATCCAAAAGAAATATCAAGATGTAAATAATAACAAGAGTAACAGATATTTACATTATATACATTGGCCTGAGTATAAATTATATAATAAACCAATCTAAGTCAAATATGCAGATATTTTAGATATGTTTATCTTTCATCTTCTTGATACCGAGCTTTCAAGAAGAGACTGAATCCATTCTCAATGTTTCGATAAGATGAGTTATTTTCTTCCATGGATTGTTGCTCCATTTCTTAGGAATAATCCTTGACTCTTTTACTTTTACTTCCATCAGCGCTGTTTCGTTTAGAAGGTTCAAAAATTCTTCAAAAGTTGGTTCAGATTTGGAAAGCCATTTCCTAGAAATACATTTTCTAGCCACTGCTAGAATAGTCCATAGCAGTTATAAATCTTTCCTATTCATTTCTAGTTTTTCAGTAACATTCAGGAAGATTAAAGATTTTGTTCATACAAAAGTGTCTGAAAATAAAGCTTGCAGAAAATTTCTAATGTCTTCCCCAAATTTTTTAAGTTTAATGCAAGTATGGAAAATGTGTGTCCAGTCTGCTTTACATGTTTGCAAGCATCTCCAACAAATTACACTATTAGAAGAAACAAATTTGCTGAGTCTATTAGGTGTGTAGAATGATCTGTGCAGAATTTTTCAAGTATATATTCTCCAGAATTGAGTGTTAGATGTTAGTTTGACAGAGTACACTAGATTAGTTTTGTTTTCTGGAGTTAGATTAATTAAGTACCCTTTAGTAATGAAATTCCAATAACTTTGCTTAGGCTTAACTTTATAATTTATTAATAATTTATATATATTTGAAATTGTGTTTTTCCAATTAAAGTTATCATATATGATTTTGTATATAAATTTTATGAAGTTTGGCATATCTTTAAAAGGAGAACTACTAATTGTTCTGCACAAATCAGACATGTATAGTGTTATATTTTGAAGTAATAACCAGTCAGATGAGGATAAATTATAAGTATTGGCTATTTGTTGACTATCAATTGGTTTTAAATCTTTAATACAGTGTTGACAACAAATACAATTTTTAGTTTCCCATAAAATGAAGACATTACTATGTATCTTGTTGAGAAAACCCTTTGTAGAGCTAAAAGGAGTTAAGATATTCATCTAAATCTTTATGTTTGGATTGGACATAATACATTTTTAAATATGTTAAAGATATAGTTTATGAAAGTCAGATTAGTAGGTTCTGTTTTGTTATATTGGATACATATACATAAAATATGCCATGGTATATTATAATAGACATCTAAAATAGCATTTTTTTATCAAAGAAGTTTCATTCAAAAGAATAATAGTAATTTTGTTCCAATTGGAGGAGTAGCTAGGTTCTATCCAATTGATAACAATTCTAAAGATGGAAGCTCTAATGTAAGTTTCTACATCTGGAAAGTTAATTCCTCCTTGTTCTCAGGGTCTGATATGATATGTGATAGCTATTCTGTTTCTATTAGGATACCAAAGGAATTTTAATAAATATGAGTTTATTTTTTTTAGTATAAGTTTGTCTGGAATCCTGGGAATAGCTTGCGCTATATAAAGAATTTTTAGGTAATAATATCATTTTTATTAATTGTAGTCTATCTTCAAAGTACAGATTGATATTGTTCCATTTTGTGCTATAAATATTTAAGAAGTTTATTATATTGTTATAGTTAATATTTAGTATTTCTTCTATGTTATTATATAAAGTAATACCTAAGTAATTTAGAGTGAGTACTTGTTTACCAATTATGTGATTTTCATCCACTAAGATTTTATTCTTTTTGTTCAACACTAGGTAATTAGATTTAGCTTTATTAAAATATAGACCTGAGACTAAGTAAAATTTTTCTACCTGAACATCCAATTCCTCTAATGATTCCTTTGAATAAGTCAATGTGAGAAGTACATCATTTGCAAAAAGCATAATTTTAGAATTACATTGTCCATGTATATCAATACCTTTCATTATAGGATTTAAGTGGATTGAAGAAGCAAACGGTTCAATAGCTTGAGCAAATAAAACTGGGGAAAGGGGACATCCTTGTTTTGTACCTTTTGTACTAGCAATTGACTCAGAGGTGAATGGACTAAGTTTTACATATGCTAGGTTATTTTTATAGATATGTTTTATCAGTGAAATGAATGTGTGAGGAAATTCATAGAGTTCTAATATTTTAAATAAATAGCCCCATTTTAATGAGTGAAAAGCTTTTTCTATATCTAGGGCAATTAATAATGCTTCTTGATTATTTCTATTTAAGATGTCAATTATAGTTAGAATTCTTTGAATATTATTATTAGTTCACCTGTTATGGATAAAACCAGTTTGATCTTCATTTATAATATGGGGTGTGAATTTTTTGATTCTGTTGACAAGGATTGACATAAATATTTTATAATCATTATTAAGAAGAGACATGGGTCTATAGGAGTTATATAATGTAGAGTCTTTATTCTCTTTTATGATGGGTGTGATTAAGGAGTAACACCAAGAAGGTGGAGTTGAGTTATGAGTTTGGATTTCGAGTAAAGTTTCATGGAATAGTGAGATTATGGAAGTTGGAAACATTTTATAAAGTTCAATTATAATACCATAGATTCCTGGAGCTTTATTACTTTTGCTTTTCTTAATATTTTCTGTAATTTCTTTGTGTGAGATTTGTTTCTGTAATTCAAGTTTTAATGTTTCTGGAATTTTCTTAATATTTGAAGAATTTAGATCTAAATTTGAAATATTACTATGAGAATTTATAATTCTAAAGTGTTTTGTATAATGATACTTGAAGGCGTCAAGTATATCACTTATGTCTGAAACTTTTCTATTATTTTTTCCCTTGTGAAAAATGTTGATTATGTTATTTGCTTTAGATTGTTTTTTAGCTCGTAAAGCTAAGTTATGAAGATGTCTAGGAGATGTGGAATATGCATTTAATTTTAATTTTTCTAAGCCAAATTAGTCTTGTGAGTTAAGATTTCATTATATTTTTATTTAGTTCATCAATTATCATTTTATTATTAGACATAGGTGTTAGATCCTTATTTTTTGCCTTTATTAGCTGTTTTTGTATATTATGTAGTTCTGATCCCAATTCTTTTGATTTATTTTTAAACCATGTAAGAGTTTTGCCATATATATAAGCTTTAAAAGCATCCCATATCATAACTATGTTTATCTCTTTAGAGTAGTAAATGTCTAAAAAATTGTAGTTCTGATTCTAACTAGGGTTTAAATTCTTTTAATTTTGTGATATAAGCTGGTATTCTTGTTATGTGAGTTAGTTTTTTTAAATCTGTTTGAAATTTTAAAATTAGAAAATTGTGATCAGATAAAGGGCAAGGGATTATTAAAAATTGTATTATTTTAGTGTTCAACTCTTGTGAGATAAATAATTTATCAATTCTAGTTTGTGTTCTAAATCTAAAATCTTGATGTGTGAATAATAGTGAATTATCTGCTTCGAAAGTGAAAGTGTCAACTAAACTAAGGATTTCACTCCATTTTTTTAATATTTTTGCTATGGGAACAAGACAAAGATTTCTCAGGTTTGTCTCAGAATTGTTCAATATACAATTGAAGTCTCCTCCTACTATTAAATTACCTTTGTATGAATTACTAATAAAGTCTAGACGTTTTTAACTGTCTTTGTCCCTATGCCAGGAAACCAATATAAATTCACCAATGTCCAAATTCTATTGTTAAATTTCAATGTGACTAATGCCATAAGACCTTCGTCTTCATAATTAAAGATAATGTGGTGAAAAATAATGTCTTTCTTCCAAAGAATCATTACACCTCTAGTTTTTGATTTGTATGATGCATGTGATATCATTAAATATTCATTTGGACACCAAATATGTTTATCCTCTGTTTTGAAATGCATTTCTTGAAAAAAAAATACCTGTGGTTTGTTTAGTTTTAAGTACCTCAATAAATTAGATCCCTTCCTTGGATTATTCAAACCATTAATGTTAAGGGATAAAAATGACAGATCCCTACTCATTAATTAGATCTGTAAGACAAATATATAAATAGAACTCAGGAATCTTCCAAAATATTGAAATTGCAGACTGTTTTTATCATCCTTAAATATTAATGTCAAATTGGTTGCTTTTACTGAGAACTATAAGTTATGTTCACACTCAGGTTGGTTAAAAAACAAGAACTTAAACAATACATAAAAAACTATATATAACAAAAAATTCCAACATTTCAAAATACTTTCTAATAACCATGGAATGTTGAACATTCCTAATCTGATAGATGAAAGAATATCTATCAGATTAACCCTCATGCCTTAACAACAAACCTTTTTTCTTGAGCTCTCTAAAAATTTTACTGGAGTTCTTTTAATTTTACAGTAAATTATTATATTTCCAATGAGTAAAGAGGTTATTAACTCAATTCTCAACACAATTTTAATTAATATCAAAACATTTCAGTATTGTGTTTCATCACTTAACTGATGTAATGTTTCTGTAGTCAAAACATTTATGATTTTCTTTGAATTATAGCTAGTTTGATTCTAACAAGAGATTCTGATGTGTGAAGCTAGTAACCACATAACCCTTATACAAATAATTCAGTGCAAAGTGATTTTCCAAATGATATTCAATTAAATTAGTTCCCTTTCCCCTTTTTTCTCCCCCCTTTTCCCCTCCCCTTGCCTCTCCGAGCTACTAGATCTTCTTAGAATGCATATTTGCTATATGCTATTTCCATGTTTACAGGAAAACTGACCTGACACACTGTTTAACAATCCAGTATCAACTCAACTATTACATTTATTTCAAAAAGGCATACATTTTGCAAGCTTCAGAGTGTATTCCGTCCCTTTGCTATATAATTAATTGTACATCTTTAACCACTCAAATCTGATTGCCTGTCAACTGAAACTTAACTTACATTGCAACTAAACTAAAGCATTCCAACAAACATAACTTTGCTTGAGTTTTGAGGAATGTTGTGTCTTTCGGCTTTTTCCCAGTTAGGGGTCTCCACAGCTGAACTCCGGTCCGCTAATGATTGGCAGTAGATTTTTACGTGCCGAGTTGCCGGCTCTGATGCACAACATTCAACGAAGGTACGCCAATTCACGCATGTCTCCACATAGAAGATGCTCTAGCTGAGAATCGAACAGGACAACATCTTACTGTGAGGCGGCAACACTACCGCAGCACCACCACCGCATGTATTATATGTAACACAGTGCATAGTTTCATCTTTCATTTCAGCTTATAATCAACAAAAAAGTCTTAAGAGTATATAGATTATTTTGTAGAAAATAATGTATGATAAAACCTGTGTTACCCTAAAACGTTTGAGCTATCTTCTAGTTTACACAATCTTTTGCATATTATGCTCCATTCATGTTACATGTGTTTGCATACCTTCAGCTTTATATATAAAATTATATAATGGATTTTACCTGACTTGTATAGTGCAAAGTAGTACTCAATCAGTCCTTGTCTACAACAGAAGATTGATTTGAATTGGTGTGTGTGTGTGTGTGTGTGTGTGTGTGTGTGTGTGTGTGTGTGTGTGTGTGTGTGTGTGTGTGTGTGTGTGTGTGTGTGTGAGTGTGTGTGTGTGTGTGTGTGTGTGTGTGTGTGTGTGTGTGTGTGAGTGTGTGTGTGTGTGTGTGTGTGTGTGTGTGTGTGTGTGTGTGTGTGTGTGTGTATTTATATACCAACTCAGTAATCACCATGCCTTGGAAAAAATTGAATATTCTGAGAAATAGAATCTTGAGTTTATTATGTGAAGTCCATCCTTTCAGCCATTTAATCTATTTAATTTGGATCATGCTCTACCAGGTCTTGATATTTCAAATGCTTGCCCCTGTGGGGACACATGGTTATACAGTGGATTTATTAAAATTAGAACAAGTATAAAGAGAAAACTACAACACTTGCAAATGACAAGAAAGGACAGAGTTCTTTGTTTACAGTGTCAGCATATAAAGCAAGCACAGCTAGTGCCCATGATAATGGACGTTGATAACGAAGGAACCTGGCATCAATACTGTCACAACAATATCAGTGAACACAAGAAAATTGGGGATAATGTCTAAACAACTTTGTGTGCAATCAAGTATTTGTATGATTATGTATGTGTAACAGTCTTTATTACTTATTACCTTCCCCATTTCTCTAAGCTATTCATCTTTTCCCATTCCTTTTTCTTACCCCTCCCTTTTTATAGCTCCTATTCAAGTATAAAGTATATAAATGTGTGCCTATCACTTTAAGAGGAATGAGGAAGTACACAAAATGATATACTCTGCGGTGTTTCAGCTTTACCACAAATCTTTCCGACTCACAAGGAAGAATGTCATTTAATGGGAGGTAACTCATAGGGGATACTTGATTCAAGCAGTAAGTGAAGAGAAAAGATGAAGAAAGGGGCATTGGCATGGACAAGAGCATCGTTCATCAGAAAGGGACCTCTGAATCAAAGCAGGTGAGAGAGTGAGAAGTAGAGTGACACACTAGCCGAAACCTACCATCCCAACTGATCTTTCCCTCCTCACCCTCCGCTTTAATTTAATGACACTTCAAAGCTACATGACTTAATTGAGAGACCAAATGTAACTATTGTTGAGGTCTCCTACATTAATATGTCAGAATAGACAGTTTGAGCTTAAAGTAAAGTGATAAGCGCTTTTTGTGGGCTCGGGGACAACACACTAAAGCTTTCTGACAGTTCTCGGGCTCCGAGAATGTTGTGAATTCAAAAACACAGAAAATAACCGCAAATGCAGAAACGTTAGCTGTTTTTAAATATCAGCATGCAAAAGTATCTTGTATCTATTGTTATTTTAAAAGCACACTTCATCACTGAAGAAAAAAAAAACTCATGTCTGTATGTAACTCAAATGACTCGCTTAACAGAGAGTACAGTGACAGCATATAAAGCTTTGCCTTTTAACCAATTTACCCTCAACTCTCAGAGAAAAATAATAAAATGTCATTCTCCTGTAACACATCCTTCCATTTCACTACTATGGACAAGCAATGAGGGAAAAATAATGATTAGACAGTTATTTTAAAAATTATTACCATTTAGAAGAATGTTTATATATTAAATAGGTGTAAATTTAAAGTGAGAGGAAATGAGAAAACCAAAACCAAGCAATGGAAACACTTCACACAAGAAATATATCTAGTATGATAAAACAGAAAAGAAAAAATATTATACATACTTTTTTATTGTCCTTTTAGCAAGTGATTCATAATTTAGTTGATTCTATGAGAGAAGCAGTAAAAGAAACATTTTTAGATTCAGTTCTTTGTTTTTTTTTTTTTTACATCAGTCCATGCATTTTTTTCAGGTGATCTTTTTACGGAGGTAGTTGAAGTCCAGTCCATGTCCTCTGGAATTGCTATTATGTTGTTGTTTTTAATGAAGATGGTTGCTTCTTCAAGATTATTAAAAGGTCTCATTTCATTAGAAAAGAAAATCCTTATTTTTGCAGGATATGTAAGTTGGGCTTTTATTTTGTTTTGTTTAAGTAGCTTCACCAGTGGCCAGGATTTTTTCCTTATTTCTAGAACTCTGGAGGAATAATCGTTGTCAAATCTGATTTGTGAATGTTTATATTTCAGTGGACTTTTCCTCCATGCAGATTTAAGTACAAGTTCTTTGTCCTGGTAAGAGAGAAATTTAACCACAATAGATCTTGGTGTGGAGATGGATGAGGAAGGTATTTGTTTCCCTATAGCTCTGTGCACTCTTTCTATACCATAGGATAATCCTTCCTTTAAACCTAAGATGTCAGGTAACCAGGTATTTAAAAATAAGATAATATCTTCACCTTCTGATTTTTCAGGTAGCCCGAAGATTCTTAAATTTGTTCTCCTTTCTCTGTTTTCCAGTTCATCTAGTTTATTAATAAGCCAGTTGTTTTGTTGCAGAATAAATTCACCTTGGGATTCTTCTTCTTTAAGCCTCCCTTCTATGTCACAAAGTGATGTTTCAATGTCAGATAATTTTGTTTGATGTTGTTGTAATAATTCTTTAAAGGTTTCAGTTAGTTTTTGAGAATTTTCTTTTAAATTCTCAAGATTTTCTTTGAAGATGTCCATTTTCAAGAATAGTTCTTGTAATGTAGAAGACATCAATTGGATTTCTTTTTTCAGTGTAGTTTCTGAATGAGAATTCTTTGAGGAACTCATTTCCACAGTAGAAGATTAAACTCCAGCTAATTCTGACAGGAAAATTTTGATGAATATCTCCCAAAGCTGGTGTGGTGATGGTAAGGATAGATATATTCGATATTTGATAGTTTTTCCTAGAATTAAATTATTATTTTCCTGTTTTTTTAGAGTAATTTTGTGGAGCTCTGAAAAAGTGCTGCTTTCAGAATGACATCTAGGCTCCGCCTCGTAATAGCATTTATGAGATATGAAACCATTTAAATTCTTTGCCTGTGCTTTTTTTCATATTGTAAACAGAATGAGTTGTGCCGCAAAGACAATATGTTTCTGATTCTTTATTCAAATGCAACATCAGTGTTAAATAGTCTGCTTTTTAAAAGACTTAACATATCTACTGCATTTATTGTTGTTTACTAATAAGGAATCTTGGTGGATTGATTTGGGTGACTGCCCATTGGGAGTGATGCATGTAATTCTGAGGACTCTGTGTCTGCAAATATATACATATACAAACTTAGAAAAGCCAAAAAGCCAACTGGAATCGTACAAATTTTGGAAGGAGTGCTACATCACAAGAGCCAGGAGAAACAAAAATGGTTAAGGGGAGCACTGTAGAAAATTTTAATAATTTAAGATACACATAAAAAGTCCATGACAGAAATATATTTCAGAAAAAATAAAATGTACAAGGTCAAGGGACACACTTCAAAGAGGAGATGAGCACCTCAAATGTAATGCAGATATGTTTGTCTTAGTTCACAGATTGAGATGTGGTCCCATAGAACAGCCTCCTTAAGAAATTAAGGAATTCAAAGATGGTGTACAAATTCACTAAGTGGGTTATAGTCCAAAAAATAATACAGACTGATGGTTAAATGCAAAGACCCACTTACCTGGTAGGCAGGGATTCAAGCAGTATGGGTGGATCATGTGGATATTCATCGTATTTCACTGGTGCAATAATTATGAAAGGGGAAAATTCTTGCTGTGGTAGCCCTTGTTCAGTCCGAGTACCAGAGATTTAACTCCCTCCTCCTGGGATGGTGGACACCCTGCACCTGATGTCAGGATGTCAAGGTATAAGGATCATTAGCCAATGTCATCTTACAGCTCTTTTTTGCTGTCAGAGCTTGAAGCACCCACATCACTAGACTTTGTCAGTTGGTCCAATGACCAGAGTGCATCTTAAGGCTAATTATCCCTTTGGGGAAGACACCCCATTTTTCTTTAGAGCTTGTTAAATTAGATGAGTTCTATGATTAATATTCGTCTTGATTGTGGAAAACAGATTTCACATTGGGACTTCCATTCCCTTTGTCTTGTTTTCTTAGGCCTGGAACACAACATACCTAATTATCTCCATTCTACACATTTTAACAAGTGAACTGTTCATTGCAGGGCTGAATCCCTTGCTTAGTCCCCAAAAAAAGAAAAAGGGTTTCAGGGATTTTTGTGCTGTATGACATCTGCCAGTTCTTCAGTTTTTAACCCCTCTTGTAAATAAAGCAGAAGCATGTGAAACCTCTGAGACTGGCAGCTGACTCAACTTTGCCTTTGGCCAACTCATCCAGACTTGTTATTGTTGAAGGATAGCAGACTCCTTTGCAGTCCCTTCTGACAACTAATAGGATCATACGATCATAGGAGATTACTAGGCTATCGGCCCAGAGGTCATTTTAAGCCTAGCTGTTTCAACCCAAAGTAATACCATAGAGGTACTAGTTAATACCCAAGACTGCATTTATTGATGACTGCCCATGTCCAGAAGGGTTGTGGGGAGATGGTTGTCAAGTACCCTTTGGAGTCTGACATACTTCCTGACCCCTTCATGTCCACACAAGCTGAAGGATAAGGGTTTTTGGTTAGTTCTGAGGTCACTCTGCTGAACCCAGATTCTGACTCTCATGCTACAGTTTTAGATAGGTAAGTCAGAATCCCAGCAATCTCTGAAGGATCATCAGTTGAATGTATGCAGGCTACAGCTGCCTGCCAGGGCCTGGTCCTATTACATCTTATGGCACACCCAGGAGAAAGTCTAAGGCCAAGCCAAAAATAATGCTTTCATGCATGTCTCAGCCTAGGCTTTCAGGCTGACAACCCCCACAGGCCTACCAGCAGGACCTTTTAAGACTGGCTGAGGACTTGGCTTCACATTGCAGCTTTCAGAGATCATAGTCCTACTGGACATCCTGCTCCCTGCAGAATCCGAGAATCTGTTTCTGGAAAAATAAAGAGGGAGCCTACCCCCAGGAATCATCAAATTTTTATGATTCAGATGGGAACAAATTGGTTAATGTAGATCATTTGTCCACAGGTTATTACACTAATTCTGACTCAAAGAACATCCTAGCATCAGTCTCAATACCTGAGTACTTCACCTCTGGGGATACACTCCATAAAATGAGGGAGCATTTCCACTGGGAAGCTCAGGATTCCCCTCAGGCTAAGAACATGGAGAATTTGAGAAGCTCCCTTAACACAAACCTTTGGCCATTCCTCCAGTTCTGGAAAGAGTGGATGATCTTATTTTAGATTCAGCCCTATGTCTTGACCCCCCAACCACTGGTCCTAGGAAGCCAGACCATTTCTGTACTGTCCTGGATTCCCACAAACATCTTTTTAGGAATTCTACTGCTGATTCTAAAGTGGTGACTCAGGGTCCTAAGGGAGTTAAAGGGAGTGATTTCAGGAATTCATTGCCAAATAAGGAACAGAGAACCTTGGATTGAGTTGGCAAAAACGTTTATATTTCTGCCATCTTGGCCACCCTGACTATGAGAGCTCTTAGTTAACAATTCCATATGGTTAAATACCAGAAAACTCTTGTGGACCATATGAAAGAAAAACTGGAGGGGATGGAAGATAGTGCTATTTCCAAAGAATCACTGGTCACCTGCAACTTTATCTTTCAAGCTGCAAAGCATTCCTTGTATTGTGGCTATTATATTTTAGAAGCAACAAGGAGGAAAGCTGCCTCTGGTCTGTTATTTGCTGGCACACCTGGTTAAATGAACAACCCCTCCCAGTCCATGTTAAGTCTTATATTCTAGATGCTCCTCTAGACAAGGACTTATTGTTTGGACCCAAAGCCAAGGTTATTTCCAAAACACTGTAGGAAGGGCTTTCTGCAGGTACAGTCATCAAAGTTTAGTAGAAACTATCCCACTAAGTCCTGGCCCTTTCCTCCCTTCTAGCAAAGAAAAACAGGGAAAAGGGTCAGAAAGGATAGAACACTGAAGTAACATAAAAAATGGCAACCAGAACCTACTTCTAGGCCGAGTGAACCCTCAGCCCCAGGTGCCCAGCAGGGGGTAACCATGAGTCAACTGGTCCCCTCCCTGTCCATCTCCCCTGAAATCCCACCCCAGACTCCCCCTTTCTCCTACTTCCAAACCTTCCAATCCATTCAAAGCTAGGAGGAAGGATATCACTCTTTTTCAACAAATGGACCAATACTACCCAAGAAAAATGGGTGCTAAGCATCATCAAAGCAGGTTGCAGACTTTCTTTTACCTCTCTCCAAAAGCCTACTAGCATTCCTACTGTGCCTCCAAACTAAGTAAAAGAAGCTCTGACTCAAGTAGATCTGGTTTTACAGCAAGGCTGCATAGAAGAGGTATCCTTCCGAGGAAGGGAAAGGGGTATTTCTTAAGACTCTTCCTTGTTTCAAGAAAAGAAGAAACTTGGAAACCCACACTAGACCTCATCAATACTAAAAGACTTTTAATGGGTCCAAAGCTGAAAATGCTTACAAAAATAAAAGATCCTGCCTATGCCTGCTCCTCAGACCTACATGGTCACCGGAAGTGACATGGTCTCACAGGAAGCATCTACAATTCAAAGCAGGTGGAAATCGTAGTTCTCTGTTCTGCCCTTTAACATATTTAGTACACCCAAAGTATTACCCAAGTGTCTACTTCCAATAATAACATACAGCAAGACCAAGGATGTTCATAGGTTCATAGGTTCATAGGTAGGTACTAGGCTATCTGCCCGAGGGCATTTATAATCCTAGCCAGAGTGTGTCGGCTTTCACCGCCCCATTGATTAATTAACTGATCCTCTGTCAAGCAGAGCCAATGAAGTGATCCCAGCGGTGTATTTTCTGTTACCCATCCACTCGTCAAGGTTTCTCTTGAAGAGTGTTAGTGAGGGGCACTGCCTGATGTAATTTGGAATTTTGTTTCAAAGCATGGGGAGTCTCTGTGACAGGAATCTATCCCTCCAGCATGTTCTATTTATTGTTGTGGCGAGGTTTAGCTCACTAGAGCGCGTGGCTCGAAGTGACTTGGATTTCTTTAGGTGGAGCATGTCCATCAATTCTGAGTTGGACATGGCTTTCTAAGTCAGGCAGAGATCACCCCTGAGTAAGCGATATGCCACTGAGTACAGCCAGAGTTTTATCAGTCGGGCTGCATAGGACATATGTTTGAGACCAGTAATCCTCTTGGTGAGGTACTTTTGTGGTCTTTCCAGCTGTTGGAAGTGTCTTGTGAGGTACATTCCAAATGGGGCATTGTACTCCATGATGGATCTAATGAGTGATGAGTAGAGGGGCACTATAACCTCTTTATTTCTAGATGCGAACCCTTTAGTAATTAGATGGGCCTTAATAGAAGGATTTCCTAACTACTTTGGTAATATGATTGTCAAAGGAGAGATTACTATCTACCTGGGTCCCCAGATCTCTTATCTCTTCTATATTAAGGGGCTGCCACCTTTGTGGTAATTCATGTTTTGTTTTTCCCAAATGGGATGACTATGCATTTTTTTGCAATTAGCTTGAGGCCATGACTTTGACACCAGGTATCCGTCTCAGTAAGGCCCTTTTGGAGGATGTCCGTGTCAGCCAGAAAGTCAATTATGGCTCCCAGTTTGCAGTCATCAGTGAACTTGGTTAGCCATAGTCCTCCTGTGTTTGCCTGTACTTCTGAGAAGTATATGCTGAACAGTAGGGGTCCCAGGACCGAGCCTTGTGGGACACCACTTGTGACTGGTTTAGAGTTGGACCTGGAGCCCGCTATTCTTACCATGTGAGTTCTGTCTGTAAGCCAGTTGGCAACCCATCTCATGACATAGTGGTTTATTTTCAGGCTGGTGAGGTTTTCTGTAATATTCGAGTGGGGAATGGTGTCGAAAGCCTTGGTGAGGTCAAGGTAGGCTGTGTGAACCACCTTTCCCTCGTCTATGGTCTTGGTGACTGTCTCAAAGAAGTCAACCAGGTTTAGTAGGCATGATCTGCCCTTAACAAAGCCAAACTGGGTCGGGTCAAGTGTTTGGAGGTTCCCAATGTCTTTTTTTAATGAGTTCCATGATGATGCGCTCCATAGCCTTGCAGACCAGGCTAGTCAGGCTTATGGGGCGATAGTTACCAGGGTCAGTTGTGGCCCGTCCTTTGTCGAGAGGAATAGCCATTGCTGTGTGCCATTCTATGGGCATGTAGCCTGTGGAGAGGCTGAGGTTGAACAGTGTGTTTAGGTGGGGGGTTAGTTCGTTCTGTAGTTCGTGCAAGACGCAGCCTGGGACACCATCTGGTCCCATTGATGCTGTGTTTTTGGCTTTTGAGAGGGCTGTTTTCACCCGTGTGTCTGTGATTTTTGGGACACTACACTTTCCGGGTATTGTTGTGGGCCCTTTTGGAGGTGAGAGGGGGGTGAAGTTTGCACTGAATCTATCTGCCAGGATGTTGGCAATATCAGTCGGTTCAGTATATTTTGGGCTATTTTGCACTAGTTCAGTGCATTTCTGTGAGTTGCCACTTAGATTCTTAGCATAGCTAATGAAGGCTTTGTGGTTATCTTTTGAATCCTTGGCTATTTTTCTTTCAAAGTTAGCCTTGAATGATTTCATGAGGGACCTCACTTTCTTACTGATACTGATCAGGGATGTCTTTCCTTCTTGGGATTTGCTTTTTTTCTGAACTAGTTTCCTCCTTCTATTGTATACCCTTTTTATTGCAGGGGTCCACCAAACTGGTTTCCTTCTCTTAGAGGAGTGAGTCTTTGTTTTGCTAGGGATGGCACAATCCATGCATACTTGTAGGTGCTCATAGAGTGCATTTGTAAAGGTTTCTGCATCTTGGACAGCATTATCCTTTAGCGTGGGGGCTGTGAAACTTACCACCTCTGTCTTAAGAAAGGTGAAGTTTGCTTTAGAAAAGTTTTTTACTGTGGTTTCCTTAGTTGGGGGTGGTGGTGGGGTGTGGCCATCCAGAGTGATTAGTTTATGGTCTGATCTAACCAGTGACGGGTTGACCTCCGATGTGGGACACCTGTCATCCATGTTGGTGATGACCAGGTCCAATATGTTTTCACCTCTGGTAGGGGAGTTTACCAGCTGATGCAGGGCATTTGAGTTGATGAAATCCAGGAAACGCTGGGCCTGGGAATTTGTACTCTTGTAGTTTTCCCAGTGAATGGTAGGGTAATTGAAATCACCCAATATTAAGGTGTTTGGTAGGACCTACATGTTTTCCAGTGTCTCCAGAAAGGTGGAGTGGTGGTCCTGGGTCACTGAGGGTGATCTGTAGCAGGCCACAATTTGCGCCACTAACCTGGAGGTGTAGGTATCCTTGATGAATATGGATACACCCCCTCCTTTTGTGTTTCGTCCGTGTTCTGTGGCCGAAACGTGTGGTATGAGTTGTAGCCCGGTAGTGCTGGGGTGCTCTCTGGAGCCTTGAACCAGGTTTCAGTTACTGCACAGATGTCGACGCTCTCCATACTGAGGAGTGCTTTGAGCGCGTGCATTTTGAGATTTAAACTCCTGGCGTTGAGTAGCATAACCCTCAGTTTTTTGTTTACTGTTTACGGAGGTGGGATTGACTTTTGAGCCTTGCCTAAAAAAGGCACTATGGTGGCAGCAAGAGCCTTCGCCAGTATTCGAAAGCCTAGGGGTAACAGGTGCAAGCCATCTCTTGTGAAGCAATGCGGCTTGTCGAGCATGTCGTCCCAGGCTGACAGACACTGGATCCTCTTTGAATGACACCAGAAGCTTAGCCAATTGTTGAAATTGATCATTTTTTCTTTATACTGAGGTATCATTCTTGGTGAGGGCAGGATGCTACTCAGGGTCAGGGTCATACCAGCCTGGGCTACATGAACTGAGAGCTCTTCCATTTCTCTTTTCATGTAGTCCAGGGAGGTACGTCTCAGGTCATTCACACCAACATGAACAATGAAAGAGTCATATTTGTACTTGTTCTGGAGTGACCTGAGGGCTTGTGTTATGTGACGGGTTCTGGCTCCCGACAGGCAGCTAACAGTGACCTTCTGCTTGTCTAGCCTAGTGAGTGGGACGTCAGTGTGCCTGGTTATAGAGTCACCTATTACTAGTGTGTTAGGTATGTTATTTCACCTTAAGGGCTGTGATTATGTGGCACACTGATTTTGTGTTTTATGTGTTGTCTGGTTTGTGACGGGAAGTGCAGGTTGTTTGGGTGTCTGCTTTGGAGGTCTCTGATGCTTTTGCAGGTTTTTATTTAGAGCCTCAGAGTATGATTTTGTGTATTTATGTGGATTTTTTGCCAGTGCTGTTTGAGTAGGTCTGTGTGCGGCTGGAGTTGTGGTGCAAGTGTTAACCTTCTACTCCTGACTGTCTGTTCCAGTCTTGGGTGGAGACCATTTAGCTTCCAGTTTGGCTGTATAATTGCATCTCTCGCATATGTTAGTGTTTTGTGGTAGGAGGAGAGGGTTGTCTGTGTACATGAGGCAGTTGTAACATTGCCTCAGGATACCCAGATTCACGATCTGGACTGGAGAGTGCACCTGAAGTTGCCCTTTGGTCATGCCTGAATAGTAGGTTGAACTGCTTAGTCACTTGGTTGGTGAGGGGTGAATAAAGAGTCTTGCCCTGCTGGGCAATCAGTGTCAGGGTATATTAGCGCTTGCTATTAGGTCTGAGCAAGTGCTGGGCTGTAAGATGCTTTTTGAGTGCTTAGGTTGAGAGTTAGACTAGTTTCAAGGGAAAAACTGAAGAGGAGACTTAGTGGAGCCGGGAATAATGTAACCGTAGCTAACCAGCACTGCCCAGTGCGCAAAACCATGCAAACCCGGATTTTATAGTAGGGAAATGAAAGAGATAGAAATTAGCCCAAAATGGCCAATAAACTACTAACGTCTGAGCTGGAACCACTCCTCCAAGGACAGATAGGTTGCTCAAAGCTCCTCTCTCTCACAGGTGAACAGAGAAACTTCCTTCTATCCAAGTAAGGTATGGGCAACTCAGAAACTAGTATCACAGCCTTGAATTCAGCACTAGACTGAAAACTGGACTATACTAGCTTAGAAAGGCGGGAAACAAGGATTTTTTTTTTTTTTTTTTTGAAAAGATAAGGCAAAAACACTAAAAATTTCACTCAAAACAGCTCTACTACAAACGATAAGAAAAGGCTATCGCACTTTAGTGTGTAACCTGCAACAGTTAAACAGATAATTTAAACAAAAAACAACTTTTTAAAAGTGCAGGCAGTCAAATAAGTACAATATGTAAAAAAACAAGCTTTTAAATCACAATAAACACTGAAAAATCTGCATTTAGGCAGAAAACAGTTAAGTACAGCAAGAAAGTACAGAAAACTGATATGTAATCACTCCAAAGTCTCTCTCCTAAGCTAGAAGGCTTGTATCAGTTTAAAGCTTTCTAGTGCTACCAGTAGGTTAGTTACAAGAAAGATGGTAAACAAGCATAGATGTGGTCTTTTAAACCAGAAAGTTGAAAGAGACGGACAAACTTTCCCAATGGTCAATAAACTACAATTTCTGGGCCAAGAACCTCTACTCTCGTGGTAGACAGGCTACCTAGTGCTTACCACTCCCACTGATAAGCTAGAAGGCTTTACTCCAACACAGAAAGGCTTAAGGGGCTCAGAAGCTTACCAACTGTCCTGGATACAGCAACTCTGTATCTGGACTAGGCTAGTTACAGGAATGGTGGGAAACAAGCGCAAGTGCGGCTTTTAAACCAGAACATTGAAAGAGATGGAAAAAACTGCCCAAATGGCCAATAGCTACAATTTCTGGGCCAGGAACCACTCCTCTTGTGGCAGATAGGCTACCTAATGCTTACCAATCCCACTGATAAGCTAGAAGGCTTCCCTCCAACACAGAAAGGCTTGGGCGGCTCAGAAGCTTACAAAGAGTCCTGAATACAGCAAATCTGTACCTGGACTAGACTAGTTACAGGAAAGGCAGGGAACAAGTACAAATGTAGGCTTTTAAGCCAGCAAGTTGAAAGAGATGGAAAACTGCCCAAATGGTGAAATAAACTACAATGTCTGGGCCAAAACTCACTCTTCCCATGGAGGTTAGGCTACCTAGTGCTTACCACTCTCACTGATAAGCTAGAAGGCTTTCCTCCAACTGAGAAAGGCTTGGGGGCCCAGAAGCTTACTAACAATCCTGGATACAACAACTCTGTAACCGGACTAGGCTAGTTATAGGAAAGGCGGGAAACAGGCACAAGTGCTGCTTTCAAACCAGAAAGTTGAAAGATGGAAAAAAACTGCTCAAACAGCCAATAGCTACAATTTCTGGGCCAGGGACCACTCCTCTTGCGGTAGATAGGCTACCTGATGCTTACCACTCCCACTGATAAGCTAGAAGGCTTCCCTCCAAGACAGAAAGGCTTGGGGGGGCTCAGAAGCTTACAAAGAGTCCTGGATACAGCAAATCTGTACCTGGACTAGACTAGTAACAGAAAAGGCAGAAAACAAGTGCAAACACAGGCTTTAAAATCAGAAAGTTGAAAGAGATGGAAAAGCTTCCCAAACGGCCAATAAACTATAATTTCTGGGCCAGAAACCACTCCTCCAGTGGTAGATAGGTTACATAGTGCTTACCACTCCCACTGATAAGCTAGAAGGCTTCTCTCCAACACAGAAGGGCTTGGGGGCTCAGAAGCTTACCAACAGTCCTGGATACAGCAAATCTGTACCTGGATTACACTAGTTATAGGAAAGGTGGGGTCAGATCTACCCTTACATGGAGGACTGCCTGATACAAGAAGATTCTATGGAGGAGCTTCTCGCTGCCCTACAACAAACAATGACCATTTTTTCTCCATAGGTTATACCCTTATCTTAAACAGATCCAGTCTTTCTCCTTCCCAAAAGCTAGTCTTTCTGGAGACCTTTCTGGAGGTCTTCCTAGACACAGACCTTTAAAGTTCTTTAGTACTAGAGAGAAAGGTTACCTTCTTGACAAACTACTGTCAATCTCTTCTTCCACTCAAAGCTATTCCAGCACTGGAGCTAATCAGACTTCTTGGATACATGGCCTCATGTATCCTAATGACCCCACTAGTTAGGCTTCACCTGACAAAGATATGATGGTATTTAAAAATGTTTGAAATCAACACAACCAGACTCAAAATCAAAAAATTCCATTTGTTTTCTGTTTGATAATGGAACTCCAGTGGTGGATCTCTGATTGCAATCAAAATCTAGGGGTACAACTCAGGGTCCCTCACTCATATCAGACTCTGACCCCAGCTGCCTCAGACCTGGCTTGGGGAGGCCATTCCAACAGCCACCAAGCTCAAGGGAAATGGGAACTAAGTTTTTAAAAAAAAAAAAAGAAAATAAATCACATAAATTTAAAAGAAATAGTGGCTGTTCCCAAGGGCATCCTAGCCTTCAAGGAACAATGGAAATAAGGGACTCTACTGATAAAGACCGCCAATACCACAGTGATGTGGTATATTAACAAATGGAGGGTGGGGGGTGGGCCCACTCCAATCCTTTGAGGGGCCTGGCCATGTCATTATAGGACACAGCTCAAACCTTGAGCCTACATCTTCTAGTGCACTAGCTACCATGGGAAAACAGTTCTCTAGCAGACCATCACAGCAGGTCAGAAGTGAATTCTCATGACTGGACCCTGAACAACAACGTATTCAATCACTTATTCTTTTCTTGGGATGTGCCAGAAATAGGCCTATTTTGATTCAGACCAAAACAATCAGCTCTAAACGAATTGCTCAGTTGCCATACATCCAAAGGCCCGGAGGTTAGATTCCTTCTCCTTTATACATTCCTTCCCATCCATTTCATCTTCAGGGTATTGCTGAAAATCAGGCAGGAAGGGCCAAATCTGATACTGATGACACTTTTTTTGGCTGAGACAACATCATTTCTCTCTGTTAAACAGCTTGAGCATGGAGAAACCATGGTTGTTTCCTCAACAGGTGAACTTTCTGATTCAAAACAGTGGTTCCATCATACACCCCAATCTCGACATCTTGAGGTTGGCAGCTCATTTAATTCATTAACTGCTTCCCAAGGCTTCTGTTTAGAAAAGGACATGATAAACATCTTAAAAGAAGCCAAAAAAACTAATATTAAAAAGTCATACATTTCAAAATGGAAAAGGATTTCATAGTATCTTTGATTGCTAAATTGCACTTGCTTAAGTTATTTTGAGTGATCACTAATATTTCCTGCTTTTATGTGTGCATTTCATTGTATTTTTTGTACAAAAAATGCTCTTCATCTCACTGTTACTGCTGTAAGACTGTCTTGAGGTCACCTTCAGCAAGAGATTTCCAGCTAGCTGTTAACTGGTTTGTGGTAGCATTGCACTTGAGGGTGTCTTCTACTGTGTTTCAATATTAGGAGGACTTGATTTACTCATCGTGTAGCAAGATGTGCTTGCCTGCTCTGAGTTTGGAAATAAACAAAATGACTTTTGGTGTAGCTATCTTATTGGCCAGATAGCTCATTAGTTAGTTTTCTGTTTTTCCTGTGCTGTTATACATTTTGCACATTTACGTGGGTTAGCAGCGCCCTGTAAAGTAGTTAACACCTAGAAAGCAAATTTTCCCTTTGAATGGTCCATAAAAGTCTACACTGTAAATCAGCAATATAGAGCCAATACCTTGCGATCTGACAAGCTTATAGCAGTTAATAAATCCAAAAACAAATCTGCAATCACTTGAAGAAGCGTCTTGTTTTTTTATGTGAAAGCGCTTGTGGATTATTTATTTAAAAAATCTCCCCTGCATGTTGCACCAGATTTGTTTTTGGATTTATTGACTGCTTTGCTCACTTTTCTGGACTTATCTGTTATTCTGGGTTTTGTTTTTCTTTTAAGATTAGAGCAGCTAGTTAAGTGTTGAGGAGCAATACTTACAGATGTAGTATTCAGTATTGTGTAAACATTAAAGTTAGTAGAATTTAGTACTGTTTAGCATAATATCCCCCAATAAAGCACTCATCAGTCTGTACCAAAAAAGCACTCTTAATAGCCTTCTAAACCCAGTATCCCCCATTCCCCCCGAAGCTCACCAGTCAAAGGACTGGACAGTATAGATATGCAATTTCCTAACTTCTCTGTAGCCAGCTTGGTGGATATGGGCATCTTGAGACAATGTAGCAATATGTCTTATGTTTACCAACAACTAATTAAGCCTTAATAAAGCAGACACAGTATGCTAGAGGTGTACTTACACAATGACACTGGAGGCTAAACTCTTACATATAGGCGCACATCAGGATATCGAAACCACATGCACAACATCCACCTCACATAGCATACAACACACCTATAGACGTATGTATGCTGATGCACTTCAAAGTAATCTTCCTAAACAACAAAGATTGCCTAGACCACCCATAGTCAAAGCTATGCCTCAGCCAGCCCAAATGTTCTCAGAAAAAAAATACACCTAACACCATATACTGGCACTGTCAGAGGAGCCCCAAACACTAAGCCCCTAAGGCAAGCAAACACACTTCACAGGACTCTTATCATAGGGGATTCCATTGTAAGATATACTGATGCTACTCTAACCAGGCTAAACAACATCTGTAGCCAGGATCCACCAAATCATGCACACACTCAAGCCATTACGCCATGGGTACCAGTATGATTCCATCATAGTTCAAGTAGGTGTAAATTACTTAAGATGTACCTCCTTGGACCATATGAAGACAGACATGATAGAACTTTCAGACTGTATGTCTCAGGCTAGTATGAGCCTAGGATTGAGCAGCATATTATCTGCACTGAGGATGATGCCAGAATATAACCAAAAGATGATTGATTTTAACAATTAGCTGAGTTTCTGGTGTCATTCTAAGGGGATCCAGTATTTGTCACCAGGAAGAACATGGGTAACAGACCATGTTGCTTTGCCAAAGATGGTTTACACCTCCCTCAAGGATTTTGAATACTGATTAAAACTTTATCAACCCCCAAAGTGCCTTTTTTTAAGCACTGCCAAGCTGGCAAACCTACCAACATAGCAAAAGCAACTCAAGTGAACTTCACGGTATTACTGCTCAGTGCCAGGACCCTAAATAAAATAATACATTCCCTCCAAGGCTTCCTTACACTCAAGAATATAACAAGCATACCTCTAAGGTGGTGAAACAGGATGATGACATGCTGGAGTTTCTCCATGCGCAGATCACTACAGACAAAATCCTTTGCCATATCCTAGCCAGCTGTAGGTCACCCTCCATGTCCCAACAAGCTCGCAACACATACTTGGACTTACTGGAGACACTTACCATTCAACCTAGCACCATATTCATGGGACACTTTAATTACCCTTCTGCAGACTGTGAATCCTATATGGCCTCAAATGTACAAGCACAGAGATTCCTGGACTTTATAAATATAAACACTCTTGACTAAATAGTGAATATACCCACTAGATGCTCCAAAATATTGGAGTTCATGCTCACAAATATGGAAGAGTGTTGCACCTTCCCTGTTTCTCATCTTCCGTGGTGAAATCCGACCATAAAACTGTCTTCTTCAAAATTAAAATCAACTCCATAATCCCATTAAAACCAGTAACTGTTAGGAAAAACTTGTGGTATAATTATTCATACACAGCAATGTCAAAAGGGGGACAGGGACAATCATAACAATAGGACTAACCCCCCTAGGGAAAATAGTAATTATAATGATGGACAGGATATAGCTTTCTGACAGGAGGACCCCCCCCCAGACACTCGGAGAGATTAGCGAACAGAAATATAGAGAACAATTATCCAACACCAAATTATACAGAATGGTTATTCTCAAGGGGGGAGGAAGAGGAGAAGATATTAAATAATTCCTCTATATGTGAGATAAGTGAAGCTGACATTGTATATAAATACCAAGGTTTCAAAATATACAATTACAATTACAACATGGATTATGTTATTACAGCAGAATTTTTTACCCCATTCTCTAAAGGTTTTAAATATGTCCCCACAAAGATCCCTGATTTATCAGACTGTATTACGGATTTTTGTATATACACCAGAAAATTTAATTTGAGTGCATTTTTTTCACAACCCAGAGTAGGGTTGGATTCAAATGAAATCCAGCATCAAGGGGTTATAAAAAAGAGCAGCACCTTTAATCCTCCTTTGCACCTCCTGCTGGATGTTTTTGAAAAAACAGTAACGGAGGAGATTTATAAGTTGTGGTCACAAAAAAGACGTTTTCTTAGAAATTTAAATCAGAAGGAATTTGCCCTCATGTGTAAACTTAGAGTGGATAACAATTTACGGGCTATGACTCCAGATAAAGGGGGTGGCATAGTACTGTTTAATACTATGCAATACTCTAATATTATGCAGGAGATACTATTTAGTGAGTATAATTATGCACAAGTTTCCAAAAATCAAATTAACATAGCATATAGGCATATTGATTCTTACTTAGAGGAATACCTTCTTGATCAGTGTATTAGTTCTGATGTACATCAATACTTAGTTAATAACAGTCCTATAGTCCCTGTTATATTGGTATTCCAAAGATACATAAAAACATTGTAAAACCACCGTTTAGGCCTATAGTAGCATCTGGGGGATCTAAAACACAACGTATAGGTATATATATATTGATAGGACCATCAAACTGGTGGTGGAAAAGATAAAACATATAGTAAGGGATTCTTGGGAATTCCTAGGACAATTAACACAGGATATTTGGTCACCTGATCTAATATTTTTGACTATAGATGTCAAAGATTTATGTACCTGTATACCTAAGGATGAAGGATTGTTAATGTTTGAGGAAACTTTGCAGACTCATTCCGGGTTTTCTCACGATCAGAGAGGTATAACTGCTGAACTCATGACATTGGTATTGGAAAACAACTATATATATTTTGAGGGTCAGTATTTCCAGCAATTACAAGGAGTGGCCATGGGTTAACCTTGTGTACCAGCATATGCTAATATACTCATGCTTGGTTGGGAAACCAAACATGTATTTCCAAGTAAATATCATCAGAATATAAAATTATATATTCGTTTTTTAGATGACATCTTTATTTTATGGCAGGGGGTTGCAGAAACAATACCATCCTTCATAGAATATTTAGACACTACCACATCTTTTTTAAAATTCACTTATGAGTTCAACCAACATAGTATACATTATTTGGATGTAACAGTTTCCCATTTTAATAATGGGTTTTGGTCTAACATATATAGGAAGAGTACGTTTTGCAGTGCATATCTCCATTTCTCTAGCTGTCACCCTGTTTCACAGAAGAAAAGTCTGGTAAAAGTACAGGCTATTAGGATAGCCCGTATGACCTCTGTATATGGTAATGTAGAAAAGGAATTTAGGTTATTGGCAAACATGTTCCTGGAGAGGGCATACCGTAAGAAATTAGTGGAGGATATATTGGAAGGTGTATTAAATGAGTGGGGCAAAAGGTATCAACCACTATTGGACAACAATATACATCCTTCCTATACAATTACTAATTCCTCGAATAATTTTGTCAAAGCTTGTGCTATATAATACAGCCCTATTTCTAAGGCCTTTAAAGAAATTTTAATTAAGAATTGGAGTATATTTAAATCTAATAAAGAATTAAACACAATAGTGGAGGATAAACCTACATTCATTAACAAGGTAGGTAGGAATATGAAGGTTGTTGTGTCTTTCGGCTTTTCCAGGTTAGGGGTTGCCACAGCGGAACTCCAGTCCGCTAATGATTGGCAGTAGATTTTTACGTGCCAAGTTGCCAGCCCTGATGCACAACCTTCAACGAAGGTACGCCCATTTACGCATGTCTCCACACAGAAGACGCTTTTGCTGAGAATCGAACAGGACAATGTCTTACTGTGAGGCTACAATGCTACCGCAGCACCACCACCGCAGTTCTGAAGGTCCTGTTGAAAAATAAAATAGAAAGTAATACTTCTGTTAATGAGGGAACTAGACCTTGCACTAGATGCGCACAATGTGCTTATATTTATAAACACAGTAATATTGTATTAGCTAATAATTTAGCAAGCAGAATAAAATTTATGAAAGGTTACTGCTACAGTGAAAGAATAGTTTATTTAGCCCTGTGTGAGACATGTTCAGTATTTTATGTGGGCAAGACTGAGTGAGCTTTGAAAAACAGGATTTATGAGCATTATAATGATATAAAAAATAAGAAGGAAACAAATGCTCTTTATAGGCATTCTAGGAGATGCAAAGAATTTACATATTTTAAATTTGGTATTTTGGACATTATTAATATTGAACCCGGGGGGGGGGTGATTGCAAAACCCTTCTTTTAAAGAAGGAATTACAATGGCAACTCAGGCTGGCATCTAGGTTCCCCCTGGACTCAATGATAGTATTTCTTTAAAATCTGTATTAAAAGAAAAGGCAAACAAATTATAAGCTATGATGACAGTGGTTCTTTATACATATCTGCTCATTTTTATAGGGGTTAATTCAATTAAATTTTATTTTTTTACATTTTAAGAGTGTATTGTACTATTCACAGTTTGAAGTCTGTTTCTTTTCATGATATAAGGCTTTAAATTTCAATTGATGTAATAGATTGACCAATGGTATGATTCTAAAGTATATTTAAGTCAATAATTTTCAGTTTTTATTCACATTCTGAAGAAGTCTCCTTTGGAGAGATGAAAACACTTAATGTGTTTTATGAAGGTTGTTATTTTTATTAAAGTGTAGTCCTGATGCAACTTTGGTGCACTTTTTTATTTTTTTATCAGTAGCTGTTAGGAACTATTCCAAGGCAAATTACCTTTTATTAAGTGATGGTTTGTCAAAATTCAATGCCCCTCCAAACTCTGAGGTCACAGCAGTCTGTGCTGAATTGCTTTCAAAAACTCTGTACAGTCATGTCAATGAAAGCATATAGGCTGCTGTACCTACCAGAAATAAGCCCAGGACTTGCCCCAGAAAACAACTGCCCTGCTGGCATTCCAAATTAAAGAGGATTTACAACAGAAAAAAAATGATGGAAAAAATTGGGAAGGGCAATTTATATACAAAGATAAAAACTCTCTCATCAAACTAAATAAGCAACTAAGAGGGCTAATTAGGTCAAGAAAAGTGAACTTTGATATTAAGATACCCTCCCTGGTGAAGATAATCTTAAAGCCTTCTTCAGCTATGTCAGAAACTGCAAATGCAGCACTCAGCAATGTGCTGAACTGGTGGTTAATGGTGCCGCATTCACAAAGCCTGGTGATATAACGAACCAGTTAGCAGACAAATTCACTTCCAACTTTACCTCTCTCTCACCCCCCAACCATCCCACAAAAAATACCATCAAGAAAACCCCTCCAGCTATAACTAGGGAGCATGTACTGGCTGCACTCACTAAAGCCAAGAACACAGCCTTAATGGGCCCCAATAACATCCCAGGATGCCTCCTGAACAGTTGAAAATATGACTTATCAGCACCCCTAGAGTCATTATTTAACTATAGTCTTAAAACTGGCTTTCTGCTGTGTGAATCGAGGACTGTAACTGTCATTCCCCTCCATAAGGGAGGACCTTCAACAGATCCTGGAAACTACAAATCCATTACTCTGACTAATCTTATTTGCAAAGCCATGGAAATTATCAACAAGGACATAGGAGACCTCCAGACACTGGATAAACCACATTTTGGCTTTGTCAAAGGAAGGTCATGCTTACCAAATGTGGTGGACTTCTTTGAAAGGGTCACAAAGGCAATGGATGAGAGGAAAACTGTTCATACTGCCTACTTAGATCTGGCAAAAGTATTTGATGTAATACCCTACACTGATATTGTCATAAAACTTATGGAACTAGGTATAAACCCCATTATAACACACTGGATAGCTAGCTGGCTGGCTCACTGATAGGACCCAAGAGGTTAGAACTGGTGAGGCCACCTCCACAGAGAGGCTGGTCACCAGTGGAGTCCCCCAAGGCTTTGTGCTAGGCCTACTCCTCATTGGCATCTACTTCTCAGATGTCAAAGCAAATGTCAAAGGCCTCTGGGTAACCAAGTTCACAGATAATGACAAACTGGGAGCAGTCATTGAATCCCCACAAGATATGAACATCCTTCAGGAAAGTGCGGCACTAAAAATATGGCCTTTTGGGAAGTGGGCCACCCCCATGTAACTATGCTATCAATAAAACACCCCTAAAGGTTGATTCATTCATCAGGGATCTGGGAACTCATGTAGATAGTAACCTAGCCTTCGACCAAAATGTATCCAAGGTAGCTAGAAAATCCTTCTGTGTTGCTCAGCTTATAAGCCAAGAGCATAGCATCTAGGTTCAGAGAGGTCATTATACCACTGTATTCGTCCCTCATCAGACTCGTAGAGTATAATGCTCCTTCTATATGTACTTGACCAGACATATGCAGCAACAGGAACATCCATAAGGGTTCCTTAAAAAAGAGTACAGGGAGTTAACACAATGTACTACTCCCTGTTTCTTTACTCTCTATCATACAAACGTCTGAGAGGTGATCTTTGCCTGGCATACAAGACATCCCTGAACCCTGTTTTCATGAACATTTTGCACATCTGGAAAGCAAACAGCATCAGACATACTAGATTAAAATACCTAAATTTTGCTTGCAACATAAATAGGACATGTTGGAGAGATATGTTTCTCAGAGAATTCCCATTCTCTGGAACAGGCTTCCATTCATGTGAAGCATGATTACTCCCTATCCCTATTGATGGGCAACTTGGAAAAATGGATGGGTAATCAGAAATTCACCCTGGTCTGGCTCCTGTGTCTCTGATGGATAGAGGCAGTCAGTAAATCACACCTATATAAATCAAATTTGTGTGTCACATTTGGACTGCACAGCTAGGCTTATAAGGTCCCTAGTGGTCATTACCCTAGTATACACCTATGACCTTATTTGGTACCAGCAACAGAATATATCTCCAAGTTCAGCAGAGGTCCACCATGTTCTCACCTTCCTTTCACATTTATTCAAATCTGGTTTTTCATACTCATCATTTAAAATTTACTCTTCAGCCATCTTATCCTACCTCTCTATGCAGCCTCCTCTTTTCTCTTAACCCCTTATGAAGCAGTTTTCTAGGGAATTGTTCATCTGTGACATCCCAGAAAAGCTCCTTCTCCTCTTTGGGATCTCAGTTTTGAGCTTGAAAAGTTTAATCTGCCTCCATTCAATTCTGCTTCTACAGCTGAGAATAAATTTCTCTCATGGAAAATAGCTTTTATCATGGCTATTATCTCTGCTTGATGGGCTTCAGAACAATAAATCCCTGTAGACACTATTATAAATAGGTGTTTTTTTGTTTGCTGTTTCTTTTCAGTGATAATGTACTGTTTCATTGTGTTTAAACATTTAATAACACCTTCTAAAAAAAGAACTGCAAGGCCTCAGGTATACTGAATCCTTCCTTATTTTTCACCAGGACATCATTTCTCTTAAGAATAATCCATCTTTTATGCCAAAAGTGGTTTCTGAACTTATTCTAAATCATTCATTTCATCTCTCTGCTTTCTTCCCTCATCCTCAAAATAAGGGAGAATGTATCCTGCATCCACCTGATCTGCACAAACAACAAAGATATTATCTAGACAGGACCAAGGGAGTTAGAAAGTCCAACCAACTTTTTGTAAAAGCTAGCATTCTTAACCCTGGAAGATGCTGACATTTGAGCAAACACAGAAACATGGTTAAAAGCTGTGGAGGGCACCCTAGCCTTACCTGGTTATTCATCATATCATACATTCAGACCCCAAAATGTGGACAGCAAAGCCAAAGGAGGTGGAGTTTTGATATATATTAAAGACACACACACACACCTCCAGGCTGGTCAAAGAGTATGACACACAGGAGACACTCCGGGTGCAGTTAACCGTTGACAAGACCCCTATTCAAATTGTAGCTTACTACAGGCCCCCAAATTTGATTCAAGATGCCCACTCCACCTATCCAGACCTATTCAAATCTATCAAGATTCAACCCTTACCCTGATCCTGGATGACTTTAACTACCCAACCATAGATTGGAAAAACTGCTCATGCCAGAACACAAATGCCCAGCGATTCCTCAATTTTATCAATGCAAATACCTTGGAACAACTAGTCGATATCCTGTCAAGAGGTGATAATATTTTGGACTTGGTATTGACCAACATGAGTAACCACTGCACCATCCCTTACAGTATCATCTTCCCTGGTAAGATCTGACCATAAAGCGGTCACTTTCGAAGTCATTATCTCCCCTGAACCCCCCCCCCCCAGCTAGGATCAAAGAAAAAAACTTCTCCAAAGCTGATTACAACCTCCTGGTTGATGGTATAAACAGCTTCACAGCCCCCTCTGTAGGAAATGGCACCAATGTCCAAATCTACACCAAATTCCATATGAGCATTTATATAGATGCAGGGAATCAGGAATACCCGACAGGACAGAATAATCATCTGCAAGGAAGAGTAAACCTGGTGGACATCTGTAATAAATAAACTATATAACAAAAGGAAAAAAATTGCTGTCCAGGACCAAGAAGGAGCAGGTGCCCAATTGGAAGCAATCTTTTCTTAGCCTGAACAAGCAAATCAAAGCACTAGTGAAATCCTCTAAAGCCCACATCTAGTCCAAATTGGCCATATCTACTAGAGACAGTCATAAGGCATTCTTCACATATGTCCGCAATCTCAAAGGAAGCACCAAGATCTATTCAGATCTGGTGGTCAAGGACACCACATACACAAATGCTGTAAATATAGCCAACCTACTGGCTGACAGATTCAGCAAAAACTTCACCCCTCTGTACCCCATCAGTAAATCAGGACATCCCCAGTACCTGCCCCCTCCCCTTATCTCAAGGGAACATGTCATCACTGCCCTCTCAAAGGCAAAAAATATAGTCTCCATGTGACCCAATAACATCCCAGGCTGCATCCTACATGAACTCAGGCATGAACTTGCAGCACCATTAGACACCCTATTCAACCAAAGCCTGAGTACCGGCTTTGTCCCAGCTGAGTGGAGGACAGCCACTTTCATCCCTTTACACAAAGGTGGAGTGTCCACCGATCCAGGAAATTACAGACTCATCAGCCTAACTAGACTGACCTGCAAGGCCATGGAATGGATTATCATGGACCTCATTAACAGGGACATTGGCAACCTCCAAACACTCGACCCCACACAGTTTGGCTTTGTCAAGGGCAGGTCATGTCTGTTAAATCTGGTCAACTTCTTTGAGTCAGTCACCAAAGCAATGGAAGAGTGGAAGATGGTGCACAGCCCCTACCTTGACCTGGCCAAAGCCTTTGACATTATTCCCCACTCAGGTATAGTAGATAAACTCTGTCAACTAAGCATCAATCCATATGTTACCAGATGGGTATCAAACTAGCTCACTCACAGGACCCACCTAATCAAAATAGGGGAAGCCACCTCAAGCAGTAGACCCGTAAAGAGAGGCATACCCCAGGGATTGGTCTTGGGACCTCTGTTATTTGGGATATATTTCTCTGAGGTGCAGGGCAAAACCAGTGGGCTATGGCTGACCAAGTTTACAGATGACTGCAAGCTGGGTGCGGTCTTCAATTCCCCAAGTTATGTGGACGTCCTCCAAGAAGGTCTCACCCAAACAAATGACTGCTGCCAGAAACATAGCCTCAAGCTAAATGCCAAAAAATGCATTATCATCCCCTTTGGGAAGAGTGATGTTGCCACATATTATCACATTAATAACAACGTCCTAAGCACATGAGGAATTTGGGTACCCAGGTTAATAGTAACCTGACTTTTGACCACCATGTTGCTTCCATTGTATGGAAAGCTTTCTACATGACCCACCTCATAAGAAAGGGTATCAAATCCAGGGACAAGTAGGTCATAAAATCCCTGTATTCATCCCTTATAAGGCCAATTATTGAGTACAACACCCCCTTCAGCATGTACCTTGCAAAGCACATGCAGCAGCTGAAGAGACCATAGAGGTTCCTCACTAGGAAAATCCAGGGCTTCAAACATCTACCCTACACAGATAGGCTAAAAGCCCTATTCCTCTACTCAGTTTTATACAGACTCCTCCGAGGTGACCTCTGTCTGGCATACAGTGCAATCTCAGACCCCGCCTTGATGGGACTGCTGCATATCAGCTCCACTCGAGTAACCCACACACGTGATCTCAACCTGGTCTATGACATCAATAGGACTTGTTGGCAGGACAGATTTGTGTCCCAGAGACTCCTCCATCTATGGAATAGACTCCCTCTCTATGTCAAGCAGAGTACCTCATTATCCCTTTTTAAGTGCAACCTGGATAACTGGATGAGAAACAGAAAATACACCCCTGGGATTCCACCTGTGTCCCTGCTGGACAGGGGCTTTGGGTGCTGACTTGTCTAAACATGGGCTAAATTCTTGGCCTGGCTTAAATCAGACTCAGGGCCAATAGCCTAGTAACTTCATATGATCCTATGATCCTAGTAGCAAAATAGGAAAATTCATCAGAAAACAAACCATTCCACTAAGTATAAGGTCTCTGCTAGGGCTGCTGCTACCACTAGGGCATTTCTTAGAGGGGTCCTCACCAGGGAAACTTTAGAGTCTGCCACTTAGTCCTCCATCCACATCTTCATCAAACATTACAATCTTCCAATTTTCTCCAATTCCAGACCTGGATTTGCATCTGCAGTCTTGCAGAACATTCTAGCTTATGATTAAATCACCTTTCCTTCCAGCCTCTCCTTTCTCAGCTTTGGGAATCCTCTTATTTGGTAAATATTGCAACAGTGGAACACAGTGAACATAATACAGTTGTGTATACTTATCATAAAATGTAGCTGTTCGAGTGTCTTCAATGTTGTAGTACGTCTTCCTTCCTTCCCTCCATCCTCTCTGTTATACTGTAAGTTTGGTGTAGGCAACCCTTTTCCTGTCCCTTTTCACTATCCCTTCTTCTCTCTCTTTTTCATTAGGTCGCGTTCCTTCCCTTTCACACTAGGGACCTTTGGATGCCTTGTTTTCTGGGTGTGGAGCCTCTAATGGGGAGCTTCTCCTGTAAGATGGCACTGTCTAATGACTCTTATACCAAGATGTCCTGATGTCAGGTGCAGGGCATCTGCCCGCCCAGGAGGAGGGTGGTCAAATCTGCAACAGGGAAGACACTTGAACATCTACATTTATGGTAAGTATACACAACTGCAGTTTCTTCTGTGTTGTTACAGTCATTATTTTGATTATTACGGTGCTTACTGATTTCAGAAATGAAGCACTCATCAAGAACTGATAGTTTCAACTCTGTGCTTTTTCTTTTTGGCAATCTCCTATTTCTCTCTCAGTCACAAATGCGTGTGTGCGCGCGCACACACACACACACACACACACACACACACACACACACACACACATACACACACATACAAACATTCATTTTTTCTCTTTCCTTTTCTTTGAAACAAAATTTCTTCCTTAAGTACAACACAGAATTTTAAATCAATATCAGTTTCTGAAACGTAATGGATCCCAGATGATACTTGTTGTACAAAATAACTTACATAATTATGATGCTGAATTCTCTCACATGTTATTCAGAAACTCAGTCTATAGCCTACAGAGTTTGTTCTGGGGCCTTGTATACTTTCTACAACTACCATTATTGCTTTGTCTTGTAGTGTATTTGTTAGACCTTGACTCCCATTTCAGATCATAATATTGGCAACAATTCACAATTTACACAGATACGTAACTGAGTAAAATGTATTTTCAAGAAAATTCCTCATGTATAATGTAGACCCAGGCAGAAATATTTAATAAGACAGCAATAACTTTTACAATTACTAAATTATTATTAACTAAACATGAATAACCTACAGACTTTGTTGTAGAATAATTACAAAAGAATGCTGGGGGAATAAATGTTAAACAAATCAGTATATTAACTTGATAAAATTATACTAAATGTCTGCAGAAAAAAGTCAAATTCTTGATGGTGAACACATTTTGATCAGTTCATTTTCAGGGTGAATCTGAATTCCATTTACTCTTTCACGGTGTTTGGAGGTTTGGGCACTTCATTGTAGTCAATAAATTAGATTTCCCCTGCTTCTGATGACAGGCAAATTGGTTTCTGCTGCATAGATTCTTCTGCTGAAAAGGCTTATGTAGCCCTTTCTGCCTTGCAATACTTGGATATGATTGTGTAGTGGCTTTAATATTTCCATATTACTGATACCTCATGAATCCTGTAAGTTTCCCCTTTGCCCTTTCTCATATCAAATGAACAAGCAAACGTACAAGCATTCTGTTTTCTTTAGTTCCTTTCTCTGCATTGCATTCAAACTCAAACAGGCTTCCTGGCTTTTTTAAAAAGGAAAATAAATGACAGCATGTAACACAGTGAAAGAGCAGATTCTCATGCTTAGTGTTTGTAAGGTCAAGATTTTATTCACATGTTGTCTTTGAAATTGACAACATTAGAAGCAGAATGCATGGTCTTTCCAGCTGTTGCACATTTGCATTACTCCACACTGAAAACCAAAGCTTTCTGATGTTATATATAGAAAATATAATAGGTTACCATATAGGGATAATGTTAGACCTCAGGACACAGAGAAGAGTATAGCTAGATGTTAAAGAAAAAGAAACACAAGAAATAGTTGTGACACACAACACAGTCTTATGGTTAGTCCTGTAGGAAGGGATTTTACATTTACATCACTGTAATTATACTAGTGCTACTGCCCTAAGATTTAAGAAAACAGTGACATTTGTTTGGACTTCCCATGTTATATGTCAAAAAGTAGCTGAATAGCTGAAAACATTAGGACCTGGAAAAGCCCCCACACCAGCATAGATACATTTTTCAAACATTTGGGGAGCACGGTAGGTCAGTAGTAGCAATTTCTGTATCACACCTGTAAGGTCCAGGGTTTAATATAATCTCCTGTCACTGTCTGTGTGGAGTTTACATATTCTCCCTTTGTCTCTGTGGACGTTTTCCAGGGACATTAGACTGTATTAGTTCCACAGTCTTTTAGGTTTTTAGACACTTATCCCAGATCAGACCAGCAGCTGTTTTCTTTTCTGAATCTAGCTATTACTAAACTTTTAATTATTACTTTCCATTTCCTTCTGACTAGGATGGAAAAGCTGTTGTTCAGTTTGGGAAAGATGTATTTTTCTGCATAATTTCTTTTTAGAATTTTCAGCTGTCAAGCCCATATGTTAATGTTCATGCTTGCCTTTTTTGAGACTATGAGGAATGTTTCTGGCAACCTGATTCCTCTTCTGAGGAGTAATCTGCTTTGTGTACTTGTTTGCCTCTGTGTCTCAAATAGTCACCCACTGTGTGTAGCATACTTATGCTGCTGGTGATGCTACTTTCAGAACTCTGGACCCTGAAACTGTTCTGTGGAAGTTTGTTTGGCTGCATTCTCAAAAACCTTCCAGAATAATTTTGAATTGTCCTCTGGATAGAGTTGGTTTTAGACCATCTGCTGTAAAGGTCCTTATAAAGGGTGTTCAAAGAGCTATGCTGATTCATAGATTCTCTCTCTGTTTTTTAGCCTTCCTTCTCCAAGTCAGCCAAGGGATTTACTTCTTCCCCTACTACCTTTTTTAAGACTAAATAAACAATCCCAGCAAGCTGCTAGTAAGCAAATGCTTAAAAGCTACAACAGAGAATTTCCACAAAGTTGAGGAACACCTGAGAATTCAAGACAGCCTAATAAGTCTATATGACTATTTACAACACTTCCTCCCTGTGATGATGTGAGGTAGTGTCAGCTATGCCAGAGAAAGAGGGCAGTGGATGTGTTTCATATGCCAGCATAGCTAGCTGGAGTTTTGTAAAGAATTATATGTAATTTGTATATCAAACTAATTTGTATAGATGCTTGTGTTAAAAATGTATTTGTAAAGCTGCTTGTGTTAAAAAATGTACCAACAGTGGGTCCTGCTGGACAGAAAAATATACTTGTATGCCAGACTGTATTGTAACTGTTGAAATGAATATATTGTAACACAGGATACTGGAAGAGAAGAGGTTAATCTAAGTCCGGTTAACTTTGAAAAATATTCTGAAATTAAATGACCTGGTTTAAGCCATAAAGATTGTATCTTTCAGTTCTGATTAAAACCAGAGACAAATGTCTGTGAAAACCAGGACTAGGAATCCTACTATATTGTTCTTAGGGGTGAACTAATTGTTACCCTGGAAGGGTGAAAGTTTTTGAAATGGTTTTATAGCTTTCAGATGCTATAACACATCTTAGCAAAGCTCTATGTGTGTGTATTATGATGCACATGTGTTAGATTATGGTTCAGTTTCTAGTAAAGGAGGTAGTGTGGGAACCAGAGTCAGATCACCAGATGTGATGTCATTCTATAGCCATCACTGAAATTATATTTAGATAGTGAAATATGTCACTTAGCTCTCAGCAGTCTGTTTGTGAAGCCTGAAAGGAAGGAAGACTACTCACCCACATCATCTTACTTTGCTCTAGTAAGTGAACTAGGGGACACTAATTCTTTAGATCATTCAGGAAAATATAGTGAGAATAGTTAAGTATTGTGTTTCTGTATCTGTGTGAATCTTTCCGTTGATCTTATTTTTAATATTTCCTGTGATTGAAACTCTGGTGTTTAATGTGAATAGATATTTAGTAGTTTCATTTTATTTTATTATCTATTATTAAATATATTTAAACATTTCTTGCAGCTTGTCTTTTAGAGAATATTTTAACCTTTGAAAGTACTTATATTTATTTGGTGATATTGTGGCTGCTCCTGAAAGCCTTGCTGCATTCGTCAAATGCTACCTTTTGTATTACTTATCAATTTTACTCAGTATAATTGGATACCCTAGTAAGAGCCCTAGGAGTAGCCGGCTTTGGAGTGTTTTGGTGACAGTATCTACCTTATAGTCTGGGAAGAGTGGGCATAGATGATAAATCTGTGCCAGCCTTTCCCAGGTTTGTGTGAAAATCAAATCTCAAAGAATGTGTGTGTCAGCTACTTGGAGCAGGGACACAGAGCACTGGTTTCACAGAGAGGGTGGTGGAAGACTTTGCTTGGAGCACTCAGCTGAGGACTCAACCCTACAGCTGAGTCCGTGGGAAGTCTTATTTGAAGCCTGGAGAGAGAGAGAGAGAGAGAGAGAGAGAGAGAGGGAAACCCATCCCCAGAAAGGGAGTGTGCTCCCTGTGTGCTCTTAAGGGAAACTGTGCGGAGAGCTGCATCTGGAAATACTGTGTGTATCTATTTTTATTCCAAGTGAACATCCCTCACTAGTGTCAGTGGTGAGGATTGAGGCTTCTTGATTACTAGCCCAGAGGAAGGATGTCACACTCCATACCACCCTGACAAACCCTAATTTCATCAAGGTTACTTTTTGCAGAGGGTGTCTCTCCTTCCTGTTTGAATGATTACTCCCCCTCATTAGATTTAACTCTTATTTTTTTTCCTGTCATGGATCATACACTTGCTCAGGGCACATTAAAAATGCTCCTTCCTTCACTTTTAGGGTAAGGGTTTTATTCATTACTGCTTCTTATACCAAGCTGTAAATTTTATCCCTTAATTTCTTTGTAGAGTGTTTTTCAAAGTGTTAGAAATCTTTCACTTCTACTAGGGATCTCCTACACAAACTGGGATACAAGCAGAATTTACAGAGGTATTGCCTGGCTCATTGTCACATTATTATTTTCCTGGGATGTCTCTAGGATACCTCAGTTCAAAGAGATTTTCTCCACAGGATGAAACAGATCTGTAATTAGACATATTCCAGAGTTTTTCTACTACTGTTTCAACAAAGAAATTATTCAGAATTCTGAGTCTCATAGCATCTATGATTCTCATGATACCTGTTGCAAGACTCCACATTACAGAAGTCCTTTGGTAGCTATAGTTTGTAAGGTCTGAATATATTCACCCCCTGACAATTCACTTTCCACTTATGCGGTTGGTGAATAGATTTTTTTTTTCTGTAGACACCATATTTTTTCAAAATTCTGGTCTTCCATTCTTTCTAGCTCCAACATAGTTGGTCAATACAGATGTCTCAGAAGTTGCCTGGGGAGCAGTGCCAGACATGCTGAACAGGACCAGGGCAAACCTTCACAAATTAAAATTCTATCAGAGAGTCTTCCAAGATTTGATCAATCAGTAGAAAATACATCAAATAGAGCTTTTACCTCCACTTTTAATTATTAGTTGGCATTTTTGTCTGCTCTAGGTCCCCATCTTTGAAGGCTTGAAAGACAGATACTGTTTCTTTTCCTTTGACAGTAATTTTGCTATATGCTTTTCTACCATTTTCAATAATATTCAGGTTCATTCTGAAGATTCAGAAGGTTACTCCAAAGATCATTTTGGTGACTCCCTTCTGGCCTAGGAAATGGCCAGGGGCAATTACTACAAGCTCCGAATAGAATGGATCTATTTACATAAAACCAGGGCTGTTTAATTGATCCCAACCATAATAACCAAAACTGACTGCCTGGATCTTAAAATTATATCTTTCCAACACCTTTCTCATGAGGACATGCAGGAGGTATTAAAGAAGGCAACAAATCTTGCAACTAGAAAATTATTTATTGGTAAATGGAAAAGGTTTTCTAGTTGGTGCCTGCAAAATAACCATCACCATGCAAGGGCTAGTGCTTCTCTGGTTCTTCAGTATTTGTATGAGTTACTGTCCCATGGCCCATCTTACTCCACATTCTAGGTTTACCTGTCAGACATTTCAGCATGTCTGCCCATAGAACCCCCCCTGTCAATGAAACCTCATGTGAAAATATTTTTGAAGGAAGTGTTGCATTACAAGCTTCTTAAGAGACAGGTGGCTTCTCTTTGGGAACTTAATTTTGTGTTATAAAAAATAACTCTTACTCCATTTGAACTTGTTCATCATGCTGATGAGTTTTTTTACATGAAAACAATCTGGGTCTATATCAAAATATCAAAATTTACTTACCCGAACACCTAAACGCCGACCCATATTCCGTGAACCGCGAAATTCAAAAACTCGAAATGTCATAGTTGTCACATCCCACCACCCGCTACATACTACCTACACAAACAAACTAAATAAGCCACATACATACACTAAACAAAACCCTACTTCTGACCCTAAACTAAACTCTACTTCTAACCCTACACTAAATCGTTCATATACCAACAAGTATGCACTTAACTTAACCTGCACCCTAACCCTAAGGTCCGTAACTATCGCACACTTACCTTAAAAAGCTATACCCAAACAAATTAAATAATCCACACACATACACTTAATAAAACCCTACTTCTAACCCTACACTAAATCTAACATACATTACCATCTATGCACTTACCTTAACCCGCACCCTAACCCTAAGGTCCGTAACTATCGCACACTTACCTTACGGAGCTATACCGCAGAAGGGCCAACCATGATGAATCGACATTTTGAATTTTGTTTTTCAGGACAAGCGATGTTTTTGTGGTTCGCAGAATATGGGTCGGCGTTTAGGTGTTCGGGTAAGTAAACTTTCGATAGATATAGACCCAAACAATCTTACTAATTGCTCTGACCTCTGTAAAAAAAAGAGTATTTGAGTTGCAAGTTTTCATGGTGGATCATTCTTATCTCTTTTTCCTCAAAGACAGGGTTTATTTTAAGACTAATCCTTCATTTACATCTAAAATGGTATCTGAGTTTTTTCTTAAGCCAAGCTGTCCATCTTGCTATCTTCTTTCCAGAACCTAGTAATGAGGGAGAAAGGATACTTCATACCTTGGATGTCCCCTGAAAACCCATGTACAATTTTGATAGAACACAACTTTTCAGAATTTTTTATCAGTTATTCATTTCTTATGATGGTAAAATAAAGGACAGCCTGTGCCAAAACAGACTATTTCAAAATGGTTGTCTAGTGCTATTACTTTTTGTTATTCCACCACAAGAAAACTATTCTGGGCAGGATCAAAGCTCACTCTACTAGGACCTTGGCTTCATCAATGGGTTTTTGGAAAGGCTTGGATGCTAGACATATTCTAGAAGTAGCAACCTGGTCCTCTGTGCACACTTTTACAAAGCACTATAAACTAGACTTTTCTCCAAGTCTAGAACAGGCTTTTCTAGAACAATTCTCCAGGGTCTCCAGGACCCTCATCCTTCCTCCTCACAGTCAGTTTAAGCTATGATAATCGACCCATATAGCTTAGGCTACTACATCAGTGATAAAATGAATAACATAGCACAGTTATGTAAGCAAACTTACCATAACAGTAGATATTCAAATGGTCACTGCATCAATAACCACTCCTTCTCTCCATCCCCTGTATTTCCGATATGTTTTTATGCCAGGGTGTGGACTTTTTTATTGCTATAGTCCAAAGATTGTCCTTTCAAGGCTTTAGCCTCCCTCCTTCTGATGGCATGAAAACTCTAAAGGGCTTCCCACCCAAACCAAACTTGTAGTCAGCATAGCTTGAGCTGACTAATGGTTTGGGTGCATAGAAGTTATCCTAAACGCTTTGAAACCTGGACAACTGTTGAATCCTTAGCAGGATTCAACCCTTATAGCTAAGGCTACTGGAGCAGTGATCATTTGAATATCTGTTGTTATGGTAAGTTTACTTACACAGCTGTCTTTCATATGCTACAAAGATGGCCCAAGATTCCAGAACACAACATTAACTGTACCACTATAAACCATTCATGACATGAGCAACTTGATTCCATTTAGGATACAGTAACACAGTTATAGTAAAGAACAAGCATAGTGTAGGTACACATATTAACCCCAAGTAAATTCGTTAGGTTGTCTAGCCCAGCAATTTATCTTTCAGTACTTATGGCTGGTAAGCATTTTGTTTTATAGCCATAGCTGGGATCCAACCTACAATCCCACAATAATAATATTCAATAACACTGTATCAGACACACCTCCCCAGAGGTGGGACCTTGCTTTCCCTGCTGATTTGTAGAATGTTTACAGATAATGATGCTGTAACCAAGTTTTCTCTTTTATTGCACACTGATATTAGTGTTTAATCTGATGCACTACTGTAGTGCCCCTTTATTTCAGCATAGTAAGAGTGGCTGGTGATGGTATTCTTTGTATGACCTGATACTGTTAAATTGCACATGACTTGGTGATATTACTGTATGTATGACCTGCTGAGGGTATTCATCTGGCCTATATCTGAGCTGTAAATATTGTCAGCCAATGCCCTCTATGTATGTTAAAACAGCTTTGTTTATTACACGTTGCCTTGTGCTTAGGCTCAGACTAGAAAGAGTCTGCTTTGATCAGTCCCTTGATCCATTTAACGAACACTAAAAATGTGGCATAGTGGCTGTTTTACTTACAAAAATGCTGAATATATTTGTTACATATTATTGTAAACTTGTTTTTAGTATACATAATTGGTATAATGTGGTAAACCAGTAGTAACACAATCTAATGTACAGCACATGAAAATGTTTTTAAAAGAAGGGGTTGATGCCCAAAATTATCAGAGAAGTTTGTCTATCAGAGACAGGAAATATGAGGTTGAAAGTGAAGACACTTGGTAGATCTCAAACAGAAGAAGCTGTGATGTACCAAAAGAATAATTAGAGGTCCTGTGGATTTACGTACTTATGGATTGTTAGAAAAATATGTATTAGTAATATGCATGCTTAGTGCATCGAGTTTTAAAAGCGTTAATACATTTATTCTGTTCACACTGCATGAATCTGCACAGCTATTAGAAACTTAACAAGAAGCATTCTATTTTCTGCTAATGTCAGCAAATAACAAGAAGTGTTTCATTTCTACTAGTGTCATGAGACTTAACAAAGAGTTATTGATTTTCTGCTTATGCCATGAGAAAGTACACAGCTGCTAGAAGCTATTAATAATGAAAACAAAGGCTGCTTGAAAGTATAAACCATAGTCAGCATTACTTGTACCTAAGCTAGTAATGTACCTTGAATCTAGGCAAAATGTAACACATATATTAGAACTGCACAATTGAAGAATAGAAAGTTTGTGGTGGGCTAAAATAAGCCCCAAGGCCAGGTTGTTTTTTTCAAATATTTTGTAAATCAGCAGTTATTCTCAACTAGTCAGCAATTAATCTAGTAACATTTTCTGTAGAACAATACAGAAAGCTGTGTCTAACTACGTCAATAGAATAGTAACATTTACTGTGTGACATGGAAAGAAGCTATATAAAAGTACCATACTAATTATTATTGTTCAGACAAATCATTCTGCCTGATGCTTTGTCTCCTTGCTGCAAGTTAATAAAGGGTGCCTTACTTGAACCTTACGTGAATTGGTCTTTTAAGTTTTTTCCTTTGACAGATTGGTCCCTCGAGCCGGAACCCTCTCTTCGCCTCGGATTAGACGGGCCAGGTGGTTGAAACCGTACAGGGAAGAAACCAAATTGGTTCTTCTTATTTGAAAAGTCCTCTGACTGAATTGTCGTACAAAAGAGGCCTGTCACTTTCTGATCTGCGACTGAAGGACGGGTCTCCGTGAATCAGGTGATCAATCACGTAGGCTCAGGTAAGGTGAATCTACTTTTTCCTGTTTTCTGTTTTAGATTTTTGCTTACAAGTCAGGGACAGAAAAGATTACTGTCTTGTCATAGATCAGGAGAAACAGAATAAGTAGTCAGTCATTCTGAAGAGACTATAACAAAATCCGTGGTACCACGTTAAAAATAAGGGAAGTTATGTAACGATCAAAAGGGTAGAACAAAATGGGTAATAATTGCACAAAAAGACCCAAAAATCCGCCGTTAACAGAAGACGCAAAATACATGCAGTCACAACGCGCCGACAATATTAAATATTATTCAAAATGGGTTAATAAATATGAATTTGATGGAAAATTAGAAAAATCCTCGCTTATCAAACTTGTCAAACAGCTCAAAACTGATTCCAAAGGTCGGGTAAAAAAGCAACGTAAATTAGGAATTCCTCAGGCACACAGGTGGATTGAGGAAGTAAACCGTAGGGAACAAAAGAACAAAAATTCAAAAACAATGTTTTTAGATAAGGAGGACAATAACTTAGTAATAACATCAGCCCCTCCACCTCCCTTACCAGAATATGAACCAAGTGAACAGGTTAGCCCACCCCCACGATATCCTGTGGTCACTGAAGAAAGAGGCATTATGAAAATAAAACCGTATATTAGAGATCCCATCGGGACCAGGTCTCAAACAAGGGCAGATAACTGAAATGAAGGCATCGAGTTATATCAAATGGTTAAGAATTCATGATCTATGAGTGAAGAAGAAATATGCCCACTTATAGAAGTACCCAATCCTCAGGCAGGACAAGATAATCAGGACCCAACTATTTTAGTGTATAGACCCTGGACTCCCGAAGATATCCGGAAAGCCACTGAGGGAATTCCCCATCCAAAAGTTAATTTTAGAAAATTCTCAGAAGACTTACAAGGAATGAGGCTGAGTTATAACTTAAATGGAGAAGAGGTAGAAAAAGTAGTTAGACAAATTGTGGGGCCAGATTGGCATTTGATTAGTGGCAACTGGAATCCCCATGATGCTGCACAAAGACCCCTCCCACATAGCAGTGCAGAGTTAGACAACAGAGTAAAAGGTCTTACAGACCGCATCTCTGAAAAGTGGAAGCCTAGGGCAGACTGGACTTGCATTAATCAATGCATCCAACAAGAAGGTGAAACTATTGACCGGTATTATGCCAGACTATTAGAATGTTTTAATAACCACTGTGAAATGCAGGTTCCTGAAGATCAAACACAAGATTCCCCATATGAACAGCAGTTAAAGAATGCATTTTTAAAGGGCAGTATTGCACCTATAAGCAGTTTTATTGCAAAACACATGGTAGACCATCGTACAAGCAGGTTACAGTTATTACTTGAATATGCTAGGCATGCCGAAAGGCATTTTAATAGCAAAAAGAAAAAGAAAGCTCAAGTATTTTCTGTAGAAGATGGAGCAGAAGTTTATGTAGTACAGTCCGGGAAAAACGGCAAGAAAAATGCACAGGGAAACAAACAATCTGATCAACGATCAGAGGACTTTGAAGGGCGAAAGAAAAGGGGTGAATGTTTTAAATGCGGTAAAAAGGGATACTTGGCAAAGGATTGCAGGAAAAACAAGAAGGCAACCACGGAAGACAAGGAGGGTGAGGACTGACTATATGGTAGTCAGGAATCACTAGAAGGGGTTAGCTAAGAAAGGACAAATGAGAATGTGATAGAGGGAGTAGAGGATGTGACAGAGGGGATAGAGGAAGTGCAAGAAGTTAGTGACAATGAAGAAAATGAAATATTAGACCTAGCTTTATTGAGCTTGGAGCTCTATTTAGCAGACACAAAACCAGAAGTTACACTCTTGGTAGAAGGGAGGGAAGTCAAATTCTTGTGTGACTCAGGGGCGTCACGAACCCTGATACATCCCTCCAAACTGCCAGAAAACACAGAGTCACCTGATTATATACTGGTAAAAGCAGCTAATGGACAACTGTATCGGGAGCCCCTCTCCCGTAACATTGCAATAACTGATCCAGTTTCAGGATTGACACAGAAAAGCAAAATTGTTGTTTCTGCAAAATGCCCAGTAAACCTCTTGGGCAGAGACCTCATGCAACTATTCGGTATAGCAGTAGTCCCAACCATGCAGGGTATGGAAACACAGCGACAAATTGATACCTTTGCAGTGCAATCGGAGGGTGAAATGTTTTATTGGTACAGCCAGGACTTGGTTATGACTGGTCCAAGGACTGTGACCGAAGAATTAATGAATGTAACCATCAGCAAGTTCCCCTCCCTTGACATTGATAAGCAACATCTGTTGCACTGTACCCTGTATTATTGTAACACACCAGGACCTGATAAGGAATATGAGCAAGAATTGTTTAAAAAGTAGTGCAAACAGATTGATATTGTGTAACCTGTACTGGGACACAGAAGGGAACAGTGTAGCCAGCTGTTTATTGCCCCAGGAGTTCTTTACACTTTATAAATCTAATCGATTACCACATGTTAGCTTAACCAAGAACAAAAACATAGAATGGGCAGACCTAGGAGAAAAAGGGAGATGGGAGAAACAGACAGAATTAGAACTGTCAGAACAGGGAATACAAATACAGAAGTTGAATTGGATAACGCAGACCCACCCAGCCGTACACTTGCAGTCTAGCAAGGACAGCTGATTAGCACTCCTATTAAAGGAGGAAGAGAATGCCTTACAAAATATACCAGAGACTCTCTGGTCAACAGGAAAGTCAGATGTAGGACTTATTCATACAGCGGGACCAGTAACTATCACACCAAAGTCAGCATTTAGACCACAGAAAAGACAGTATCTCTTAAGAAAAGATGCAGAGGCAGGGATAAAGCCTATTATAGCAGCTTTACTTAAAGGAGGGATACTAATAGAATCTCCAAATTCACCATGTAATACACCCTTATTTCCTGTTAAAAAAGCAAATGGAGAATGGCATATGGTCCAAGATTTACAAGCTGTAAATGATGCAGTAATACCAAGGGCACCTACGGTGCCAGACCCACATACCCTGTTGAATGATTTAAAACCTCAACAGAAGTATTTTTCTGTGGTAGACATCAGCAATGCGTTCTTTTCAATACCGATATACCCTGATAGCCAGTATTGGTTTGCATTCACATTTCAGGGGAAAAGGTATACATATAAGCGACTATCACAGGGATATTGTGAAAGTCCAACAATATTCTCACAAGAAATGGCAAGCAACTTGGCAGGATTTACCCCACCAAGGGGCAGTCAGATTTTACTTTATGTTGATGACATTTTGCTGGCAGCCCCCAACCAGCAAGATTGTAGAGAAGATACTATAGCACTATTATGATTTTTTGCCGCTGAAGGACATAAGGTAAATAAAAATAAACTGCAGCTTTGGAAAAAACAAGTCAAATACATGGGATATGTAATATCCAAAGAAGGTAGAACATTAGATGAGGACAGAAAAGTAGCAATTTTGCAAGCACCAAAACCCACTACCAAGAAGGAAATTATGTCCTTCCTGGGTACAACCAATTTTTGCCGGAGCTGGATTCCAAACTATGCCTTGGAATCTGCACCTCTGACTGACCTGATATATAAAAAGCCTATGGCAGCACAGGATTTGTTACAGTGGACATCAGAGGCAGAATCTGCTTTCTGCAAACTGAAACAGTTAATAGCATCCTCATTAGTTCTGGGATTACCAAACTACCTTAAACGTTTTTTTCAAACTGTAGATTGTAAACAAGGTTATATGACATCAGTGTTAACACAACAGCATGGGGATAATCAATGCCCCATTGCTTACTATTCATCACAACTAGACCCAGTGGCACGGTCCTTACCCCACTGTGTACAAGCAGTAGTTGCAGCTGCAATGGCAGTACAGGCTTCGGCCTCAGTAGTTTTATTCCACCCTCTCACTTTGAGAGTGCCTCATGCAGTCGCGATTATTTTACTGCAAGAGAAGGTAGCATATCTTTCCCCTGCTAGGCATCTTTCCTGTATGACCATATTGTTGAGTCAGCCTCATATGACAATTGACCCTGCAGATGGCACACCACACCATTGCCTGCAGGTAATTGAGCAAAAGACACTACCTAGAAAAGATCTCACGGATGTCCCCTTGGATGATGCCGAGGTGACATACTACATGGATGGTTCGTGCAAAAGGGGTCCTGCAGGACAGGACCTAGTAGGATATGCAGTAGTTTCTGACACTGAGATTATAGAAGCAAAACCTTTACCACACAACTTATCTGCACAGGCAACAGAATTGATTGCCTTGACATGGGCATGTACCTTAGCAAAGGGTAAATGTGTAAACATTTTTACTGACAGCCAGTATGCTTTTTCTACTGTACATGTTTTTGCGCAACAGTGGAAAAACCGAGGAATGATAACATCTACTGGCAAACCTATAAATCATGCACAGTTTATTGTAGATCTTTTAGAATCTATTCAGTTACCTCAGAAAGTAGCTATTTGTAAATGCACAGCTCACACCAAGCAACAAGATAGGATTTCAAAAGGTAATGCGGAAGCTGATACAGCTGCAAAACAAGCAGCCACAGAAGTATTTCTTTTAAATGAGGAACTACAACCCTCTGAGATTTTAGACTTAGAAATGTTAAAAACAATACAGACACTCACTATGCAAGCTGAAAAACAAAGATGGGTAAAACGAGGAGCAATTCTCGAAAAGGGGCTGTACATCTCTAAAGAAGGGAAACCGATACTACCATCTAATTTGTTTAGATATGCAGCTTTGTTGAACCATGGGCAGTGCCATGTCTCAACAGGGGGGATGGTACAGCTGGTGAACCAGGTGTTCACAACATATGGATTTACAAACTACTCTAAAAAATTCTGTTTGATGTGCCAAATTTGCAACAAACATCATGCACAAGGGGTGTTAAAGCCCAAGCAAGGGAGTTTCCCTACACCACCATATCCGTTTCATACTATCTGTATGGATTTCATAGAATTGAACAAATGTGAAAATAAGAAGTATTGTCTTGTCATTGTAGATATGTTTTCCAGATGGGTGGAAGCCTTTCCAACCAAAAATCCAGATGCTGCCACGGTAGCAAAAGTACTTGTCAAAGAAATGATCCCTAGATTCGGCATTCCGGAAAGAATCTACAGTGACAATGGTACACACTTTGTAAACCAAACCATACAGCAGTTAAGTAAGCATTTTGGTATTTCTTTATAAAATCATTGTGCATACCATCCACAATCTGCAGGGCTAGTTGAGAGACATAATGGTATATTAAAGAACAAATTGAGAAAGTTAATAGCTGAGACAGGAAAGAATTGGCTGTATTGTTTGCCCCTGCCACTGTTGAGCATGAGAACTGTTCCGACTGCAAAAGGATTGACTCCTTTTGAAAAACTATTTGGAAGGGCTTATTATACACCCCAGTGGAAACTTCTCATGTCCTCAGACCAGGAAGCTGATTTTACACTAGCTGAATATATGAAAAAAGTCATGAATTCTAAACATCTGTTGCAGTCAAATTCTGTTTCAGATAAAGAACAAACCGAAACATCGGAAGTGGCAGTGATCCCCGGGGAGTGGGTGTGGGTGAAGAATATAAAGAAGAAGAATTGGTCATCACCAAGGTGGGAAGGTCCATACCAGGTGCTTCTTTTGACACCCACTGCAGTCAAGATAGCAGAGCGAGCTTGACACACTGCAAACTAGTTAAGAAATTTGAACGGGACAAAAATCTTACCTCTCCATCACGGCCCTCAGCACAAAGTCTGGCTACAAAGGGGGGTCAGATCAATAGGACTGATCCATCTCAACCCCAGCGAAAAAAACATTGGTGCTGAAGGTCCTATTAGGGTAGAGAGTAAGATCACATGTCAAAAGCAAAAATGATGGAATCCAGAAAAATCCAAATAAAACTACTCGGAAGAGTCGGAGAAAACAGGAATGCAGAACAACCGTTTCCTCAGAAGTATTGCATCCTGTTGACTGTACTAGTGACAATAATGTTTTTGTTGTGGCCATTCCTTTTCCCAGCCACACAAACTGAACTGAATAAGTGTGGAGAGTTGCACGTAGAGTAGCACCCAAACTTCAGCACTTACCAGGCAATCAAATATGTGTATGCTGAAACCTTCAATGTTTCAAATTGCTGGATTTGCACAGCTTTGCCAACAGCATACGGGGGTTATTGTTAACTTCAGTCCCCCTAGGAGCCAACAAGACCTGGGAAAATTTAGTCTATGATACATCAGATGTTACATCACAAGGTAAAGTAGCATTGCACTTGTCTGTTCGACAGAAGGGGACTGTGTGTTTTTACAAAAATGATACAGTTCAGGTGGGTTGGAGCAATTGCAATGTGACTGTTCCCTATAGATGCTACAATAAAACTGATAACACAGGTTCCTACTGCAACACAAGCTATGATTAATTTTTTGAGCTGATGCATAGGACAACTGATGAAGTAAAACATAATGCTGACCTTTATAAACAACTGATTATAGTTGACAAAAAAATGTTTCATCCAGAGCCAGGACATAGTAAAGTTACTACCAAAGTAGAAGACTGTTATTTTGTATGTGGTAGGAAAGCATGCAAATGGTTACCTGAGAAGTGGTCCAGCAGTTGTTATTTGGGGTACCTGGTTCCAGCCATACGACACACAGCAGTTTTACCTTAGGGGAAAATTCAGAATGTTCAACGAGAAATCAAGAAGTCTGTCAATCCAGTGGGGCAAATCAATGCAGGCTGGAAAAACCATCATGCTGTGGGCCTAAGGAAAAATGGATTGTCGCATATGGACTTGGGTGATACCATCATCTCGTGGGCAGATGTACTGCCAGCATATGGAGCAACTAAATCAATCTGGGAACTGAGAAAATTGTCTAAACTTCTCGAAATAATGAGCAATGCAACCTTTTCCGCTCTAGAATTTGTGACTGATGAACTGACTGCCATGAGAACTGTAGTGCTTCAAAACCGCATAGCTCTTGACTTCACCCTAGCAGCAAGAGGAGGTACTTGCGCTTTAACCCAGGAGGAGTGCTGTTCATATATTCCTGACAACAAACACGAGATAGACAATCACCATGAGGTAATTCAGCAAGTGTCGGCTATGACCAAGCCAGGACCAAATCCATTGACGGACTTTTTCCAGAGACTTTTTGGGGGGTGGGGCAGTACCCTGATGAACATCCTGATTGCCATCTGTGTGGGAATGATCCTACTGGTGGTATGTTTTCGCTGCTGCATCCCCTGCATGAAAAGACTGATTAAAGACTTTATAGACATGTCAGTTTCAGAAACCTTATACCAAGGTGCTGAACTTGAAGAATTGTTGAAAAATTGAAAATGCTTTCATAAGTTTAAACTGAATGACTGTCTTAACTGCAAATCCTGAGTAGGAAGAGGTTAGGGGAAGAAAAAAAACTGTTTATGCTTATTTTGAAAGTAGAATAAAAGTATTAAAAGGGGGGAAATGTTAGAAAAATATGTATTAGTAATATGCATGCTTAGTGCACCGAGGTTTAAAAGGGTTAATAGATTTATTCTGTTCACACTGCATGAATCAGCACAGCTATTAGAAACTTAACAAGAAGCATTCTATTTTCTGCTAATGTCAGCAAATAACAAGAAGTGTTTCATTTCTACTAGTGTCATGAGACTTAACAAAGAGTTATTGATTTTCTGCTTATGATATGAGAAAGTACACAGCTGCTAAAAGCTATTATTAATGAAAACATAGGCTGCTTGAAAGTATAAACTGTAGTCAGCATTACTTGTACCTAAGCTAGAAATGTACCTTGAACCTAGGCAAACTGTAACACATATATTAGAACTGCACAATTGAAGAATAGAAAGTTTGTGGTGGGCTAAAATAAGCCCCAAGGCCAGGTTGTTTTTCTCAAATATTTTGTAAATCAGCAGTTATTCTCAACTAGTCAGCAATTAGTCTAGTGACATTTTCTGTAGAACAATACAGAAAGCTGTGTCTAACTATGTCAATAGAATAGTAACATTTACTGTGTGACATGGAAAGAACTGTATAAAAGTACCATACTAATTATTATTGTTCAGACAAATCATTCTGCCTGCATGCTTCATCTCCTTGCTGCAAGTTAATAAAGGGTGCCTTACTTGAACCTTATGTGAATTGGTCTTTGAAGTGTTTTCCTTTGACAGGATATACCTGAAAGTTGCAAGGCAGACTGACCTAAGGCGAAACACCATATCTGAACTAGCGACTGTTGTAGTCCACTGAGAAAGTTTAAAGATCGACTAAAACTGAACTATAAGAAATCAGAATTATGTTAAGCAAAAGTATGCTTGTTTTTATTGTGGGATGGAAGTTAACCATTAAACCATTAATTTGATATTCCACTGTAAATAAATTGCACTTTAGAAGAACTGTCATTTGTGTATTACATTTAATATAAAACATTTAAACTACTGTAGATAGGGTTGAGGAAAGTGTATTGCAATCTAATAAAAAATGGAAAAGATATCTCTACCACAACACATGTATACACATTACTTACCTGTACACACACACACACACACACACACACACACACACACACACACACACACACACACACACACACACACACGCAAAACAGCATATTTTCCTCTCAGTACAACACACACTGAGAAATTACCTAATTAGTTGACCATACATTGGTATATTCTGTAAAAGCCAACACGCTGGAGAAATTCTTTTAAAAGACGAGGTCAGAAGAAAAACGTATTGGCCTAAAAGCTGTATCACTGAAACTACCCCAGAGACAGTGTTCAGAAATGCCTACATCCTGAGTAAAAGGGTCTGGCCTTTGTCACAAATGGTGAGACACAGTATACAAATGGTGAGACACAGTATACAGTGTATCATGGCTGAAACTTTTACATGCCAGGGTATACAACATATTAGAGAAAAAAGGGAAGAAATATAAGGGGGATGGATGCTAACTCAAAAAGAAAAGGAATTAATTCACTAGATCTTATGAATATCCACTAAATGAAGGAAGCATTGCAGATCATTCTGCAGGAGAGAAAGGTTAACACACTCAGTGTATATTTTTATTAACAGACACCAATCCAAAAATGAGAAAGAGACAGGGAAGTGACAGATGGAATTCTTACAATGTCAGAGTGGAATGGGATATTTTTAATGGAGGACCTGAGTATAGCAGATGTAAACTAGAATACCTTCCCTTCAGGATATATCATGATGGCTGCATAACTGCAACACCTAGCACCTGTCAGCGGCAGGGTAGGGCACATTTCTGGACCTATTACTTATTAATGGGGATGGCAGAATTTCTGAACTAGATGTGCATGAAGACAGGTTCAGCCTGAGGAATCATTAATACCTAATGTTAGGAAAAGGGACAACGTAATTCATTTTGAAGACATATCAATGAGTGAAAAACAACCCAGCCACTCGGGATGCACAAGCCAGTGCATTTCTTTGTGCTGGTCCCAAGCCCGGATAAATAGGAAGGGTTGCGTCAGGAAGGGCATCCGGCATAAAACTTCGCCAAATCATTTCATGCAGTCACCAATAAACATTTTCATACTGGATCGGTCGAGGCCCAGGTTAACAATGACTGCCACCAGTACTGTTAGCCTACAGGGTGCTGGCGGAAATTGGGCTGCTGTTGGCTGAAGGAGGAGAATAGGTGGAAGACATGGCCGAAGGCAGGAAGAGAGGAGAAAGGCTAGGGCTATGGTAGTGAGGGTCGGAACATTGAATGTTGGCAGTATGACTTGTATAGGGAGAGAGCTAGCTGATATGATGGACAGAAGGAAGGTTGGTATATTGTGTGTGCAAGAGACCAGATGGAAGGGGAGTAAGGCTGGGTGTATCAGAGGTGGGTTCAAATTGTTTTATCATGGTGTGGATGGGAGGAGAAATGGCGTAGGAGTTATTCTGAAGGAACAGTATGCTAAGAGTGTTTTGGAGGTGAAAAGAGTGTCGGATAGAGTGATGTTTATGAATCTGGAAATTGATGGTGTAATGATGAATGTTGTTAGTGCATATGCTCCACAAGTTGGGTTTGCAATGGATGAGAAAGAAAAATTTTGGAGTGAATTGGATGAAGTAGTGATGACTGTACCCAAGGGTGAGAGAGTGGTGATTGGAGCAGATTTCAATGGGCATGTTGGTGAAACGAACAGAGGGGATGAGGAAGTGATGGGTAGGTATGGTGTTAAACAAAGGAATGCAGAAGGCCATCTATTTCATGTTCTTTATATTCCCTGTCTAGGAACTCTTGTTTTAGTTCTTTCAGGGCTGTCTCAAGGTATGTATCATTATTATAAATTTGCATTATCCTATACACGTGCCCTTTTAACACATTCCTTTTAACATGTCTTGGGTGTACGCTAGTGTAGTGTAACAGGCTATTCCTTCTGGCGGGCTTCCTATACAATCTTGTTTCAAAGATATTAAGCCTTATATATATATATAAAACTGGTTGGAGTAATAAACCTGTGTTTTTACCAATATTTTGGATCATTTCATGCCTGTGGATTTTTTTGAGGCAACAGCACAGAGTGGGTTGTTTGTTCCTTGTGGTGTTTTCTCCACTCTGGTCACTGGTGGTTTGGTTTCTTAAGCCTTATATATAGATATAAAGAACATGAAATATATGAATGTATTAAGGCTGCTTGGAATGAAAGAGGCTCTAGATGTAGACCGTACTTTAGTGACATGACTGAGATTAATCCCAATACTACTGTGGATAGTAGGCAGATTGATCGTGAACCTCTCAGACTAGTTCTCCCCTTTTCGAATGACATTAGCAGAACCTGTGAAGTGATTAAAAAGAAATGGAATGTTCTGCATGCTGTAGAGGAATTAAAGGATGTAATTCATGATACCCCCCTTTTTTCCTTTAAGAATAATTGCTCTTTAAAGAAACAACTATGCTACAAATCTAATAAACGTACTGTAATGTTATCTGATAGGACAGGGACTTATCCATGTAGAAACTGCTCTGCATGTAAGCATATTTATACAGGTAATCACTTTGAACATCCCTCTATGAAGTTTAAGACTGATTTTAAATGTTATGCTGATTGCAGAACTAGGAAAGTGGTTTATTTTTGTTTCTGCAAAGTTTGTTTCGCATTCTATACAGGAAAAGCTAAACGAATGTTGAAGGATAGAATCCTTGAACATTACAGGGACATGCATAACAGGAAAGAAACTAGTGCACTTGCACAGCATGTTTTGAGAGAAGGGTTAGACCAGGAGTTCCATTTTTTTGTCATTGAGCATATTGGTGCAAATAACAGAGGTGGAGATTTTTGTAATAAAACTGAAGAAATAGAACAAGAATGGATTATACGTTTACAGGCTGATAAGCCCCCTGGTCTAAATAGTAACGTTTCATTAAAACCTTTTCTAAAATCTAGATGCTTGAAACATTAGGTTTCTGATGTGTGGATTCACACATACATAACTGTATATATATGTACTCTGGAGGTCTCTGTGGCTTTTATTCTTAATTGCTTTTAATTGTTTCAGTTATGCTACCTTGATTGTGCCTGTATAAAGGGTATGCTTTCTATTAGCAACTGAAGTCTGATGAAGCGGTTATGCTGAACCGCAAAAGCGCATATTTTTGGTCCTTTTAACAATAAATATACATTTTATTTACTTGCCGTGAGTGACTGAGGTTTCTATTTTTGATTATTCTTATATATTTTTTTTACCTTTATTGGTCACTTTCCTTGTGGGAGACTGTTTTTATTTCTTGAAATGTAGATTAACTTGGGCTCAGGTGTTGATTATTGGCTATCACTTTGTATAGTCCCAGGATTCTACACTACCAAAAGTAAAGGGAACATACTTAAATAAACCATTGTTGATGAGGGTATATAGGTTACCGCTTAAATCATCTGGCTGTAATACAGGCAACTTATTTTAACAGACAAATTCAGTGCATATAATGCCTTCACATCAGAAATGACCTTAATTATCTGCTGTCATGCAGAGTGGATATTGTTAGCACTTTGCTTGAAGTAATTATTCAGGGCAAATAATAATGAAATTGTTGTTTCTGACTTAATTACTATAGTTCTAGAGTTCACAGTGCTTCATTTGAGGACATATATACCCCCAGGAAGGTATTGTTTCCTTAATAAATGGGTCATATTTTCTGCCTATTTTGCACAGTGTTAAAAGTAGTAGTGAGGTGCTGAAGGCAAATGAAAGGCATAGCTCACTTGGAAACTGTCATAAAATATATAGTTCCATGTTATGACCAAATCTGTGATAAGTTCATTACACATTTAAGATCTTAAGAGTAGTTATGTAAACACCCTTAAATAATGAAGAGTTAAAGAATGTAACTTGTGAAATGTGGTGACTTCATCCGTAAGCTAGCTAACGGCATCATTTCTCTGACTCCAAATATTACTTTTGCCACCAAGACCTGAACAATGAGCTGCACAGAACAGGCATATTTTAAGTTACCATATTATTTATTATTTATTTATTTACATTTGAGAACCGGATAGTGTCCAACTAGGCAAGTAGCCCGTTTTCAGCGGAGACCCGGGAAGAAAAGCTCCTAAGTGAAGTTACAATTGTTAAAGAGTAATCAAACATAGTACAGTACATTGGATTACAAATGTTAAACATAATGCACCATACAATATAGGCTAAATGAGAAGAAAAAGTCAGAATATATACATAATTAAAATAGAGATAAAAACTTGCATATAGTTCAACATCTCAGGTCATAGGTTTTTTTTTTTTTTTTAAAGATTATAAAACTTATGAAAATTATGTCTGAAAAAAAGAGTAGTTTTGCTGTAGCTGTAGTTTTTAGATGTACTAATCATACTCAGTCCATTAAAAGAAAGTTAAAAGAAAACTTCTTATGATTTTAAGCTTCCTGTCAGCATGTTTGGGTGGGTAAGCAGGTATATTGTACCTGAAAGTTTGCTAGTTAAGGATATTAACAATTACTGGGCTGAACTGAAGATCACGGAGCATTTGTATATTCCCATGTTTGAAACCAGTAATCTGCCTAACTCACTGATTATACGGTTGAATACAAAAGTACAAATTATACAATAGCCACAGAAAATTCCCATCAAATCCTGAAATCCCATTAGTTAGAAGACACACATTTATTGTTATAAAATATAACTGTGTTCATCAGAGGAAATACCAGCTAGCAAGATAACCATGAAATTTTCAAGATTCCAGACTCCAAAAAAATAAAAAGAAATCAATCTACCCCTTCCCAAAAGAACGAACCCGTCATAATTACAGAAATAATGTAATTACACACAACTAATTAGACTTCATGTACATAGTGGTCACCATGAAAATTGCATAATTTTCCCCACAACATAATGCAGACTCATCGATGCAGAGTTAACTTCTCTCAAGCAGGGACATATCTGCATTACTTTAAGGGAAATGCAAAACATGTTGAACAAAACTTTTTGAATGCATTAGTAGCAGTGTGATGGACAGAGGCTATGGGCTCATGATCTTCACCACTGCTTCCAATTTATATACAGTGGTACAGGTTTTTAAATCTGCACAACTGGCTGCAAATAATGTATGTAGGGTGATGAAATGAATAAAGTAAATGTGCACTTCTGTATTGGCTAAAAGCCAACACATGCTCCATCCAAATAAGTTTTATATTACACAGATTAGATTTATAATCACTGGCTGCCAGGATTTCATCCACTTCAGACTGAGCGCAGTAGTCTTCTATGCAATTTTACTAACAGTACTTGAAATGCGAGCAAGATTATTTTCCATACGGAAGTATGTAGGAGTATGGATTAAAAAGGATTTTGTTATGGCAGTTAAGGAAATGTGGGAAGAGACTAAATAAAAATAATGCAAAACTGAGAAACTGAATGCTATTGTTTATATGGATAGCAAGATACAAACAGTAAAAATGTTTAACTCCTTTAGTTTTATGTACAGGTCAGGCATATTTGAATCAACCAGAGGAGAAGTTGTGGACAAGAATTAATAAAATGTTGAAGGAATTTATGAGGGGAAGAGGGCAAGGGTCAAGTGGGATAAGTTGATCCTTCCAATAGAACAAGGTGGTTTAGGATTGTCTGACTTGAAGGGATATTTTAGAGTTACACAATTAAGGCTCATATACATAACACAAGCAGAAAGTTATAATTCAAAGTGAAAAGGGATGGCGATGAAGCAGCATGGGGGGGGGGGTTTCAAGAAATAAGGAGAGAGTGGATTTCTATATGCAGATCCTTGAGGAGAATAACAACAGTCATACAGAATATTATATTCAAAAAGTAGCAGAACGTATTCTAAGAACTAAGCCAACACAAGAATGGAGAAAAGCGATTTTGGAGAGTTTTGCCATTAAGGATCACTGCAATTAGGGCTACAGAGAATAGACAAAAGGGAGCTGGAATTTACTGGAGAAAGCTGGCAGAGGAACCAAGGTATTCACAGGAAATAACTAGAGAGGGAAAGGTAATAAAATGGGAAGAGGCCAGGAAGACATTTGGACTGCAGTCTAGAGACTGCCTTTACTATCAGGGATTGTTATCAGAGTATAGACAAGAAAATGGGGTAAGGGAATCCTATGTGAAAGACCTACTCTGGTAGAGATTTTAGTTGAATCTGGAACAGAAGCTGCTGTTAAAAAGGGGATAGTTAATAGGGCATATAAAAAATTGCACAATAACTATAGAAATCAATCATATTAGATTAGAAAAGATTGGGAAGAGAAACTGGATAATAAATTCACAAGGAAACAATGTGAGGGCTTATATATAGATTGCAAATATGCAACAAATTCAATACAATTTAGGATTTTTGCTTGGAAGTGATTGACAAGTGCTTTTATACACCAAGCAGACTGCAAATAATTTTTCCTTAGGTAGATGGCAAAAGTTAGAGGTGTGATGGGGAGCAAAGAGGTAACTGAGAACATATTGGATTTAATCATCACAAATATGGGCGCCCATTGTACCACACCCGTTATCACCCCCTCCTTGGTCAGATCCGACAACAAACTGATAACTCTGGACATCCTCACTCCTCCACCACCCCCAGTCAAAGAAACCATAGTCAGAAACCTTTCCAAAGCAAACTTCAAACTACTTGCATCCGAAGTGGAAAGCTTCGCTATTCCCTTGCAGAAGGATAATGATATCCAGGATGCGGAATCCTACACCAAGGCACACTATATGCATCTTCAGGATTGCATGGACCGTGCTATCCCAAATAAAACCAAGACTCCTTCCTCAAGCAAGAAGAAACCAGTCTGGTGGACCCCGGCCATAAGCAAACTTTACAATAAAAGGAGGAGACTTATACAAAAAAAAGGCCAAATCTCAAGTAGAAAAATCATCCCTGATCAGCATTAGTAAGAAATTGAGGGCCCTCATCAAGTCAACTAAAGCTAATTTTGAAAAGAAAGTTGCCAAGGATGCCAAGGATAACCATAAGGCCTTCTATGGCTACGTCAAAAACCTAACTGGCAATGCTCAGGTCTTTTCTGAGCTAGCACAAAATGGAACAAAATACACTGACCCTTCTGACATTGCCAACATCTTGGCTGACAGGTTCAGTGCAAATTTCTCCCCCCCCCCTCACCACCTACAGGACCTATTACCATTCTAGGGGATTGTGCAAGTCCAATTATTACTGATACGTTGGTTAACAAGGCTCTATCTAAAGCTAAAAACATTGCCTCCATGGGACCAGATGGTGTCCCAGGCTGTATCATACGCGAGCTCCAAAAGGAATTAACCCCGCATCTTAATACCCTGTTCATTCTCAGCCTCTCCACAGGATATGTGCCCATAGAATGATGCACAGCACTGGTGGTCCTGCTACACAAGGGTGGGGCCACAAGTGACCCTGGGAACTACCAACCAATAAGCCTGACCAGTCTGATCTGTAAGGCTATGGAGCAAAGCATTATGGAACTCATAAATGGAGAGATTGGGAACCTCCAGTCGCTGGACCCCACACAGTTTGGCTTCGTCAAGGGCAGATCATGCCTCCTGAACCTGATGGATTTCTTTGAGACAGTTACTCAGGGTATAGATAAGGGAAAGGAGGTACACACGGCTTACCTTGACCTTGCTAAAGCATTTGACACCATTCCCCATTCAGGTATTATTGATAAGCTCACCAGCCTGGGCATAAACCCTTATGTCACAAGATGGATCGCAAACTGGCTCTCAGACAGATCCCATAAAGTAAGAGTAGCAGGATCTATGTCCGTATCCAGACCAGTAATGAGTGGTGTGCCTCAGGGCTCTGTCCTGGGGCCCCTCCTGTTTGGCATATACTTCTCAGAAGTACAGGCAAGCACGGAAGGGCTGTGGCTGACTAAGTTTGCGGACAACTGTAAACTGGGTGCTATAATAGAGTCTCCGGCCGACATGGAGATCCTCCAGAAGGGCCTAAATGAGACTGATGCATGGTGTCAAAGTCATGGTCTCAAGCTAAATGCAAAAAAATGTGTAGTAATCCCCTTTGGAAAAAACAGAGTACCCGCAAACTACAACATAGGAGGTAATCCCCTGAAATCTGAAGAAGAAATAAGGGATCTAGGGACCCAAGTAGATAGTCAGCTTTCCTTTGATAACCATGTTGCCAAAGTGGTTAGAAAATCCTTCTATGTGACCCATCTGATCACGAAAGGGTTCGCATCAAGATCTAAGGATGTAATGGTGCCCCTCTATTGTTCCCTCATCAGACCCATTATTGAGTACAATGCACCAATTGGAATGTACCTGGCTAGATATCTCCAGCAGCTGGAGAGACCACAAAGGTACCTAACCAAGAGGATTACTGGCCTCAAACAGTTGTCCTATGCAGCACGATTGAAAAAGCTAAGACTGTTCTCTGTTGCATACCGCTTTCTCAGAGGCGATCTCTGTCTAACGTACAGAGCCATGTCCAACACAGAATTGTTGAACATGCTCCATCTTAGCAAAACCAAATCTACTCGAGCTGCATGCTCTAGGGATATAAACCTCAACACAACAATGAATAGAACATGCTGGAGGGATAGATTCCCTTCGCAGAGACTTCCCTTACTAATGAACAGGGTCCCGATCTACATAAGACAGAGCCCCTCACTATCACTCCTTGATGAGTGGATGGGTAACAGAAAGTTCACACCGGGGATCACACCAACAGCACTACTAGATAGGGGCCAAGGGTACTAGCTGCTAGTACAAGGGTCTAGGGAACTACTAAAGGGGCGGTGAATAACGGACAACGTGGCTAGGCTAATATATGCCTTCGGGCAGATAGCCCAGTACCAACCTATGAACCTATGAACCTATATGTTTTGGGAATGTAATGAGTTGGCAGAATATAAAAGTTCCCTACTGACTAAGGAAATTGTTTTTTGAGCTGGGATACAGGATGTGAATTGCTTAGCCATAGTAAAGCCTTGCTAAGTTTAATTGTGGTAGCTGCCAAAAAACAATTGATAGAAAATGGAAATCAAATTCTAAACCAACCATATTGGAAGTATTGAATATTGTAACAGAAATAACAAAATGGAAGTAGGATCTTTAGAAAAGGGTAGGGGCATATTACAGAGAAAGACATGGAAATTGTGGGCACAGTACATACAAAATAATGTTTTGGAGGAGTGAGCTTTAAAAGCAAGCAGAAATTGTGCTATTTATGTAATGCTGGATTGATGATAGCTCTACAAAGGAATATATGTGATGTACAATGTTTGTAACAGGGAACATATTAATATGGTCTGTTTTCTTTTATATAAATGTATGTTACCTATGACTTGGGTGTCATTAAAGGTGTGAAAATATTATTTTACATACAAAAACACACATAATATTTTCTGGGAGCCGGTTAATGATATCTATCCAATACCAACAAATCCCTTCCTTGTCTTTAAGTAATGCTATCACCAGCTAGTTAGACTAAAGTAAGATATCAAAAACACAACTACTGATTACCATTAAAATAAGCCAACCATTAAATATTTGTATGATAGCGATAGCTTGAGCATTAACTTTTTAAAATGTATGAGTGCATCATTCCAATGCATATACCCTAAAGTTAATATTAAATAAATCACAAATGACAGGCATTTAAAAATAATGAAGAAATAATTTACTTGCATTAAATAAAATTAAGCATTTCACTTAATGAAATGAAATATAGAAGCAGCTTTAGAGTCTATGAGGAAAATAGAAAAATGTATTTAAGCAGGCAGAAGGCATAAAGAATAAGTCTACCTAACAATTATCTGGACATATCCATAATAACAGCTGAAAAGATATTCTGAATATTCTGAATTTTAAACTACCTCTTGCTTACCTGTCTAAAATTCAGTTGCCTAATTCAACAAACAAATGGAATCCAATTTGAGCTCTATCCAGAAATGCAATCCAGCTACACAGTGCAGATGTAAGACTGTATCTGTGACTAAACTCTTTCTCTCTCTCTGAAAAGGCAGTCTTTTCTTGTTTAGATTCAAAATGGATTATGTTCTTCTTGCTTTCAGAGTCTTTTATTGTTGGGGAGCCTGCGTCCAACAAGATACTGTCCAAAGATAGTCCATTTAGGCACTGCACATGTTCTCATATTTGTGAAGCTTAAATTTCAACAATTTGTTGTTCACTAAAAGCAATTTTACTTGTCACGGAAGTTACAGTTTTTCATTGTGTATGTTTTGTACATTTTATATGCTACAAGATTTCAAACGGCCACAGATGTTCTTATGAAAAAAATAATTATATTTATTTTGGCTTAGCGCAGCTTCTCTACATCTTTCCCACTTGGTAGACCACAAGTTGAGGTTTGTTGTGACACCATTAAAAACTGAAGACTGAGGTTAACTATGCATTTTATCTGCTGTTTGATATGTAGCTGTATTACTGACACCACTGCAGTGTTGGACTGTCATATCACAGGACTATAATCTCAAACACCATCTAAGAAGCTTGTTATTTTGTTCACTGGATTTGTATAACCACTTCAAGGGATTACAGCCTATAATTACTTTGAAGTGTCAACCATACTGGATTGGAGCTTTTTAATTCCAAATTCCCAAACATTCATTCGATACAGCTGCCATCGAACATGGCTTGACATCTACCACCAAAGTATGCTACTGGATGTTTTTCTCTGTTTGAAGAAATCAGACTGTACAAACTTCCCAGTTCTTGGTCTAAAGTGCCCTACCTGGACTAACTAGTACAAGGGGCCCACTAAAAGGCTGCTTGAGGTTCTAGAAAGCTAGTTGGTATCCAGACAATTTTGTATTTTCTATTCCTTCAGGTAAGGTCTGTGAGAAGAGTGGCTGTGGTACTGTAATCATGGACAGGTTTCCTGTAAGACACTACTCTTCCAAAGAATGTCCTCAACTGATTTTTTTGGTAACAGGGGTTGGCTATGCCTGGGTAGCCTTCATCTTGTCAGACCCTGGTCAATATTTTGCCACCAACTACCCAAGATAAGTTATTACTGCCATTCATACCTGAGATTTGTTTAATAGTCAATCTGGTCTTTTTTGTTAGCTTTTTGTGAGCTGTGCTCTTTCATGTTGTGCATGCTCCTGCCAGAACTATCTGGACATTGCAATGCATCTATGTAGCAAGAGCATAGTCTCTTGGAAAGATGTGATCTACCACCACGTGGAACGTTGATGATATCCTTCATCCCAAAGGGCATTTTGATGAACTCCAACAGCCCATACAGTGTGGCAAATGCTGATCTTTCCTTCACTATGGGTGTCAAGGGAATATGCCTGTAACCCTTAGATAGGGTTAGTGGTGATTAGATACTTTGAACCACCCACTTGCTCTAATGATTTCCATATCCTTGACATGGAATACACATCTGATTCTGTGTGACTATATATTTTCCTACACTCTACACAAAAGTGGTGCTCTTGTCCTTTGCTGGCACCATCACCTCCAGTGAGACCTGGGGACTGCTGGATTACTGGACCTGGATTACCCCCATCCTCAGCATCTCCTAAATTTCCTCCCACTTAGTTTGTTTAACTTGCTCCAGCATTCTGTAAGGAGCATGTTACAGTGACAATCGGGTTCCTGTATACACATGGTACTCAACTAGTTGGGTATAACTTGGCTTAACATCGAACATGTCCATGAATTCTTGAAGCACTACTAATATTTTTGAGCCTGTGTAGTGGATAGATGCTATGACAATACTAAATCATCCACTGATGTGTCAGCTCAAGCCTCACTAATGAGATCTACTACTGGACCCCTTCCCCTCCCTGCCTTATTCTACACATGAAGTTTATTCTCCTAATGCCTTGGCAAAAAGCATTCTAGGGATGATAAAATCACCACAAACACATACACAATAAATAAAAAACAATTATAACATCACAATTAATTAACTAAAAAATCTCTGCCAATTACAGACCTGGGAGGTTTTTTGCCAATGCATTAAAATAATAAAGTTTGAATGTGGAAAAGTGTCATTGTTTCCTTTGCTTTTATTTATTTTTTGTTGTTTAAGTACTAGTTATAGATAACTTCACAGTGAGGCACACTGATGCACCACTCACCAGGCTGTGCAAGGACAGGATCATAGTTAGTTGCCTATTAGATGTCAGGATTTGTGATATCAAGCATTCATATACTGCACATGGGTGCAAATGACTTGAGATATACCTCCATGGATTATATAAAGACAGACGTGATAGAGCTCTTGGAATATGTGTCTGAGACAGGTATGAATCTAGCTCTGAGCAGCATTCTACCATCACCAAAAGTAATGTCACAATATAAACAAAAGATTAATGACTATAACAATTGGCTTAGCTTCTGGGGTTATTCAAAGGGGTAAAATTTATATCTGCTTAGGAGGAAATAGTAGACAATCCTAACTGCTTTTCCAAGGAGGGCATCTACCTATCCCCCAAAGCTTATCTATATTGGCTAAATCCTTGTCCACCCCTATAGTATCTTTTTTTAGGCAATGTCCATCTCCTAAAGCTTCCAGTATAACAAAACAGAATGTAGATAGCATAAACATAATACTGTGCTCAGTGCTAGGAGCCTTAACAAAAAACTCCACTCCCTGCAAGCATTCCTTATTTTATAAAACATTGATATATACAATGTGAATGAGACCTGATTCAAGACCTATGACAACAATTCATCAGTGTGGTGTTTTAATGCCCATCACATGTTCAGGCCCATGAAAGCACTAAAGGTGGCAGTGTCCCCATACTGTTAAGAAATAATTTCACCTCCCCACCTTATTAGACAAGTTAATGGCATATAATTCCTCCACATCCAACTTGTTATTAACAAAACTCCTAATAATATCATAGCTAACTATAAAACCCCTTCTATTAAATAGTATGAATCCCCCATGCATTAAACCAAACATGATTTTCTTGAGAATTCAAAACCCCCTCCATTAACAGAGACTTATACAACCTCAAACATGTATGCTCAGAAATTTCTGGACTTCATCAATACAAACTCTCTGGGCCAGCTAGTCTGCACCCAAAAAAGGGGAACTTGGTCCTTACCAATATACGGCAGCTTTGATCTGCCCAAATTGTCACTTCCTCCCAGGTCAAATCAGATTACAAATCGGTTGCATTCACCATAAGACTAAAGCCACAAGCATTATCCAATGCCTTGGTGTTCAGAGACTATGCAGAGGCTAATCTGCTAAAACTGAGTAATGACTTGACAAAATTCAGAATCCTCTTTCAACATGATGACCTTACCAGCTTGTGCAGAATCCATTATCACCAAATTCTATGCACATATAAACAGTTGCAGAGATGCATCTATCTCCCTCTGAAATAAATACAATGGCAAATTTAAGAAGAAATCTCTATGGTGGAAACCAAATATAAATAAACTCTGTAATAAAAGAAAAAAATCATTGTATGCAAAAATAAATTTAACTGTCAAGATGCTAAAAATACTCTTGTAAAATTAAAGAAGAACAACACCGACAGACACAAAAAAACATGTTTATTTCATCATGGTTTGGTGTTTCCTATGTTTTAACACCACTCTGGGACTATTTACAGGTTTTAAATATTTTTAGATGTGATTTCTGTGTTTGACCACATGGGGTCTGGCATAATGAAGTAATTCTGATTGTTTAGTCTGCCTCTAGGTATCCCACAATGCAGTGCTTGTCTGTAAAAAGTTACATCACACAGGCCTCCTTTTTCCTAAAACCCCTGTCACTCCATTGATTTTACGCGCATACACTACTGTCTTTCAGTCGGTTAGTTTTAAGTAACATTTCATGCTGTTCAATGACTACTTAAAACACAAACACTGCAAATTCCACAGAATAGACTTTCAAAATGCTTTTTACTGCTGCTTTTTTTTAGAATGTCTAAACTGCAGTCTTTTGTGAAGCCTGAATTGCACTACTTTGATTTATCTTCCATCCCCCTTCACACCTAATGTCCCTAGCTGTCAAAGTGCTAAGGATAATTTGAGCTATTAGCTGCTGTGATTGACAGCTCACAGCAGAAGACTTGACTCAAGTACTGTTTCCTTGTTCTAGCCTTTACTTTCTGTATGGGTAGGGGAAGGACCAGGGAGCTGTGATATTACAGCATGGGTGGGTTTTTAGGACAGTTCTGGTGATGTCCATTTCGGGAGGGAAATGGCCAGAAAACTACCTGTATTCAGTGGCCTTGATGACATAAATGAATTGGAAACTGCGGCAAGATTTTCCAGGGCTGTCTAAAAGTTTTTTGAAAGTGAAACCACCACAGTACAGTACTGTACTGTTCTAGTGGAGAGATACAGTCAATTTAAAATATTTTAAACACTGCATTGTTGTTTATTCATAGCAGGGACAGTAAATAGGGAGAAAAAAGACATAAACGTTGAGCATTTAATAACAGAATCCCACTGTTGTCCTTTAAACAGAGAACTCTTGACTCTGATCAAATCAAGCAAAGCAAGATATAAGGTAAAAGTAGCCTCAGAGTTGGAGTATAACCATAAAACTTTCTATAACTATGCTAGAAGCCTCAGAAACAATGCACAGCACTGCACAGAGCTAACAGTAAATGACAACACATACATGAATCAGGTGATATAGTCAATTTACTAGCAGGCAAATTAAGCCCAAACCTCACCCTCTCTCCCCTTCTATATTCTTAGATCACATACCTGCATCTACACCTCCTCCTCAAATCTCCCAAGAACAAGTCCTCAAGGCATTCATCATCATCATCATCATCACCATTGTCAACCCCCCTTTTCCCATTTTTTTACATGGGATTGGGGAGTCATGTCAACTGTCGCCATCTCTCAATTCAGTGCAACTCTCCTACCTTCCTTAACAGCCCTAATTGACTGTCGCAGGTCCCTGTCTCATACAATTCATCCATCTCTTTGTTAGAGAGCCTAATTTCTTCTTGCCTTCTTCCTGTCTGTCACAAATCTTTTTCACCAAGTTGTCTTCTTTCTGCACATGTGCCCAAAACACTGTAACCTCTTCACTTTGACCTTCTCTGTAATTGGGCACCAGCTCCTATGTCCAACACTTCATCTGTCCCAAACTGTGCATCCTACACCTGTTAAAAACAGTCCTAGTGTGGACCAAGGACACAGAGACAACCGCAATGCAAAAACACATTGATATTTATTCAAAAAATATTTTGAGTGCTTTTGACAAGTTTATGTCATAGACTTCATCAAAAATTAGCATCAATGAATTCTACCACAATTAAATTACCCTCTGTTCAAATCACCTGGCATAAAAAAAAAAAACAATCAATGCTTAACAAACATATACTAGTAACAATACTTACAAATAACTTCAGCTCTTAAAGAAACAGTGGCAAATGTAGCACTTATTTAAAAAACAATAAACTACAAGAGAAAAACTATATGAAAACAACGTGCACATATTCATACCTATAAAAAATATAAATAAAGTTAAACAACATAGGATTGAAGCCTCAATATACTAGTGATGGAAACATTTTCACTTAAACCAGGATGCATATAAGCATTCAACCTGATCTGCCACTTCAATTCCTTAAACTCAATTAAATCACTCTATGGCCCCCTTCTCAGATTCCTTTTAACCATGTCTATCCCCATGAAACCAAAACTATGCCCAGGAAAACTAAGAGCATGTTTTTCAAGATAATTGTTCTTATTTTCCTTCCTAATATCAAGTATATGCTCCTATGTCCTTGTTTCTTCACCTGTCCAACATTGGGCATCCTACACCTGTCACAGGCACTTCCTCTCCATCACCTCTAGCTTTCTCATCTGCTTTGCCTTGACTACCCAGCTTTCTGTACCATACAGTAGTACTGGTCACATCACTGTTTTTTACACCTTACATTCCAGCTTGTTTGGCATTCCAGTGTCACACATGTTCATCAGAGTGAAGTAAATGCAAGATGAAAGCAGTCAGCACTTGTTTTCCTCTTATTTTGCATTGCAAAAGAAGTTTTCCACTATAATGTGTCGAAGTTTTACTGTATCTGCTGTTATTGGACAATTTAGCTGTTAGATGAAAGAATGCCTGTCAGCAGTCGAGATTTTTGCAAAATATTTTTGATTTTTAACTCATATTTTTCCATTTCCTCCTCAGATGTTTGATTTTTTTGTAAATCAATGTAGATTACAGTCAATTATGGCAAACATTAGAGTTTCATACATTGTATTGTTTAGAAAGTGCAAGTTGAGGCAAAACCTGATGTTCTATTAATGCCTTAAGTAAAATGGACTGTCATCCCCAAATTTGGACCTTCCTCACATGATTATTTTTTGGCTTTGTCCTGAAATCGGCACAATGACTTTGAGACAGTAAATGTAAATAAGTAAGACTGGAGCATTAGCGTGCTCATTTAAATGATGTAGGGAGATGTGTGTGTGTGTGTGTGTGTGTGTGTGTGTGTGTGTGTGTGCGTGCACATGTCTGTATATCTTTGTGTTATTCTGAATGGATCTGGTGTGTTTTTGTGTGTGTGTCTGTGTGTGTGTGTGTGTGTGTGTGTGTGTGTGTGTGTGTGTGTGTGTGTGTGTGTGTGTGTGTGTGTGTATGAAGACCATTCGTAGTACGTTGGGGGTACTACAATACAATATTGTCTGCGCATGCGTGCGCGCACGCGCGTGTGTGTGTGTGTGTGTGTGTGTGTGTGTGTGTGTGTGTGCACGTCTGTATATCTTTGTGTTATTCTGAATGGATCTGGTGTGTTTTGTGTGTGTGTGTGTGTGTGTGTGTGTGTGTGTGTATTGTCTCACTACTTAAAGAGTAAAATATTTTCCCTCTGTCATTATTAGAATACCTTTTATTGAAATTGGCTTAGCGAGACAGAACCACAGAGGGACAGAGCCACAAAACCAATTTCAATAAAAAGCATTCTAAAAAGCTAAATGTCACATTTTAGATCAAACCATGTAAAACAGGCTAAATTGTAGGCACATGACCGCTTAGGAATAAATAGCCAGTGATATACAGCATACTAATTAGGTGTATGCATAACTAAAGAGGTCTTACAGATACTTACTACTTCCTGAAACTCAGTGAATTAATTAACATCTCCAGTTCTTCATGAAAGACCAGTTACAACACCATAACCCAATCCTTGGAGGAAGATGTAGGATAGCATCAGTCATACCTCTGTACCCTCAGAGTGCTACTTCTGGCTTAATGATCTAGAAAAAAGTTGTCACCTTATGTTTTTGAACATTTTGAAAAGCCAGTTAGCTTTTCAACATCATAAAACCAAAGTATTCAAGAGGACTGGACATCCTTTCACCTAAATGTCTAAGTCTGTTAGCATCAAGCATAACACGTCACCTGGATTATATACAGGTAAATTAAGAAGAAAATAATTTGTGGAAGGTTCAGCTATTACTATACACAAGGACAGAAATGTTGAAATTATGAATTGTTATAGACTGGCAATTCTAAATCCATTGGCTGAGGTTATGAAGAAGCTGGTCCAGAGTTTGTGAAGTTCTTTGATATACATGTCTTCTTGATTTATGATGTGGCTTCCAACCTAAAAAGAGGTGGATATATATGTTATGACATCAGTGGACTCGTCTATCAAGCACTCTTCCTAGATCTGCCTAATGCATCTTATACAGTATGCAATATCAGCCTGAGCCTACCACTGGTTTATAGCAATCTCCTACTAAACAGAGCACAGATTCAGTGAGTAAAAGTCTCTCTAAACCTCAATTAGTTAACACTGAAGTACAACTTAACCTCTGTTGCAGATAGTAAACTCCTAAGGTGTGTCCTACATCCTGGTGTAATTCTAAATTACAGTAAAACTAAGGTTATAATGCTTGATCCTCAGGAGCTCACCTCCATTGTTAGACAACTGTTTCCCTAATACAGCTAGACTGTACATACTGGAAGTATCCATACTGACAATAAACTCCATTTTCAGAAACATATCAATCTGTTAGCATCTAAAATTAGTTAGCTACTTTAGCATTTGTATAGTATTAATAACTGTCTTACTGATATTAGCAGGCTGAGACTGGCCCCTTTATTACTGATACAAAGTTCAGCTTCAGGTTTGTTAGTGTGCTTTTATCTAAACATGTTACAACTAAAACAGAACACTGTTATAAAATGATGGACATAATACAGATATTAAGTATTTAAAATTATGTGTTATTGGATCACTCAGCTTATTTGGAATAATATCATAAATACACTGCAAATAAAACACAAATGAAGCAATAATACACACTGATAACATAATTCAAATGTCATTCAGTCAATTCAGTGCCAACTTCATGCCCCTCTCACCCCCTACATGGCCCATCTCAATACAGGAAGATTGCCAAATCCCGGTAATAACGGCCACACAGGTAAAAAACTCACTCTCCAAAGCTAAGAATACAGCATCCATGGGACCAGATGACATCCCGGGCTGTGTACTACATGAACTACAATATGAACTGGCACGTCACCTAAGTGTCATGTTTAATCATAGCCTCACCTCAGGTTTCGTGCCCACTGAGTGGTGCACAGCTACAGTTATCCCACTCCACAAGGGGGGATCCACCTTGGATCCCGGAAACTACCATCCCATCAGTCTGACAAGCCTTATCTGCAAGGCCATGGAGCGTATTATCATGGAACTTATAAACAAAGACATTGGCAACCTTCAAACACTGGACCCCACCCAGTTTGGGTTCGTGAAGGGCCGATCTTGTCTCCTGAACTTGATTGACTTCTTCAAATCAGTCTCCAGAGGCATGGGCAAGGGTAAGGTGGTCCACACAGCCTATCTAGACCTTGCCAAGGCCTTTGACACCATCCCCCACTCTGGAATCATAGATAAACTTACTAAGCTGGGCATTAATCCCTACGTCACCCAATGGGTTGCTAACTGGCTTACTGATAGAACCCACACTGTAAAAGTAGCCGACTCCAAATCCAGCTCCAGACAAGTGACAAGTGGAGTACCTCAGGGTTCAGTCCTGGGACCGCTCTTGTTTGGCATCTACTTCTCTGAAGTACAGGCCAACACTAAGGGACTCTGGATAACAAAGTTTGCAGATGACTGCAAACTGGGAGCCATTATTGAATCCCCAAATGATGTGGATACTCTACAAAAGGGCCTTACAGAAACAGATGCTTGGTGCCAGAGCCATGGGCTCAAGCTAAATGCCAAGAAATGTATAGTTATCCCCTTTGGGAAAAAATATGTATCCGTAAATTACCATATAGGTGGCAATACACTAAACACCGAAAGTTTGATAAGAGACTTAGGGACACAGGTGGACAGTGGTCTCACCTTCGATAACCACATCGCCACAACAGTCAGGAAATCCTTCAATGTGGCACACCTCATCACTAAGGGCTTTTCATCCAGAAAAAAGGAGGTCATTGTCCCACTGTACTCATCCCTCATTAGACCCATTATAGAATACAATGCCCGTTTGGTATGTACCTCTCAAGACATCTGCAACAACTGGAAAGGCCACAGAAATACCTCACTAAAAGAATCACAGGCCTAAAGCAGATGCCCTATGCTGACCACCTTAAAAAACTCCAGCTATACTCTGTCGCATATCGTCTACTCAGAGGCGATCTTTGCTTAACATACAAGGCCATGTCAAACCCAGAGCTGTTGGACATGCTACACTTAAAGAAATCCCAATCCCTCAGAGCCACATGCTCCAGGCATCTAAACCTTGTCATCACAATAAACAAAACATGCTGGAGGGATAGGTTCCTGACCCAGAGACTCCCCAGACTCTGGAATAGATTGCCCATACATGTCAAGCAGAGTGCCTCTTTGGTCCTCTTCAAAAGGAACCTTGACGATTGGATGGGAGAAAGGAAATTCACCCCAGGGATCACATCAGTCGCCCTGCTAGACAGGGGTCCAGGGAAGTAAATAGTGTGGGAAGAAATAGCCAGGGAATTTTTATGGCTAGGCTTGTATAGGCCCTAGGGCTGATAGCCTAGTACCAACTTATGAACCTATGAACCTATGAACTTATTGTTTACATTAGCCGAACTGAAAGGAAATTATCCCTAATGCGAAAGTTGTCAGTGGTGCCAGATATAGTTGTTAAATTCATTTTTGAAACTGTAGCAGTGGAATTCTAGTTTGTCAAGCCATCCAGTTATACAAAGAAGTCTGTTCCTATGGTCCAAAATGAATCTAATATGTAAGGCAAGCTAAAATGAATGTCTGAGTGGCATAACAAGCCACCCAGGCTTCCATTCATAGGAGGTTACTAGGCTAACAGCCTTAGAGCCTTTTTAAGCCTAGCTATTCATGCCCCAATTTTTCCAATTATCAATGCCTATGCCCTGGAATGACTTTGGTATATGACTGTGCCTTACGACATCTGCAAACTGCCCCTGTTCATAAGGGCTACATGTGACAAGCCAAGGGTGAATTTGCAGTTTCCCATCCATTGACCCAAACTGCGTTTGAATAGGCTTAGGGAAGAGCTCTGTTTCACATGAATGAGGAGTCTGTTCCAGAGAAGGGGTAATCTCTGAGACACATGCCTATCCCTCTAACATGTTTTGTTTATGTCAGATGAGGTTTAGATCCTTAGATTGGGTAATTCTAGTGCTGTTTGTTTTTTGAATGTGTAGCAGATCCATCAGGTCTGGATCAGAGAATGCCTTGTAGGTGAGGCATGGATTGCCCTTCAGTAGTATGTAGGAGACTGAGTACAGGGACAGGGCTTTGAGGTGGTCTGCATAGGAAATATTATTTATACCCTGTATTCCTTTAGTGAGGAACATCTGTGGCTGCTCCAGATGTTGCAAATTCCTGATCAGGTATATGCCGAAGGGTACATTGTACTTGATTATTGGTCTGATGAGGGCTGAGATAAATCCATAACAACTAGGCATCCAAAATACATATTTAATTTTCCCTGTTACCTTAACTGATACAGCAGGTTTCACCTGGAGAAAAAAATTAGACTGTCAACTACAGTATACCCAGATTCACTACAAATAACTTTATATAATGTATCACTGTCTTACCCAAAGTCTCTCAATGTCTCAAAAGACTGAAACAATGGAAGAGAATAAATAACATACATATCATTCTTGGACATAAGGCATTATACTTTAATCTCTGCACTGCAACTGTCCAGCTTACTGCACAATAAACAAGCTGTCTCAGTCTGTAAATTCAAATTATGAATATCTTACCCTCTAAGCAAAAAAAAAAAAAAAAAAAAGATCATCTTAGGATAGATCACACAATGGCAATGAATGAGAAGTGAAAATAACTAAAATAACTTAAATATACCCATGTTGTTCTACTTACGATACTCTAAGCAGGAGTCATGACAGGAAACAGGATGATTGATGAGACCTGATTAAGTAAATGCATTGTTAATGTGTAAATGTTAAAAATATATTGTGTAATACTTATTTTAAGTACTGTGCTGTCCCCAATTTGTTCTCATTGCATGATAACTATGTAATCCTCATTTACTGTAATGCTATGATAATCTGTGTGTTGATTTTATGATAGAAATACTGTATTTGCTGCTCACTGAGTGCAGGTTGTGGATGAAAAGGGTCCCTACCCAGTTATCCAATACTTAAAAATGCAGGCCATTTGAAGAGCCCATACTCATGGAAGCTATGTTTAAATTATACCAACTTCTATTTAACTCATTCCCTCCAGTAGAGCTCTTTTGAGTGTGTACCTTTAACTCCCAGTGGGTGTGGCTTCAGCCTTTAAAAAATGAAGTTATCACCTTACAATTCTAACAAATGCTTATTAACAGAGTTCAAATATCAAAACAATTGTGTTTGCCATCATGTATGCTTCAAGATAAAATATTCTGATACCTTGTATGTAACATGGTTTTGTAATTATTAATGCAAATATGAACAGGCAATATTTGACGCCTAGAGGAGCAGTAGGAGGTAACTGCAGAAACGCCTAGAGACGTCACTCGGCTGAGATACATGTCCAACTTACCTACTTGAATTACTGATCACTACCACTCCAGTCACTCCACAGTGCATTTGTCTTGTCGGCTGTCATCTTAGATTGTCTTATGTCTAAAAGTAAACTTTACTTGAAACACTTTTCTGCCCATCAACTTTCAGTTTTCTTATCCTGTTTGCTCATTATTGTACTTCTGATTCTTTTGTCTGTTTCTTTCTCTTCTCTGTCTCTCTTCATCCATGCCACCACTGTTTACCATTGTATCCTGCCATTGCTTACACTGTTTGAGTTGTATTCTTTATATTTTATTTTATTGTGTTTCCCACGGTAGAGCACCGATCAGATTTGACCACCTACAGGCTCAGCCCAGTAAGGGATTTATACTTCTGCTCTTAAAAGCATCATGGTATATTAGAATGACTAGAAAGCTTTCTTAGGTAGTTATAGTGCTTTATATATTAAAGTACTGCACTCACACAATAATATACTAGTATGATTATAATAATTTGTCTTTGTTTACTTACTCACTCAAGGGACACAATAATGTCTACTGTTGGCCTCATGGTGCAGAAGGGTAAAACCCTGACTGCGCCCCAACTACAGCTGGAGAGAGCTATAAGTAAGCAGCCAATACTGACTCTCCTCCTGGGGAAGTTACTTCGTCCTATCTCAAGATAATCACCTGGAGGAAAAACAGGAAATGCACTTCCATGCACAGGGACTAGGGTAGTATGAGCTCAGCAAAGGGGTGCACATGCTACATATGAGCCACCGATATACAGAACTATGCACCAGCGTTTAGCTGACATAGGTAGATACATGAAAACATGATCTTTATAGCATATTAATATAATATAATATAACAGACATATAGGTTTACTATATAGTTTTACTTCTCTAACTGTAATAACAGATGGAGCATCAGAACACTATGTTTGCTCCTAGCATCAGAACACTATATTTCCTAATCAAAGTATAAGAATAAAAGTGATTTAACCCATTAATTCATATAAATTGCAGGCATTTAGTGACACATTATTGTGGAGTTTATTTTTAGAATGTAAAACTTTTGGCAACAATAGTATAGACAATTGTATGCCCCTTTTCTTACAGACTAAGTGTGGCAGGAAGTTATGAATTCACATAAAGACAGTGAGTAGTATGCAGCAGCATTATAAGATCATTATTTATGTAATCTCTCACATGTTTTTAATTGTCTTTATATTTAACATAACACTTTCCTGAAAGATTAGACTGAAATCTTAGTTTACACTAGCTCAAGTGCAAGAGCAAATAAGAAGACCATTTCCCCTGTCAGCTGTTTGATTATTGATGAGGGAAATCAATGTTATCTACATGTCTGGGGATTGTATAATAACAACATAAGGGTAGTTTCAATACCCACATTTATCCAAACTATGAGTCACAGCCAACAGACTTATTTTACTGATAAGGAAACTGGATTGTACTGATCAAAGTACAAGGGGAATAAACACATGCGGGTAGACTACAGAAAGGATGTGGGCATAATTCTATGGCAAATTTAATTTTAGTCACATACATTAAAATAGGCTACAAACTGGAACATTCTATAAAGTATTATTGTTGTTTTGGCTGTGAAATGCATATTTTATCCAAAATCAGATTAAAAGATGAATAAATGTGCAATGAACTATATAAATATAACTCCTTTAAATCAAAGATTGCAAGATATAACAAAAAGAATCCCTCAGTTATAACAAGACAAAATAAATGAATAGAGGACTTAAATAATAATACAGTAAATGCTGATTTCCAGAATATGGATAAATTGCTACTTAACAGAAGCAATGCTACAATTATGGAACAAAGTATAAAGCCTTAAGTCATTACTAGCAAGTTATTTATACCTCTTTGGCTGACTGAACACAATGAAGAGACACTAGACCATACCAATATAATGAATGCTGCAGCTGATTTCACAGATTAGTTATCAGTATAAACATAATAGTACACAATAATGTATGACAGCAGGAGCAATTACAATACAAAATGTTATGCGAAGTGGTTATCAAGAATAGTGGACTTACATCACTAAAGTCACAGCACAGAAAAAAGGAGACATTGTGACAGAGAGAAAGCTGAATAATTTAGAATACCATTAAAAAAAAATATAGAAATATTGACAAAAAGCAAGCTTTTAGCATGAAGCAGATCTTTGAACAAATAGTGCTTTGGGAAAGTCTACATTTAGTAAAGTAAGAACAGAATTAACCAATTTTCATCTAGTGTAACACTGTCTGCATTGCCTGATTTAAGTTTAGAGAATACCGTAAGTAGTCTTAAAAACTTAAAATATCAAAAATGTCAACTTTGTAATAATACAAGTGGGACAAACATGCATATAGAGATGGTAATATAACATATGTAAACACTACTAACATAAGATATTTGAACACTGACTTTGACTTAACAAAACTCTTACCAAGCCCAGTCCTGTAATATGTAGTTTATAAAAAAATGTAGGCAACAACTGAGTTGATTAGTACATGGAGTAGTTAAAAATAGCTCTGTACTATAGAATAGGGAAACTTGCAATCTGGGCAATTTATGATACATATTTTTATACATCCAGCTCTAGGACAGCTTTTCAGATGAAGAGATCCAGAATGAAAGTAACTAATTACTTTTTCTATTGGGCAACAGCCCTCCCCCCTCCCCCCATGCAAGACTGTCAACCCTTGAACTCCCCCCCCATTAATATAATCAGTTTTCACAGTCACTATATCTTGGGGAAAGAAAAAAAATTCAGAAAATTCTGAGTCAGTTTTCTTGTTTCAGCCTATTTGCATTTGAGCAATACTCTGACATTTGTGCACATCACAGTAAGTTAGGAAGTCAGGCTCCATCATAGTGAGCGTCCCTCAAACTACATAAAACTTCTTGAGACTTCCATATATATGAGCATCCCCATACTGAAGAGAGTCTCTGAATGGAGATGATGGGGTTCAAATGGAGGGATGATGGGGGTTCAAATGGAGAGATGATGGCTGTTCAAATGGAGGGATGATAAGTCAGCAAGTAAAGGAGAGTATTATTGCTGATATTGAATTCATTTTCAAGTCTTGGTGAGTACTTTCATGAAGTGGGCCTTGTTTTCACAAAATCTCACCAAGATGACACTGATATATCGACTGTATTTATATGGCATATATCATTGACAGAAGTGGGTTAAAATTTAAAAAGAGAGCTGGGTGCATAAGACCCAGGATAAAAAAGTGCCCAATCTTGGTAGTCGCACTGACGCCAGGACTGGAAAAGATGACAGTGTAGAATCCTCAAAATACAGAAACATTCCTACAATGGGGCCATGCCCGGCCCATGGGAAGGATGGTCACCCCTGTTATAGATGGAAGTAGTAGTCCACAAAAATCACAAAAACTAATAGGCCAAAGAAAAGCCCAAAATAGGATAAAGTGGACTATTGAGGATAAGAACAAAATTATGTATTGTTACTATTATGCAAAAAGCCCAGAATTTCCAGACACAAGATATACAAAATGATTAAGAGAGAAATTAGAGGAAAGAAAAATACTTAAACAGGAAAAACTGTCAGAAGTTTCAAATTAAAACTTGTGTTCATTAATACAACAGATTTCTGAAAAACAGTATGTAGATCAAGAAACTTTGATCTGTCTGGAAAAAGAAGCATCCGAGGAAGTGCGAAAATATAAACAACAAAACCCAGAGATATTTGAAAAGTATAAAAAGGAAATATGGACATGGGAAAGAAAGAGAGATTTGATATGGTACAATATTTATGCAAAGGAGAAAGCCAAATTAATTAATATAAAGAAGGCACCCCAAAGATATTCGAAAAGAAATAGAAGCAAAGGCATCTTGGATATGGAAATTTCACAATAAAAAAATAATATCACAAAGATGGAATGTAGAAAAGAAGATTAGTAAAGTAGAAGTTAAAAAAATAGAAGTTGAAGTCATGGAATTCCTGCGAAGTGAAGGATTTGGTGTAGAAGGACAAACACAGGTTACATCACAGCATGATGGAGTAAGTCCCCAAAGTAAGGAGAAGCAGCAAGATCAGGAGACATCTGAAGAAGAAATATGGACATGGGAAAGAAAACGAGATTTAATATGGTGTAATATTTATGCAAAGGAGAAAGCAAAGCTAATCAATACAAAAAGAGCAGCACCAGAGATATTTGAAGAGAAATACAGGCAAAGGAACCCGAACATGGAAAACTTTACAATACAAAAAATAAGAAGACAGAGGAAAAGTAGAAAAGGAGATTAGTAATAGAGAAGTTAAAGAAATAGAAATTGAGGTTATGGAGTACCTGTGAAGTGAAGGATTCAGTGTAGAAAATCTAATTCAGAAGGCACCACAACAGGATAGAACAATGGGCATCTAAATTAAGGGGAAACTAGTGGAACAGGAAGCAATCGGTCAGGTGCCATATGAAGATATTTTGGAGCCTTCCACAGGAAACCAGTATAAACATTCACTTGAAGTTAGACAGCAAGAGAAGGAACAGGAAATTGTGGAAACTCTGATGCAGTCAATGTTGAAGACTGATAGGCCAGTGAGTTTCCATATGACAGAGCAACAGATGGCAGGGGATGAAACTGAAGAGAATTTACCACAGGAAGATGCTATAGAACTTTATATAGAATGCCCGCAAGAAATGAAAAACAAGGGATATGCCCTCAGTTTGGAAGAAAATGAGCTAAGAGAAGAGTTGCCTGATTTAATAGACATAGCTAGATATATTAAGATCAATGAAAGAAATCGACTGCAGAAGGTCAATAAAACTCAAAAAGTCAGAAGTCTGATAAAACAAATGAACACAGTAATTAGGACTGTCCATAGATATCCATATGATACAACAGAAGTAAACAGGATATATTACTGTGCAGCTAAATTAATAACTGAGAAAGTTCTACCACAAGAACACAGGGTAGTGAGGGAAAGGAAGGGGAGAAATCAAATACCATCATGGAAATATCGAATGGAGAAAACTATAAAGCAATTAAGACAAGAAGTGTCACTGTTAGAAGACTATAGAAGCGGGAGTAGATCAACAACAATACTTAGAAAGATAGATGTGATAAAAGCAGTGTGCAGTATTAGAACAGACCAGGATCTATCATGCACTATCACAAATGACAAGCTAAAAATGTCAACACAGGCAGAAAAACTTAGAAGATATGACAATAAATATAAAGGAAAGGTACAAAATAAGCAATTTATTGATGACCCAAAAAGGTTTTATAGAGAACTGTGAAACAAGGTAAAGGAATTGAAAGGCCCCCAAAAAAAGAAGAAATAGATACATTTTGGAGAGGTATCTATGAAGATCTTGTGGAACATGACAAAGATGTTAACTGGATAGAAGAAGTAAAAGAAAGAATAAGAAGTTTAAAGGTACAGAATATAAAATGGGATGAAGTAACAGCCAGAGAGATTGAAACAAAGTTAAGGAAAGCCTCTAATTGGAAAACCCCAGGCCCAGATGCAATACCTAACATTTGGTTAAGAGTAATAACATCTGCACGAAGATTTAGCCATGAGTAAAAACTATTTATATGCACACCCTGAACAGACACCAACCTGGCTAACAAAAGGAAAAACAATGCTCCTACATAAGAGTGAACCTGCAAGCTACCTTAAAAATTATAGACCAATAACTTGCCTTCTGATGACGTATAAACTATACACGGGAATTGATGCTGACAGAGTTTATAGTCATTTACAAGAAAACTCAATTATGGCAGTAGAACAAAAGGGCAATAAAAGAAAGTAATATGGAACAAAGAATCATTTGTTGTTAAATAAAGTCATAGTGGAGAGTAAAAAGGGGAATAATCTAAGTATGGCATGGATTGACTACAAAAAAGCATTTGCTAGTATCCCATATTCATGGATAAAAGAGTGCTTAAAAATATGTAAGATACACTGTACACTGATCGACTACATTCCAGTGACCATAAAACAGTGACTTTGCAATTAAGCCATGATAAAGGACAAATTATTTTCCCAGGGATAAAAATTCAAATGGGGATATTCCATGATGACTCTTTGTCACCGTTGCTATTTTGTCTTGCTCTTAACCCATTAAGCTGTCTACTTAACAGCTTAGGCCATGGTTATAATTTGGCTCCTAGAAAACAACAAAGTATAAAGACTTCTCACTTCTCTTTGTCGATGATTTAAAACTGTATAGCTCATCAGATGAGGAACTGAAAGCACAACTGCAGGTTGTTAAAACTTTTTCAGATGATATAAGAATGTCACTTGGTCTTGATAAATGTGCAAAAGCAACCTTTAAAGCAGGAAAACTGCAGCACCAGGAAAACATCAGTTGGGGACAATAATGTGATATAAAATAACTTGAGCAAGAGGGAGTATATAAATATTTAGGAATTGTTGAACTATCAACAATAAAACATGAATAAATGTGAATAAAACTTAGTAAGGAATACTTCAGAAGACTTAAATTAATCCTGAAAACACCATTGTCAGCTAGGAATAAAATCCAAGCTATAAACCAATTTGCTCTTCCTATCCTAACTTACAATTTTGGAGTGATTGACTGGCCCTAAAATGTGTTGGATAGATTAGACAGGAAAACAAGAAAGATGCTTCATGCTCACCAAATGATTTATAAAAATCAGTGTATACCAGGATTATATATTCCCTGTTCTGAAGGAGGGATGAGCCTCCTTGAAACTGATTACATATACAGATCTGCAATCGTGGGACTCCACACATATTCACTGTTCTCACAAGACCCAAATTTAGTGAAAGTTTTGAAACATGAGGAGAGTAAATCTAAGATGACTTCTCTGCTTAATCTAGCAGAAGCATATTGGCATAAAGCAGGAATGGAAATCAAACCGGAAGTAGATAAAAATCAGGCAGGAACTGAATGTGCCAAAAAAACAAAAGAAAGACTATAAGGTGAAGGACCAGATGTAAAGGCAAGAAATGTGGAAAATGCATAAATATAGTTCCAAGTATAGAAAACATCTGGAAGAACCTTGTTGGTCAGGAATAAACGCAGGAATGGTTAAGGAGAGGTGAAGTCAAACCAAGCGATGAAAGGTTAATATTGGCAGCCCAAGATAGTGGGCTACATACATGCTGGTTTACAAAGTCCATTGAACATGTGGGAGAAACAGTCAAATGTAGGTTTTGTAAAACAGAATTGGAAGCAGTCGCTGGTTGTGATATACTAATGGCAGGACTGTATACTGAAAGGTGTAATAATGTGGCAAGACTGTTGCACTGGAGATTGTGCAAACATTATGGTATTGAAGTGGCTGAAAAACACTGGAAACATTAGTCAGAAAGCATCAGAGAAAATGATGAAGTCTACATCACATGGCATCACCCATTACCAACAGTTCAAAAGATAGATACTAGAAAACCGGATATAGTGGTTCATGAAAATAAGACAAAAGTAGCACTGATCATTGAAATCACCACAACCAGTGACTACCGTGTGTTGCATACAGAGAGATACAAAGTCATAAAATATCAGGATCTGCAGGCAGAAATGAGAGCAATGTAGAAGAAAGATAACCAGACAGTTTCAATAGTAGTAGTAGGAGCAATCGGGTCTTATAAAAATAATCTAAAATCATATTTAGATATGTTACCAATCCATGTAACCCCATATGAAATGCAGTAGGAGTCATTACTGGGCACACTGCGGGTGTTGCGAAGAGAACTTTTGGCTGACATCAAAGATTGAAACAATACTAATTTCATGAACTTTAATTGTACTTTGACTTAGGAAGGGGGTCCATTCCCTTCATGGTATTAGAAACCCAAAAGATTTGGAGAAATTAAAAAGAGACATATTAAGATCAATGAAAAAAATAGACTGCAGAAGATCAATAAAAACCAAAAAGTCAGAAATTTGATAAAACAAATGAACACAGTAATTACAACTGTCCATAGAGATCCATGTGATATAACAGAAGTAAAGAGCATATAGTACAGTGCAGGTAAATTAATAACTGGTAAAGTTCTATCTCAAGAACACAGGGTAGTGAGGGAAAAGAAGGGAAGAAATTGAATACTATCTTGGAAATATCGAATAGAGAAAACTATAAAGCAATTAAAACAAGAAATGTCACTGTTAGAAGACTATAGAAGAGGGAAGAGATCAACAAAAATACTAAGAAAGATAGATGTGATAAAAGCAGTATTAGAACAGTCCATGATCTATCATGCACTATCATAAATGACAAGGTAAAAATGTCAACACAGGCAGAAAAACTTAGAAGATATGACAATAAATATAAAGGAAAAGTACAAAATAAGCAATTTAGTGATGACCCAAAAAAGTTTTCTAGAGAATTGGGAAACAAGGTAAAAGGAATTGAAAGATCACCAAAAAAGAAGAAGTAGATAAATTTTGGAGAAGTATCTATGAAGATCCTGTGGAACATAAAGATGCTAACTGGATTGAAGCAGTAAAAGAAAGAATAAGAAGTTTAAAGGTGCAGGATATGAAATGGGATGTAATTACAGTCAGAGAGATTGAAACAATGTTAAGAAAAGCCTCCAATTGGAAAACCCCAGGCCCAGATGCAGTACCTAACTTCTGATTAAAAATATTAACATCATTGTACGAAGATTTAGCCATGAGCAAGAACTATTTATATGCGCAACACAAACAGACACCAACTTGGCTAGGAACAGGAAAAACAATGCTCCTACTGAAGAGTGAACCTGCAAGCTACCCTAAAAGTTAGAGATCAATAACTTGCCTTCTGACGATGTATAAACTATACACTGGAACTGATGTTGACAGAGTTCATAGTCATTTAGAAGAAAACTCAATTGTGGCAATAGAACAAAAGGGCAATAAAAGAAAGTCATATGGAACAAAGGATCATTTCTTGTTACATAAAGTCAGAGTGGAGAACTGTAAAAAGTGGTAGAATTTAAGTATGGCATGGATGGACTACAAAAAAGCATTTGATAGTATCCCACATTCATGGATATAAGAGTGCTTAAAATATATAAGATACACCCTACACTAACTGACTACATTATAGTGACCAAGAAACAGTGGCAGACCACTTTGCAGTTAAGCCATGATAAAGGAAACATTATTATTCCAGGGATAAAAATTCAAAGGAGGATATTCCAGGGTGACTGCCTATCACTGCTGCTGTTCTGTCTTGCCCTTAACCCATTAAGCTGTCTAATAACAGCTTAGGCCATGGCTATAATTTGGCTCTTAGAAAACAACAAAGTTTAAAGACTTCTTCTCTTTGTGAATGATTTGTAACTGTATAGCTCATCAGATGCGGAACTGAAAGCACAACTGCAAGTTGTCAAAACTTTTTAGTCGATATAGAATGTCATTTGGTCTTGATAAATGTGCAAAACCAACCTTTAAAGGAGGAAAACTGCAGCACCAAGAAAACATCAATTTGAGACAAGAATGTGATATAAAAGAACTTGAGCAAGAGGGAGTGCATAAATATCTAGAAAATTGATGAAGGATAAACAATAAAACATGAACAAATGTGAACTGAACTTAGTAAGGAATACTTTAGAACACTTAAATTAATCCTGAAAACAGAGTTGACATCTAGGAACAAATCCAAGCTATAAACTAATTTGCTCTTCCTGTCCTAACTTACAGTTTTGGAGTAACTGACTGGGTCCAAGACATGTTGGACAGATTAGATAGGAAAACAAGAAGGATGCTTCATGCTGATTTATAAAAATCATTGCATACCAAGATTATATATTCCCCATTCCAAAGGAGGGATGGGCCTCCTTAAAATTGATCACATGTATAGTTCTGCAATTGTGGGATTCCATACATATCTGCTGACCTGACAAGACCTAAATGTAGTGAACGTTGTTAAGCATGAGGAGAATAAATCTAAGATGACTTCCCTGCTTAGTCTAGCAGAAACATATCGGCGTCAAGCAGGAATGGAAATCAAACCACAAGTAGATAAAATCAAGCAGCAACTGAATGTGCCAAAAACAAAAGAAACAATATAGGGTGAAGGACCAGATGAGAATGCAAGAAATGTGGAAAATGCATAAATATAGTTGCAAGTATAGAAAACTTCTGGAAGAACCTCATGCTGATCAGGAATGAAAGCAGGAATGGTTAAGGAGAGGCAAATTCAAACCAAGAGGTGAAAGGTTAATATTGGTGGTACAAGATAGTGGGCTATGTACACATTGGTTTACCAAGTCCATTGAACATGTGGGAGAAACAGACAAATGTAGGTTTTGTAAAAGAGAATTGGAAACAGTTGCATACCTCATTGCTGGTTGTGACATACTAATGGCAGAAAGACTGTATACTGAAAGGCATAATAATGTGGCAAGACTGTTGCACTGGTGATTGTGCAAACATTATGGTATTAAAGTGGCTGAAAAACACTGGGAACATGACCCACAAAGCATCATAGAAAATGATGAAGTCTACATTACATGGGATCACCCATTACCAACAGTTCAAAGGATAGATGCTAGAAAACCGGATATAGTGGTTCATGAAAAGAAGACAAAAGTAGCACTGATCATTGAAATCTCTACACCCATTGACTACAGTGTCTTGTGTACAAAAAAACACAAAGTCATAAAATATCAGGATTTGCAGACAGAAATTAGAGCAATATGGAAAAAACATACCCAGACAGTTCCAATAGTAGTAGGAGCAACAGGTCTTATAAAAAAAGAATCTACAATCATTTTTAGATATGTTACCAATACATGTAACTCCTAAGAATTGCAGAAAGAGTCATTACTGGGCACATTGTGAGTGCTACAAAGAGTGTTTCTGGCTGACATCAAAGATTGAAATAATACTAATTTCATGAACTTTAATTGTACTTTGACTTAGGAATGGGGTCCATTCCCATCATGGTATTAGAAACCCAAGATTCTTAGAGAAATTAAAAAAGAGAGACATATCATGCGTTGTAATGCACATGGTACACATTTGAAATAATCAATATCTGGCTTACTACTTCATTCTTTTATTTATTTATTTATACTTTGTTGACCAGCTTAGTCCCAAAAGGCTGAAGACCTCTTTTCAGGTGAGGCCAGTGGTGGTATTCATACTGGCAAGGGGAAATTTGGCCAGGACACTGGTGAGCTTCTCCAACTCATTTGAACCTGTAATTGTGGAAGGATTGGCTGCAATTACATGTGCATGTCTCAATTGTGGCACATGTAACTGGGAGGACGGTGTGCAACATGAAAGATTTTATGGAGAGTGCGGAGATGAATGTCAGCTCAAAGTAAGAGGATTCTGAAACAGTGTTTCATAACAATTTGTTTGCCAAATCAAAACCAAAGGCAAAGAAAGAGTGTGGTTACAGCCCTCCATTCAGGAGGGCTGCAGTATGATATATTGCAGGGAATGATGTTACAAAGTGAACTGGAAATTGGAAAAGATGTATAATGGAGAGAAATAATGGATAAAATCTAAAGTGAAGACACAGAAGAAATAACAAAATGGGTTAATGAACTAAAGAAAAAAAATCATATGTGGAGTCATTTGGAAGTATGCAGGAACAAAGAAAAAAGAGATGATGGTCTGAAAAGAACATACATTGTGAATATATAAAGCTAAAAGTACAATGAGCTAATCAGATATGACGTATGGGACACTATAGTTTTACCTCTGTGTGACAAAGTACAAGAAGTCGAGCTTTTAATTTGATAAATAAAGAGAATTTCTGTGACAATATATTTGAGATTATCTAGGGAATGGAGAACATTTTGTGTGAATATGAAAAGAAACAAAATGATAACCCATTGAACAATTATTTGATAAAAGCTTTTTTTCATGAAACAAAAAAATAAACCATATACAATTTTGTACAGAAGGAGACACATTTCAAAAGTCTATGACAATAGATGTTTATGGACTGGGAGTGGGAATGTAATGTTTTGAAAATGGAAATGGAAAAGACTATGCATATTCCAAGTGTTATAAATCTTGATGGTAACAGGGGAGTAGTAAAATATTGGAGACAACCAAAGACATGTTTTTTTGTGGGAATGAATGACAATTTGTGAATAATTATGATAAGAAAATGTTACATATGTGGCAAAATGGATATGATACAAACAATACAAAACAGAATGTTATAAATGCCAAAAAAGTGGGCATTCATGGTTGGACTGTAAAAAAGAGATTAATGATAGTAAAAGAAAAAAACAGGGAGGATACAGAACAAACTGAAAAGGATGGGAATTTCAAACTGAAAATAATACAGAAGAAGAAAAAGATAAAAAAAACAAGAATACAGAGAAGAGGTAGGAAAAGAGTTAGAAATTAGTGATTAGGAATATAAACTGGAAAACAGTGAAAGGAAAAAAGAAGTCGTTCAAAAGAAGAGTAAAATATATGAAAAGAAAGTTTAAAGTAATGAATTTAAAAGAAAAAAAGCAAGGAAATGGGCAATGAAAAATAAACAGGTCAAATGATTTCACCTAAATGAAGGAACAGGGGCAGAGTTCAGTGAATGTAAATAGTATAAAAAATATAATAAGGCTAAGGGGAAGTAGAAAAACAGAAAAAGAAAGATATGTAAAAACATATAGAAATGCTTTTGAAAAGAGAGAGAAATGACAGTAAATATTATTAAAAAAGAGTTACATAAAATAAATTATGAAAAGATCAAGAATTTGTAATATAAACAAAGCTATTTATTACAAAGAAAGATGGAAGAAGTGTCAGCATATTTGAGTAAGATTGTGAAAGAAGATAGTAGCATGATGAGACAGATGCAAATAAGGAAGAAGAGATGGTAAGAAATCAAACACAGGTAATGGAAACCAAAGTTCATTATGTGGAAGAAATGTTTAAAGAAAAATGAAAAATTCTAATAAATTATATAAAGTTAAACACTTTTCAGATCAAATAAATAAGGAAATTGAAAAATAAATAATTATGTATAATTAGATAAAGCTATTAGACAAGTTAGTATAGATTCAGTAGCAGATCCAGATTGAATAGTGTATGAAATGTATAGCACTTTATGGAATGGCAGAAAGTGTATTTATTACATGTTTTAAATGAATGGTTGAATGCCTTTTTTTGTTATAAAGAATTGTGTAGTGGGATATTAAAATTTATTTGGAAAAAAGGTGAAAAAGAAGATATAAAGAACTGCAGACCAAAAGTACTAAATAATACAGACTATAACATTTTTATGAAAATAATTCAACAAAGACTGGAAAATAAGATGGAAAATATAATGAAAGAAAAAATATATGGTATGAAATGGAAGGGATGCCAATAATTACTAATGATAGTAAGAGAAATTGTAGATGATATTGTAAATAGAGGAAATGATGCAACATTTATGGTTGGTGATATTAATAAAGCATTTGATTCAACAGAGAATGACACTTTATTGAAATTAATAGAGGAATACAATTTTAGTGATTAAGTAAAAATTTTATATGACAGCATATAGTAATAATAAAATAAGAATTTTGATTATGGCTGGTTAAGTTAAGAAAGTAATGGGATAAGGCAAGGCTGTTCTATGAGTAGCTTATTATTTGCTTTAGTTTTGAATATGGTAGTAAGTATGATGAATAATAAAATGAAGAATGCAAAATATATAATGCAACCAGGCATACATATTCCAGTTTTAGTGACATATGTGGATGATATTACTATAGTTACTAAATTATAATTAATATTATTATAGTTACTAAAATAATTTATGGATGAAAGAAGCAATATTTTGTGTGGTATATTGTTTAGAACAAATAGGTATGACATTAAATAAGGATAAAAGTAAAGTTTTGGGGACAAGATAAAATAGGAAGAATATAGTTTACAATAAACAAATCTCAGTACTGGGAATACATTTTGGTAATAAAACAATCCCCCGGATTCACTATCCTTCCATGCAGGACTAGCTTAGTCCTGCACTGAAGCAGCATGTTTAGGAGCAGGATGGCAGTGCACCATGCATATTAATGAAGGCGCGCTACCTGAGCTCTTAATCTTACACGAAGCGTGTAAGAGTGCAGGGGGTGTGTTTGAGAGCAGAGCTCTCAGAATATGCATGCCCCTGTAATGAAGAACAGCAGACAAGTCATAAAAGAATGAGCGAGACCGCTCATAGGTTTACGCATACCCCCAGCAACATCCCCCCATGCATACAAGAGCAATAGTTAAAACAACAAATATAAAGATTTTTTTTTAATGAAACAGATTAAATTTAATCGTAGGTGTGCAGGTTTGCCCATCGCTTACCTATGGTTAATGCAGCTTAAATAGCAGAAGAGGATAAAAAGCAAGATATATGCAAATGAAGCAGTACAGCAATAGTGTAATGGGCAAAGCATTTGCCTTACGAGCAGTCATTCCTGGTTCGAGTCCCACTGCAGTAAATTCCATTTTCCATGTCAAATCACTTTATGACCAATATTCTTAGTTCCATAGCTTACTAAATAACATATATTCATGAACTGGAGTACTGCATTAAATGCAGATGTGAGGTGTCAATGTCATAATGTTGCAAAGTCCACAGATAATCACACGTGCCCCATACAGTATATGTACACAGGAATCAGGGATACAAATGGAAGGTAAAATGTGTAAAGAATGATAACTCCATACAGCTTTCAAATTCCTCACCTTCTCAAGAACCATTAGACATTACTGTCTAAATTAATACAGTGGTAAGCAGGAGTAAGCACTAGTAAGCACATGTAAGCACTATTAAGCAGTAGTAAGTGGGAGTAAGCATATTTAAGCAGTAGTAAGTGGGTTTAAGCCTGTTTGAGTGGGGGAAACAATGCACACACAGGTTAAGCAATATTGAAGCTAACTCTCTGTAAGCATATTTAACTAGAGGTTAGCATTGATTATCCTCACACAAACCCACTTACAATTGCTTAAAAGTGCCTTAATCATGCTGTATGCAACAACTGCTATTCTGGCCAGAAACAAAATAAACAGCCTTTGCAGGTCTTGAACCCAGGACCCTGTACACTATAGTCACAGTAGTTAACCACTAAGCCATCACAACAGTACATAAGATGGAGGTAACAGCAAACAAATCCTCACTATAGGAAAATCAAACTGAACATGTGAAATGAATCTATGTACAGTCTTATGTTGTATAACCTACTACATAACATAAATATGTGAACTGGAGTACTGCAGTAAGCCCAGATGTGAGGTGTCATTGTAATAAAGTGTTTAAGTCCCCTAATAAACACAAGGACCCCATACAGTGTACATACACATGAATCATGGATACCAGCCACATACATAACATGTAATGAATAATAAATCAATGCCAAAAAGCAAATATAATGCAAATTAAATATTAAGCAATGCTAAGCATTGTACAGCCTAGCTTAGTAGGTGTAGGCCAGCTAACTCAATTTGCCCATTGGTATACCCCTTTAAACAGTGCCAACCTTAGGTAAGCAGGTTTGCCCATAGCTTAGCCTTTTTAAAACTGTCCAATCACGGCAAAGTGAGAAAAATCGGCCCTATTTAAACCCAACAGGTGGGAATACATCTCATAACTGTTTGTAGCTTCCCCTTGCAGGCACTATATCTGGAATGGGAGAGGGTGTGCACTTTCAGGTGCAGTGCTGGGGCATCCAGGAGTCCAGAGTCATGGCAGGACTCCTTGTGAAAGACCGTGAGCAGATACTGCTGCTGGGCCAGTACCAGGGTTCCCAATATAAAGCAGAAGCCTAGGACCATCTCACCCATGACCTCACCAGTGCCACTGGCATACCCCGAACTGGTGAGCAGGTCAGGCATCACTATGCCGACCTGAAGCAGCGAAAGGGGGATCTCTTGGATCAGTGGATCCAAGAGGCTAGGAGGACAGGGGAGGTCCCAGCTGTGAGTAAGTATCACTCCACTTCCTGTTTAATAATTGCCAGTTCATGTATATTATGGATAGGTATGGCTAAATATTCCTCTTATGTCCTTCACAGTGGCAAGTGAGCGGGCTGCAAACCAGGAGGCCCATGGATGTCACTTGGAGTGGTTGCAATGCGAGGCAGGTTAATAATACTCTTGCATGTACTGTCATAGGAAATAAATCTCAAAGTATTAGTAAGTTAAGTTAATTGCCTGTATAAAACCTGTATTGTTTAAGGCAAATACTGCATACACCAGAGAATAGGGCAGGAACAGTCTCATACAGGTTGTATGTAAATAAAAGCATAATAGCCTGACAAGAAAGGTCTAACTGCTAGACTGCATGTGTTTACTCTGGTATCATATGGTAATGTAGATTTGCAATCACTTAATAGTACTGTTGTATTAAGCACTGTTACCCATACAGTAAAACATAAATAAAATGTGTAGGAATATCGGTATATGACTGGTGTAATCCTAAGAGGTCATATAGTACAACTGAGAGAGACATAGACAGAAAACAGTGAAAAGACGGACAGCAAAATCCAAATAGCACATGCAACTGTGATGTGAACTGTTGTATTTTTAGCACACCCAGCCATGGTTTGAATCCTGGGAATGGTAGTAGTCTGCATACAGAATCATACCCAACAACTATACAGATATGTCCAGAATGTCCAGTAAATTGGCCCATATCTGCTGCCTGTCACTCTGTTCCCCTGGGAAATCAGTGGGATGATCCCAGACATCTAGGCAGAAAATAAGAAATACAACTGATTGTCACACATCTATAAGAACAAACCTGTCACTCTAGCAACTCCCCAAACTGTTATGAGAGTAATAAGCCAAGTATGTCCCATCTACACCCCCATGTTGTCAAGCTGTGACCAGAGCATGTACAGTAACAGAGTGAGATGTATGTGCATAATACTAATGTGGAATCTGGTAATTTGTGTGGCAACATTCAGTTAGTGCTAACAAACATTGCTCCCACAGGTTCATCAGATACGAACACTGTGCCCAGAAATAAAAGAGTGATACCCTGTACTGGTACTGTTTACTTCGGTATTGTATGGCATTGTGAGTGTTGCAGTTGCTCTGAATAATAAGGTATCACTCATCACTGTCATCCACACTGTGCTCCATAATATAACTTTCTAGAAATACTGTATAAGAATGTTGTATGTCACTAAAGGTTTAAGCGGGCAATAGTTTAAATATGTCCTGGTTCACCTGCATGTGGTCAAGTCATGGCCACAGTCTGTGCAAAAAGGATGGACAGGTATGTGCATAACATCAACCTGGAATCTGGGAGTATGTGTATAAACAGTTAGTGTTAACAAACAATTCCTCCACAGGCATACCAGGTAAGAGGTGTATACTGCAGGTAAAACCAGTTCATGTATATAGTTGTAGACAGCCACACCACTGTCCAAACTAAGGCAATAGGGTAGTGTACTAATACTTGTAAGGTACAGATAACAGCACTGACTAGGAAATTAATGTGAACTACAGGAATATACTAGTTGTTAATTGACATCTCCCCCCCCATCCACCATATCTGCAACAATAAACTAAATACCCAACTCAACTGGTACATGCTGACTTAACTGTAATGTTGGGACATATGTCCTATTGTTTGATAATTATTTAAATCTGTTTCTATGCATGTGATATGTTGAAATACTCCAACATTGGTAGCATGGTGCCATCACTGTACCTGCATGCTGCTGTAATTAACACTGTAGTACCATATATGCATGTGTTCTGTTTGCTATGCAACTGTTTATATCTGGTGTCTGGGTTAATGAGAATATATGTGCATGCTGTTATACCTAATCCTGGAATGTGTTGACTATTACTAACCCACATATGTTGATAAAACATAAACACCATAGCATGTATGAGAATGCGGGTCCCACTTGTCCCACCTCAACTGGCCGTATCACTGGGCACCAGCATGTCTGGGGCCCAACCTGGGACCTCCTTGTCCGTTTGTCCTGCACCACCTTCTGGTGGAACCACCTCAGGGGATGTGGCTTGCCCCCCCCCCCGGGAGCGGGCACAGACAGGAACCTGTCACCCATCGCCAGGTCTGGGTTGTGGTGAGTAGTGAGCTCAACTGGGAGTTTGGAGATCTGCTACAAACGCTTGAGGGCCACGTGTCATGACTAGAGGGTCGGGTCTGGCTCTCGACTCAGCACCCAGCACAGCTACCTTCGGAGCTGTGAAGGTGCAGTGGTGACTGCCCATGGGTGGGGACCTCAGTACCACTGTTTCCACTAGGGGGCTCATGGGCTTCCGATTTCCCAACACCTCTCCCCATCAAGGTATTTACCCCCCATATGTGTCATATACCATCCCTGTATGCATTTTGTTTGTCTTGTCTGTTAACCTACCCACCTTACCTCCCCAAATATACCTACTATCCCTTCCCAACATCCCATTCTCACCTGAAAAAAAAGGGCAATCTGTTCCCCCCAAAAAATCTCACCCGTTACATAGCTTTCCATTTCGCACGTGTCCATTGGACACATGTAATCTGGTCTAATTGGCATCACAACATATTATTGTTGTCCACACCCCTCTCTCAGGGGTTTGAGTGTCCAAATCTACCTCCAAATTCAGTGTATATGCACAGCAGTTGCTGTAGACGAAATGGGCAGCTATGGACCTTCCCTACACCATTCCAGCACATCCCTAACTATTTTCCCTACTGTCTTTTCCTCTTTGCGCCCCTTTTTCATCACTTTCCTATCAACCCTTTTTTCTTTTCTTTTAAAGAAATTAGTGTGGGGGTAAGCAGGAGTAAGCACTTTTAAGCAGCAGTAAGCTGGTTTAAGCCTGTTTGTGCAGGGGTAAGCAATGCCTACACAGGTTAAGCAATTTAGAAGCTAACTGAGTATAAGAAACTGTAATTGGAAGTTAGCAGTGCTTAACTCAGTGCAAACCCGCACAAACTTGCTTACAACTACTTAAAAGTGACTTAATCCCTTTGTATCCAATAGCCCTTGTTTTGCCCAGCAACAAACTAAACAGCCTCTGCAAGGCTTAAACCCAGGAACCTGCACACCATAGCCAAAGTGATTTACCACTAAGCCATGTCAGATATACATAACCCTGATGTGTTCACAAGCATATTATCCAGCACAGTCATTCAACAGTACAGGACATGTATTTAAATATGTAGATGCGTAGATGTGTGTGTGTGTGTGTGTGTGTGTGTGTGTGTGTGTGTGTATTTATATCTGAATATATATATATATATATATATATATATATATATATATATATATATATATATATATATATACACACACACACATATATATATATATATATATATATATATATATATGCATACATCTATAGATATATATGTCTACATATGTCTATATATATATATGTGTAAGCATAAATATATATCTATATATGTATATACAGACATATATCTATAGATATAAAAGAGAACATAACAAAAACATATATGACCACATGCACTGTTAATGGGGATGAGGGGGCCCAAGCAACATACTTCTTGTATGTATAGATATCCCCCCACAGCCAAACACATCTGCCCTGCAATACAATACCTACTATTGCAAATCCCATAACCAGGACCTGACACAACATGGGCACGAGATGTTAACAGTACTCCATCCTACCTGTATGATGTCAGGCTGGTATCAGCAACATATCATGCAGTACAGTCTGGCTAGGCTATAGGGAATGTACAATGTGGAAGAAATCAACATTCCTAAGATACATATATACAGACACAAATATGCAGATACACACACACACACACACACACACACACACACACACACACATATATATATATATATATATATATATATATATATATATATATATATATATATATATACACAGACACACAGACACACACACACACACACACACACACATATATATATATATATATATATATATATATATATATATATATATATATATATTTATTTATTTAGTTATTTGCAGTTGGTTTACCAGGATAGTCCATTGGGCCAAAAATAACCCATTTTCAATGGAGTCCTGGGGAGAAAAGCTCCAAAAAACAGACATACAGACTAGGTACATACAATAGAGAAAGCTCTATAAGCAAACAAACAGACTAGGTACATACAATAGATTACTAAAGATACTTATACAATTTTAAAAGAGAATACAGTCATTGAATTCACATTTGAGGTACTTTCAACTATGCAATCTTATAGAAATAAAGTAAAATAAATGTGGGGTGCGTTAGGGCTTAAAGAGGTAGAATTGCTTAGTTGTATAGCGTAGTTATTTTGTAGGGAGTAATTGGTTATGTAGGAATAGTTGAGTAACATATGAATGAATGGAAGATGAAGATGATATATATATATATATATATATATATATATATATATATATATATATATATATATATATATATGTATGTATATATCTACACATACACACAGAGATATGTATAGGAAGCTACATATGTAGTGGGTGCACAGAATATGAAACGGCCAGTATGCCTACAGTTGCCACCTTACCAACTGGACACTGTATAAGTCGCCTATACAAATGACTATTGTTGACAAAGGATATAACACCACACACAGGTTTGCATAAGTGGGAAAGCTTTATTTGTGTACTATTACAGTTGTATATGCCATGTCATACAGCTGTTTAGACTCTGAAATACATATAAACAGACTAATGCAACTGTCAAACAGATAAATTAATACAGTATTCCAGAAAGGATTACATATTTTGCTGTCCAGACTAAGGTCTTCAAGTAGTACAACAGTAAAGACAGACTGGGCCACAGGATAACAATCAATTAACAGTAAGTAATGCAGATGTATAGTCCAGCAGCCTCTATCTACACTGTACACAATCCCTAGGAGGTAAAGACCTTGGTTGACACAATGGGATGTATCTGTTACATAACAAGGCATAACTGAAACCATCACAATCACACTGACAAACAGAACAATCTATATGGCAGGAAGCAGTAGGCCTGCATTTACTCAAGGTGAATTGTATAGTAATGTACATCCAGATACCTTAAGGCAGCTTACCCCTGATACCCCCAAATGTTGTAACAGCCTATGTTAGTTATGGTACATCCCCCACATAGACTGACATACAGGGCCATATATCACTGTTACATACACTGGCCTCTGGACTGCATAAGGACACACATGTATTGTGCAGATGAAGCCCACACGTATATGGACCCAACCCCACAATATGTGTGGGGGCCACAACAGCAGTGGAATGGTAGCAGGAATGGCAGCATGACATACTCACAGGCCACTACATAACAACCCCTGACAGCATGTCATATGGACAAAGCCTGGTATGTAGGTGGAGGACAGAGGCTGGAACTCAGGCCCATATGTGAAATAGTGTTGTCATACACTAAGCAAGTGGCTGGTGTTACAGGATAGTTTGCAACATACCCTTAGTCAGGAATATGAAGTCAGAAACACAAATGGATGTAGCCATGTACTGATAGCACTCAACACACACACAGCCAGTGATATATCTGACACAAGACCTGTGTGGTGGACAAACAAAACATAACACGCACACCTCTGGCCATCAAGTGGAAAGGCACACAGTTGAGAGCTATGCAGACAGACTACAGTCCGTGTTAAACTAGTATGTACACACAGACCCTGTAATACTGGTGCTGTACAATGCATACAACAACAGTACTCACACTCTCTGTTTGAAGTTCTGGAACCTCATACAAATAAGTAGCTGGTCTGAGTGGCAAGTCCTCTTGAAAGAGGTATTGCTACCTGCTGCCTGTAACACTGCTGCCCACACACTGGAAGAATGTCCACCATACAGGAAAGGTAAAGGGACCACGCCCATATGATATAGGGAGTTATAGTAGTGGGTTGCCATGACAGTGGTAATTGGAAGTACTACACAGCTGGCTGCATGTAGGTAGCAAGTGGAGGACACTGATTGGTGCAGAGGCCATCACCTGATCATGTTCATCATCCAAAAAGCCATGCTGCAATCTATTCCAGGCAGCTCAATCCATTTACTGGAGAGAGAGAGAGAGAGAGAGAGAGAGAGAGAGTGAGACACAGAGAAATAAAGTGAAAGAGAAAAATAACCGTAAACATACAACAGCTCCTGAACCGCAACAACACCAGAAAATACAACAAAGAAAGCAGGAGAAGGAGTGAAAGAAAAAAAAAAACTACCTCCTACAAGGATACTATCCACAACAGACCTCATCCCCACAATAGACATGTGAAGAATATATACATGTAATTTACTATAGTTCCTGGTCCATAATACTGAGGAAGATGATGTTGAAGGATACACATCTGCCAATGAGTGTTCCTGTTGTAATGATCTTCAGCTGAACAACTGCTATGGACATTAGAGTCTGTCCCTGTGGGTAGTGGGCCATACCCGTCAACTGTGTAGAGAAGCACCGACTGACAAGAAGCATGCCAATATTGTGTGTGGTGTGTAATGGAAGGGATGCATATTACTGTGGCCAATAGCTGGAGGTGGAAGTAATGCCATAATGTTGGACACATGGTTTCCACAGCCCACCACTTGCAGGACACTCAGGTTAACCTGTATTGTAGCATGCTGAAATGCTGCAGCTGTGTAAAAGGGTTACCTGCAATTTGGACCTAAATATACCCTCCTAATGTTAGGCTGTTTCCATATGTGGCACCTGCCTGTGTTGTCGCAAGGCAGAAAAGTGCAGCTGTGTAGGAAGGAGTTTTGAGATTGTGGACCTGGTGTCTGAATGTACCCCATATATAGATATGTGCACGTGTGTGTGTGTGTGTGTGTGTGTGTGTGTGTGTGTGTGTGTGTGTGTGTGTATATATATATATATATATATATATATATATATATATATATATATATGTATACATGTGTGTCCACAGATATACAGATACCCATATGTAGACATATATATATAGACACATATATACAACACAACATCATATATATCTACACATATATAAATATATATCTATATGCACATGTCTACATATATATATATATATATATATATATATATATATATATATATATATATATATATACAAACACACACACATACATATATATGTATGTAAATACATGTCCCTATATTACCACCACAGTGCTGCATGCTATGTGTGATCGAACAGCACACATAGCAATACACACAGATATATACAGCTGTCAATATGTGCAAAATGAATGGGTATATCTCATGTGAACCCCTTGTAGGGACCGCATTGCCCTTGTCTGTGAAGTAGGGAATGGGAATATGGGGAAGTGTGGCAGGTATAGCAGTGTAGGTGGTCTGGTTGGTAGATATAGAGGACAGCCTACAGGGGTGGTATATGACACATGTGGTGGGTAAACACCCTGGATGGTGTGTGTGTGGTTTGTGATGTGAAAGCCCCATGGGCCCCAATATGGACACAATGGGAACATGCCTCCCACCCACTGCTACTCACAACAGCAGTCTATGTCCCGAAGGTTCCTGGCCTGGAGGCTGAGCAGGATGAGCATGTGGACCCCGTGAATGTGTACTGGGTGCCTCAAGGTGATGTAGCACATCCCACATATATCTGTGGAGCCCGCTATGGAACAGACACTGGACCTGACCTCGAAGGACAAGATCATGTCTGTGTGTGCCCCCGGGGGTGGACAACATCCCCTGAGGTGGTTCTACCTGAAGGTAGTGCTGGACCAGTACATGAGGAAGCTCCAGGGTGGGTCCACATGTGATGTGGCCTGGTAACATGGGCAGATGAGTTTGGAGAGGTGGTTCTGCTGGCCAGTAGTCCATAAACGTACTATTGTGTCACTGTTATAGAACATATGTGGGTAGTAATAGTCTACAGAATCCCGGAACATGTCCAACAGCATGCATAGCTATCCCCAATAATGCAGAATGTGAGAAGTGCAGCAATCACATAGCAAGCATACTACAGGCATATATAAAACCATAGTGGCCTTGACAATGGCATGCAGGTGAATAGTCTGTAACAGGCCAGCAATGGTAGTGTCCACACAGGAAACATGGCTACAAACACATAGTACAAAGTGTGGTACAATACAGTATCTGTCCCACTGGTAGGTAAGCTGTAGCCATACCTATTGAGTTGTGTGTACAGTTTGTTGTCACTGATATGGTGGGGGGGTGACAGAGATGTGTATTTAGAACTGTGGTAACCTTGGTGTATGAGTTGCTCAGACCTGTTTCCATCTTTATGTCTTTCAGGTAAGATGTCACATGGATGGCTCCCTGCTTATTCAGCTGCTGAAAATGAAATAGTGCTGACCTATCTGATCCAGCACTACCCTGTCCTGTTTGGCTGGGCTGCCCATGAGTAGCAGGAGAAGAATGCCCTGTGGAGCGACCTAGTCCACAAGGTCAGTGATGTCGTACTGCACAACCGCAGTTATGAGCAGGTCCAGCATTATTGTTCTGACCTGCTTCGCAATGCCCGTCAACATCCTGCTGCAGTCCTGGGGGATCACCTCACAACAGGGGGGGTCATGCCATCCATCCCCCCTGACACGTGTTGAGGAACTCCTCGCTAGCCCATGGCACCTGCCCGTCTGCACAGCCAACAACTGCCAGACACCACTGTGAAGGTGGGTGCTACCCACACAAACTGGTTGAGGAGCGTGCAGGTAAGGCCACAGGGCACATCAGTAGACCACTGTTGCATATGCATCCGCATCTGTACAGGTAGATCATGCATATCTGACATGCCATATATATAGTTTGTTGCTGCATAGTAGTAATAAACAGATGTGCATATGTGGTACTATTGTGGACATGTACTGTTTATGTACTGTAATGCTGCACCCACCCTGTAGCAATGCCACAGGTGTGGCCACTGACTTTGCATCTCTTGACCTTCTTATGTAGGTCCCTCCAGTATACCACCAAGGCAGCAGCCTGTAGTTGGTGAGTATGGTTTATGTTGATGCTTGCCAATACACCGGGCATGTAATGGCTATGGTATATTCCATGCACACATCTAACACAACTACCCAGAATGCATGCTGTACATGTGCATGTATTGTTGCTGTTAAACGCACGGCATCACAGTGGTGACCATGATGGGGTATTGGAAGGGTATGTTAGACACCTGCAAGATAACTAACATCCTATCATTGTGGAATGTGTCCACAGGGATTAACATAATGGTGGGAGACATGGCCTACAGTAGGGACATGTGTGAAACATCATCTGTATACAGTGCAACAAGAGTGTATATACCAGTAGTACAATGGCAACTGTTACAGATGTACACTATGGCATAATGTATTACTGTGGTCCACATTATTAGCTGGGACTAGGCTGTAACTCGTGGTGTTCAGTGTATGGGACACTGCAAACTGACACATGTGTAGGCCTTACTTGTCAAGCATTTGCAAAAAGGCTGAAGGTGGGGAGGGGGTATCAGCATGACACACCAGTGCATTGCAGCAGGGATCCTAAGGATGCTAAGAATGGCTGTATCTGCACACAGTCAGGTTCAGGAACTATGGCAGATGTAAGAAGAAATACCGCAGGCAACGAACAAGCCAAAAAATAAACCAAAAGATTTATTAGCTTAGCGCCTCAGCTATTCAGCCTTCAAAGAGTAAAAAGCCATAACAAACATCACAATAATATACAAGTAAAATTAAAGTCACACCCACTGCTAATTAAATTAAATTACATATTTCCAATCACAATCTTTATTTAACCCTAATGGTTCCAGTGTGTTAAATTTTAAAATATATGAGGTTTCCTTTCTACGAAGCTTACTATTTAAGCTAACAAGTTCACCCAGAGATACCTGGACTTTCTCTAGAACACAACCCCAGATGTAATCAGGGTTTGAACTATGAAAATCAAGAAAATAACTGCCTAAAAGGCTGTCTGTTTTAGCATTTTTGATGTCTCTTAGGTGCTCTTGGAAATGCACTTTGAAACTTCTACTAGTTTCACCAATATAATATTTATTGCAACTGCACTTCAAAGGATATATATAACCCCACAAGTATTACAACTAAAATTACATTTCACAGAAAAATAATGTCCATTAATATATTTAAAACAATTAACCACATTTTTGCATACAGAGCATTTATTGCAAGGTATAGTGCCTTTAGATATTGGTATTTCTGTGCTAAGAACCACAATGGGGAGTTCAAACTGATTGTGTACTGCCATATCCCTTAAATTTCTAACCCTCTTGTAAGAAATCTGCAGTCTATTGGGCAGCAGTAAGCTCGGTTCCTTGTCCCTGAGTAACATGGGCCAAAACTGACGAACAGTATTCACAACTTTGTCACTAATAACATTAAAAGTAGTAACAAAGTAAATATTATTAGTGTTCATTTTATTATTGCCTGTATAATAACTACACATATAGGCAGGCCCACTATCATTATGAACATTACCAATAATTCGAGCCCCACAATTAATTTGAACATTAGGCCATCTTATTTCCATTACCCTAGCTTTTGCTTCCACAACTAACCTAGTATCATAACTCCTATCTAAAAACATTTTTTTCAGATTCCAAAATTTCCTGATTAAAGACTTCATCCATATTACAAAGTCTATGTAGCCTTAAAAATTCATTATAGGGTAAAACTTTCATTAAATGATCTGGATGGCAACTACTTCCATATAGGAATTGATTTCTCTATTCAAATTTACTATGTAACCCGGTGTTCAACTGTCCGAGTTTGATGTTCAAAAAATTAACCTCCATACCTAACTGGATGCCATCAAATTGTAGGCCCATACTGTTGACCTGTAAACCTTCTACAAACTGGGAGGCCACCTCCATAGGGCCTTCACCCCAAAAAATAAGGTAATCTATAAACCTCAAGTATAATAAAACCCGAGACCAATAGAAATTGTGGTGGTATATGTTATCAAACTCAAACTTACCCATCTGTCAACATGCATAACTTATGGTACGCAACAGCATGCAGTGCAGCTATAATCAATCCATGCTAGCAACAGTATATATGTGTCCCCTGTAACTGGTGAAAAAATTCCCCATTAAAAACAAAAAAAGTTTTCTTTAAACAAAATACAACCAAATCAATCAAAAAATAAGACAGGAGAATCACCTAGAAAGTGAAACAGGGTCTGAATACCAATATCATGTCTTTTATTTTCCTTTATTTTGTGGTACAACTACTGTGGCAGATGTAACTCTGCCCCCACAGCAATAGTGATGGCAGTGTGTGAACACCAAGGGATGTGCACATGAGTAGACCTTGCAATCATGCAGATATGGGGGACATGTGTAGGGCAGACTGAACATACATTGGCAAATGCAGATGGCCCATGCTAGTATACTCCTGCCAGGAGTAGTGACTGCTATAGTACACATAACAATAGGTGCAACAAACCATTATGATAAGGGTGTGCACATATATGCACACACAGAGTGTATGCATCCCAGCCAGCATCCGCATACCTAACACCTTCCGTAGACACTGCATGTGAATGTAAAGGACATATGTCACATATCGGGCTCAAGTACTGTTAATATATGCGGTGCTGTGGTCCCATGGCAGATCAAGGAAAGGTGCGTCATATCAGTAAGTGTGTGTAAACTCCCCATAGCCACGGTATGGTCTGATGATTGTCAGTGTAATAGCATTGGATTGGTCATACATGGTCCGCTGATGTTGAGATCTGTAAACCAGACATCAGGCATTCACAAATGACATCTCTCCACATATCATCCCAGGTATGTGTTGCTGAAAAACATAGGGGCTGTGAGCATTAGAGCTGACATAACTGACACAGTACTATACATTCAGCAATGGGTTGTACACCTGTGAGGTTTGGTGCACAGTACATGGCAGGGTGCACATCAATACTGTGTACATGGGTGCAGTGGTATCCAGGGGAAGTGGCATCACCTACTAACACAGCCCATGCATCACACACATGTATACTGTTGCTAGCATGGATTGACTATAGCTGCACTGCATGCTGTTGTGTACCATAAGTTATGCATGTTGACAGATGGGTAATAGGAGGATTGTGTGTACTATCTTTGTGCAACCTCACCTGTATATATATATATATATATATATATATATATATATATATATGTGTGTGTGTGTGTGTGTGTGTGTGTGTGTGTGTGTTGGTGGGTGGTTATTTTGTCTGTAGGGTCACACTGGTGAAGTAGAGGGAGGTTAATGCATGTAGCATGTGTGTGTGCATGTGTGTGTGTTTGTGTGGGTGTCCATGTATGCACATGGGTGGTTGTGGGGTTGTTCATGCAGCAGTACTTCCCTTTGGGATTGTGCAGTACATGGACATGAACTGACACATGACACACCAGGAATACTTGTCATGTATGTCATCACAGGACAGCTGATAGTATAATAAGGTCTGTAGCATGGAACATGCATTGGGAGAAAAGGTAGACACCAGGTATACCCTTAATATCACATTCAGCAGAGAGGTGACCAACAGCCCATGTATGCAGCACTACAGATGCATTGGGGAATTACTAGACAACACCATGGAGTGTATCCATATATTACAGTTGTCACATGACAGGTTGATTGAGCAGCATATCTGGCATGTACCGAGCAATACTTACACATGACACTCCAGTGTGTGAAATTATGGAGTGAACATAGTAGCCCCTCACATATAGGGGCCATGCTCACGATGTCCGGACATACACAGGGTGAACACTGAATGACAGCAGTGAGGCCATGTAAAACCACTCCACTCAAGTCAGGGAGGTAATGGAGTAACAGGTCTTGTGTTGTGATCACTTGTCTAGGCATTTAGAGGAGTGATACGTTAATGAGTGTTATTGAGTATATGTTACCAAGTGTGATGCAGGATGGAGAACAAATGGGAATAAATGTGGGACTGTCTGTAAAGTCATGGACAGGTAGGTATTAAGGTGGCGTGTGTGTGTAGGTGTGTGTGTGTGTGCATGTGTGTGTGTGTGTGTGTGTGTGTGTGTGTGTGTGTGTGTGTGTGTGTGTATGTGTGTACTGTTATGCAATGCTGTACAGGTCTTAAAGTGCATTGCTTGTTTTCCCCCACAGGTGGTGAGGTGGATCAGGGTCCCTCCTGCATGTAATCTGATGATGATGTCCATACAGACACCGAAGATGATGATAGTACTGTTGAGGCATAGATGGGGTTGTCAGGGGCTGAAACAGTGCCATCATTTGACATCCCCCTTTTAGCCACCCCATCCCCGCACACAGTTTCAGGGCCTATACATACCCCATCACCAGTGGCCATAGCAGACAGCTGGCGGTTGGTGGCAGTGCACAGGAGAGTGTGGTATCCATGCCTAGTGTGTCTGGTCAAAGCAGGCATAGCCAGATGTCTGGCAGGGAACCACCTAGGCAGATGTCTCAGGCTGCTCGTGGTAGGGCCACTGGTTATCATGCCCCTGGCAGACGTGCCACAACTGGTACCATCAGGTGCAGGTTTCAGGTTGTCATGGTGGTGCAGGCACGTATGGAACTGTACACCAGACAGGGCCTGAGGATGCAGAGGGATGCTCTCACATCTGCAAGGGACAACTGCCATGAAATGTCTGGTGCCATCCGTGCTTATACCAAGCTCACCGATAGATGGTTTGGTGAGATGATGGGCCTCATTTACCGTGGTTTGTCCGTGCTTGAACATGTGGTGGGAGTGCACCGATGGCCGCATGGATGTTGGCCAGCAACACCAACAGCTGGTGGTCAACGTGGATGTGCTAGGACACCAAGGCACTCCCGTCGTGGCAGTACCAGCCCCAGCACTGCGGGGGGGGTGCTGTCCACATCACACCATGAGCACATGGTCCTGGCCAGTCCCAGGAGAGACCTGGTTCCAGCGGACATCTGTCATCATCAGGGGAGAGTAGCACATCAACGCCTGTACCTGGATGTGCCCATGGAACCTCCTGGCAGGCACAGTCCATGTGTCCATGGCCAAAGACAGTGAACTGCACACCCTGCCAGGCATGGTCTGCAGCTGTCCATAAATACCTGTATAGGGCAGCCACATGACAGAACTGTGTGTATGCATACCCACACACTATACGAACACACCTAGGGCAACCCCATACCTACAAACACCACATCACCATGCCCAGTTCAACTCATTTTACCCCTCACCCACAAACATGGTGTCAAATGTATGGCCCACCCTTGGCCTTTGGCAAACCAACAATACACCCTGTGCATATGATGATACCTGTGCCACATTCCTGTCATCCATAACATTGATGCACGGACAGGCTAATATGGTTCTGCTGCACATGGTGACTGTACTACAGTGTACCAAAGTACTGCAGTGTAACATGTTGTCAGGAGTAAAGTTTAATGCATACATGTCAGGTAGTGTTGCCATCCAGCAATAATGCATTATAGCTGTTAGTAACACTGGTTGATTGTGGTCTCCATAATGTTATCCATTTGTGTTGTAGGTGTACATGTGTCAGCAAGAGGATGGTCTGCAGTCATATTCCACAAGGGGTATGGCACTGTGGTGACACCATGGCTGTGACATATCTGGGGTACAGTTGAACACATGTCACAGGTTTGTATAATGCCTGTGCCACATGGACAGGTGACCTGCTGGGACGTGTATAATCTGCACCCTGATGTAGACCCATCCACATACATGCACACTCTTACTTGGCAACACTGGGAATAGACCCCTACCTAGGTATGTAGAGCTTCTGAAGTGTGTGTCTTTCATTGCACACACCACACAGTGTTTAGGGTGAGGTGTGTTTCAGGTTACATGTTACATGCAGAACATCCCCAGACATGTACAGTATGCTAATGGGGGATGTAATGGTTGTATATGGACAATACATAGTGTGACATAAATCATATACACATTAACAGACATATAACAGGTAGGCACATGTCCAAGAGATCTGGGCCTATCGCTGCTAACTTGACCGTGTGTCCAATGTGTTACAGGTAGGCTGCACACAGCACATGCATAACTGGGCTGGATTGTGGTATCAGTTACCTGTATGGTTGATGGTGACAGTGGTCACCATAAAGTGGTACATGGGACATATACCAGGTGCACCTTGGTGTAATGACAGTGTACACAGCACCCACATCCCCCCAGTGGATATTGTACTCCCTGAAACCCATGATGACACTCTGATATACCCACCATCACACATTGCCCACGACTGCGATACAACCCATTGTATATCCCAACAGTGGTACTACAGGGATATGCATCTAACGCACAAGGCACAGGCATAGGTGGGTGTTACACTGTCATGCCTCACCTATGGGCAGCAACAACACTATCTGTACTACTGTGTGGCAATGGGTATTGTAATAGGGGTATGTGGCCTCAGAATGCTGTACCCTACATATATATGGACATGCACACATACACATGCTTGACAGAACTCAATGGGTATCCCATGCCTATTGACCCATTTGTACGACACTGTTGTGCTGGTACTGCAAGGCTCATGTAACCGGTAGGGAGAGGAACATAATGGGGTACATGTATTGTCTCATACAACAGCAGCCACAACTGACTATGGCAATGGGTGTTGCGGTGGTTTTGAAGGCCCTCATGGAATTCCCAAGTATAGGTGTACTAGCACACAGACACTGCTATCCTCAGTAATGCACACATACACATGTGTCAGTACTTGGGTCCAATGCTGCAGGTGGTCACAGCTGTGTACCAAGCTATTGTCCATGGAGAGATGGGTTGTGCAGGGGATGTGTGTACAGTGGTATCTTGCCACCTGCCATGTGGCAGCAGGCAATCTATCAACAGACACCACTGTGGTGACCCTCATGGTGAGAGTGACATGCATCAGCCAATCCTCTGGGTGCCTCCTGCACATGGCCACTGAGGTGATCAAGTTGACATGTATGCAACATGCATTACAACACATGGTTAGTGTCTGTGATGGAGACCTGAACCTAAGCAAGTTCTGTTGACTGTGGTAGTGTAGTGGAGCTACCCATGGCATGTGATGCATACAGGGTCTTATCTCCAATATATGCCAGTTCTTACACAGCTGGGCAGACATGTCAGTGGCAATCAAGCATAGGTTGCCTGTACATATCCCAGCTGGATACCTGCCATCTGCACATCTGTACAGGGACTGACAGTCATCAGCTTGGCAAGTACCTATGTAGTAGGATGAATGTGTTGACAGATAGACATTTGACAACAATACGTATGTCATAAGTACATGTTGGAAGCCCTCACTAACATGTGCTGTACAGACGGTAGTCTACAGTTACATTCCACATATTGGATCATTATCCAGTAGGGGATATATACTGTGACACAGCTCACACACCAGGGGTACAATAGGGAGGCCTCAGAGTCCAGCTATGCCTGCAGGTGTGCTTGTTGTCAGTACTAGATTTAGCACTCTACGTTTGCCTGAGAAAGCACTGTCAATGGTAGTACTGCCATGATACAATACATGCCAGTATGACAGCACATACCCTGGGCTACTACCCCTGTATGTAACATATTCACATGGATAACAGTGTTGTACAGACCTCATATACTTGTGTGTCCCAGATATGACACTCACACCCTTTGCTACTGTAATGACAGCACATAAGTGCATGTAATGTACATGGCATTACATACACTTATTACAGATGTCATTAACCTTCTATGTTATCAGACTTGGTGGTGAGAACTGGTTACCAGGGCTAAGCCAGGCTTAGCAGGTATCAACATTGCTCCAATATAACAGCAAATCTGATTTGCGCACAGGTAAGCGAAGCCTACACAGTTTAAGCGCCTGTACGTTTACCCGTAGCTTAGCACAGCTTAGCTTCACGCAAACCCATGCAAATGTGCTTAAACTGCTCAAAACTGCCTTAACCACTCTGTAATCTGACAGCCCTTGTTCTTCTCAGCAACAAAATGAATAGCCCTTGCAGGTCTTGAACCCAGGACCCTGTACACTATAGTCATAACACTTAACCACTACGCCATGATCACTGTGAAGACAGCTGTTGTTTTATCAATATATCTGTCAATACACATATTGATTAGTATACTTCCACAATTGTGTAGTACTTGTTATTAATACGACTGTTGCATCACATATGTTGTTATATCATAATATACATATATCAGATACATACTATGAGATAAATCTGGGAAGGTATGCACAACTGTGATGTTTACACATGACAGAAATATGGATACATACATATACATATGTTGATATATGTCTACATGTACATACACATGTATATTCATACATATGTCTGTATACACATCTGTATAGTGCATCATATATATGGTCATGTGTAGATTTCTTTGTATAATTGTATATATATATATATATATATATATATATATATATATATATATATATATATATATATATGCACATCCTATGTGTACAGATATGCCTATTTATGTAAATATATATGTAGATATCCATAAGTATATGTGCATATGTATCTCCATCTGTATATGTGTAGACATATATTGCTGTGTATATGTATATATTTGAGTGTTTATATGTATGTATGTATCTATCTATCTATATATATATATATATATATATATATATATATATATATATGTGTGTGTGTGTGTGTGTACATATAGATATATTCATCTATGTATGTTGGTATGTATATGTGTATATATCTATATAGATATATGGATAAATATATATACATATATGCTCACCACATGTTCAGAACATGGAGTAGAGTCCTACCTCAGCCCCAATAGTCCCGACCACTTAGTGCAAGGGGATGTCAGGTATGTATTGCAGGTATATGTGTAGACTGCTGCTACTGTAATAGGGGTTGTCTTAACAGACATGTTGTGTGTGGGAGGTCACATCTGCTTTTAACATGTGTGCCACTGGCTACTGACAGACATCCTAAGGACATCATAGTACAGTACCACTGCCAGCACAGTAATGATCCTGTGGACTATGGCAGAGATATGACCAATATATGTGGACAGTCTGGCACTCTGTGGTCAGTCCAGAGATGTACACACATCCCCTTCCTGCAAGACATGTGGACCATGCCTCCCAATCTGGATGTTAATAGCCATATACATGGGTATATCACATAAATACTGGACTACATATGCCCACACAGTTTATGCATGCACACAAGGCAGTCTGTCCTAACACATAATACCTGGTGGTGCAGGGGTCACATGGCCACATATTACCCAGTAGTTAGTGACATACATCTGTACAGCATCCCACTGTTTGTCAGAAATACACAACAGTTATGGTGGCCTGGCAGCAGTATGTTTTGCAAATAACTGGACATATCAGCACACTGAATAATTACATTAGGCTGCTAGGCATGTCACAGAGCACTTTGCAAACTACAGGCAGACTGCCACAACACTGGACTACATTTTGTATGGGTGACTACACATGTACCTGCGATTATAGTGGGCTCTACACGCATGTCACAGCACAGAGTAACAGACACCTGTGTGAAAGTGCATACCCACAACCAATGTAAACACAGCCACAGCCACATATGGTACACACGCTTAATATGACACTATATGGACTGTCTGATAAACACCATCCTCATATGTGCCACTCACACACTGACCCTACGTCATGGCACTGTGTGGTCCGATGGGCTGTCTGTGGTATGGGACACGTGTGTGTCTGGCCCTACAGACATATGAGCCAATAGGGTACCATTCACTGGAGCAGCATGTCACAGCAGATAGAACAGGACCGACAACAATGGCATCTACCACAGTCTGTGCACAGCCTAAGGTACGTATGTGCAATACACATACTGTCGACAATCACACTAGGTACACAGACTCCAGTACTGTACACACAACCACAGAATGGCCAAGCTATGTCCTCAGAAACAACCCCTACTATACATAACATGTCTAGCAGTCTGATATCTGACTGGCTCGTTATCAGGTATGATGTCAATAAATAATGGTGTACAGGACATATGTACCTCTTACTGCAGGACATATGTACAAAGGTTGACAGACTTGTGGGTGGAGTTACGAACACTGCCCCAATATTGGCATATTGCTGTGATAACCTCATACATTTACTGTCATACCAGGGTTTGCTGTCACATATGTCTTATGAGGGATATGAAGTGAGTAACTCTCATGGCTGTCACCATATACTGAGTGCAATCCTCACACTATGCTTCTGCAGTTTTCAGATAGGCGCTCTGTGAGTAACACAAGAAACAAAAGGCTCCACACACTGCCCAGTCTGCAGATGACCCTACAGATGGGGGTTTCCTCAAAAACATAGCACTGTCGTGCCAGGTATTAAAACATGTAGACCAGCCATATCCACACACACCCTGTTTAACCGACATTACTCCAAATGCAGAATAGCAACACTTATATTCTATAGTCATGTCAGGCACATCCCCCTCCTGTGTGTTGGCCTGTTTCCACAGTGTATGTTGTTAGAGGTAAATCCCAAATCCATCTGTGATGCTATTTGCAAACACCAGATCTAGGTCCTGTTCACAGTGAATGAAAAGGCCCAACACCAACATGATGTTCCTAGATAGTGGAGTGTGTTTCCATACAATTGGCTATGTGAATGTTACCACAGCTGTTCCACATGCAATCAGGTGTAGGAGCGCTGCAATTCATGCAGATGCCATCAGCTGATCATGAGCATGACTTACAAAACACAAGCTGCTGCCTAAGCAAAGCAGGTGTAGTGCTCCACATCCACCAGAGAGGGAGGGAGAGAGACAGACAGAGACAAAGTAAGTCAGGGGGGTGGTAGAGTAAAGCCTAAGCATGTTTGTGTTCCACACCTACCAGTACATTGTTTCAAACACCTGACTGACTATGTATTGCTATCATATGTCTATGCAGTTATTGCATGCGCCACATAGCTTACATGTTGAGGAGCTGTCTAAACATATATGTGATGGTGAGTGACATCTGCAACACTGATATGGTAGTGATACGGTAGGTGTAGTACACGTGCCTTTTCACATGAACAGGTGTCAGCGCCAACACAGCCACACTCTCTCAGGGACTCACACACACTGACACACTTGGCAGAGTCAGGAATACACTTCCTAACTAGTTAGTTTGCCACAATACAGTAATGTGCAGGTGTCACATGCACCACATGGCTTATCCAGAGGTTATATGGGCAAAGGGTATGTGAAGGTGCCTGACATCAGAAAGCATGCTTCAGTATGCCAATGGGAGTTGTAGTGAGTGTGAATGTGGTTGAAAGCATCATACACCACACACACAGACACAGGGTGCCAGTACTGTCATGCATGAGTACATTGCTTCATGAGTGTGTAGTGGTTGACTGTGCCAGAAGGCTATACAAGGCTAGGTGAAGGGTATACCTTGGCATCAGGCATCAGGCCACATGACATTGGTCTGCAGTGTGGCTCAGGGGTGTAGTGTCTGGATTGGCCCACACAGGTGGGTATTGTATTCACCATCCAGTCACCTGGGTAACTATTGTGTGTGGCCATTGCTGTGCAATGCTTGCCATGTATGTGTTCTTTAATCCATGACATGGACACTGTCTGGGATGTGCACATGTCCCACATGCATGTACAGTGACATGTGGAACTGTACCTGGGGTGTCTGACCCATGTTGTGTACACAGATTATCATCAGATGTAGCAGTTCTGGCCTCATGTTGCGGAAACTGGTAATGGACAGCAGGTTGAGCTGCACCTACATTGATAGCATGATACAGGTATTCCCTGGTGTCAGTGGCATCTGTCCATACAGGTCATGTGTTTAAGGCATGGTATGTCCTTTGTGAGTCACATTTGATGGCACCACAGGTGTTGCAGGTATCCAGTGAGGAACATAGTGAAGGCACTGTCTGCATGTACATGCCTAGTGTACTAATGGACAGGGAGCCATGCCCTCTGTAGTCCACGGCAATCACACCATGGTTACTATCTGTGGGCAATATGCAGGGTACTGCCAACATAGTGATTGTTGCCTAGGCAAGTGTGTTTCTGTATGAGACATGGGTTGGGAGTGTTCTCTGAATAATACAGGGTTGCTAACTTTGTTCGCCAGGCCTTGATGTCACATGTAGGGGTATGAATAGGCACCTCAACCTCTCAGGTTATTTCACATCTGTTATCCTTGTAAGGTGGACATTGTGACATATAATAGGGCTACCATATAAGAAATTTGCAAAACCCGCTCCACAATGAGTCCAGTTGTTACACACTCACAGCCACGTCCACACAGGATACAAATGACACACACACACACACACACACACACACACACACACACACACACACACACACACACACACACACTCACTTGCCATGTCTGGGATTAGAACTCCTACATAACCAGTTTATTACACTACAGCATTACACAGTTATAGGATGAACCATGGAGGTTACTGGCCTACTCCTTTCCCAAAGGTGTCTTTCACAATGAATGACATCAGCAGGCTTGCCAAAGTAGGGCATTTGAATTGTAGTGAGTGTGACTAGCCTAAAAAGCATTGCTCCCCACACAGACAAAGAAATACACACACAAACATCCATACTTGCGATGTGTGGGAATAGAACCCCTACCAAAATATTATATCACACTACAGCATTACGCTGTTATAGGACACACCACTGTGATTACTGGGCTACTTCTTTCCCAAAGGTGTATTTCAAAGTGAATAATATCAGCAGCCTTGCCAAAGTAGGGCATTTGAATTGTAGTGAGTGTGACTAGCCTAAAAAGCATTGCTCCTTACACAGACAAAGAAATACACACACAAATATCCATACTTGCGATGTGTGGGAATAGAACCCCTACCAAACTACTATATCACACTACAGCATTACGCTGTTATAGGACACACCACTGTGATTACTGGGCTAATCCTTTCCCAAATGTGTATTTCAAAGTGAATGATATGAGCAGCATTGCCAAAGTAGGGCATTTGAATTGTAGAGAGTGTGACTAGCCTAAAAAGCATTGCTCCTTACACAAACAGACACACACACACACACACACACACACACACACACACACACACACACACACACACACAGTTGCCATGTCTGGGATTAGAACTCCTACCTAACTAATTTATCACACTACAGAATTACGCAGGTATAGGACACACCACAGAGATTACTGGGCCATTCTTTTCCAAAGGTGTATTCCAAAGTGAATGACATCAGCAGGCTTGTCATAGTAGGGCTATGGGTAGGACAGTGTGTGTGCATGGGCCATAACCCTTTCATTTAGAGGTAGACCCACAACACTCAGGCACACGCAGGTTTATATTCCGCAGGTACGTGTATACAACTGCTAGATATTGAATGTGTGGATCCATTCCAGGTAGTTTGTACTCCAGTGCAGACCTTTGTGTTCTACATCTACAGGTAGCAAACTGTTTCTGCAGGATACCTGTAGATCAGTTGTCAATATGGGGTCAAACTGTGCAAGGGATAGTGTGTACTGTAGGTGATTGTGTTTGTGCTGCTTCTGCTACATGGTACTGGTGTTAGCAGAGATATTCAGACGTGTACTGTTATACAATGTGATGTTTTATGTCCTCAAGTACTGTCAGGTGGACATTTCTGCTCACAGTGATGACCTGGGGAACACAAGGTGAATGCACCTGTGTCCTGTATTGTGGTCAAATGCCTACATATTCATGGAAAGTTATGCCATTCTTGAGGGTGAGCTACAGACACTTGCTGCTGGGTCTGCGTATCCAGTTCAGCACCTTGGTACAATGCCGGCAGAGGATCCCATAATTGTACATCCATCGACATGACAGTATGCCTTATCTTGCTGTATATATATATATATATATATATATATATATATATATATATATATATGGCAATACCTCACAGCTGTACAGATTCACACAGGTTACCCAGGACATTACCCCTATTGTGGTGTACAGGCAGGTTTGTAGCCACCCATTTCTGTGTTTGCAGCCAGGGATAGTATGTGCACACAGATGTGTATCAGACCTTGCACATTCCATGCTGCCCATGCTCCCACCTCCCTCTATTATTCTATCCTCTTCCATACATTATGCATACATTCTCTGATACTTTCCCTATAGTTATCACCTCATCACAGCTGTGTTTTGGTGTTGGTCCACAGTTCATGCAGTGGGACATGATGGACATGTTACTGTGGTTTGTCCACACAGTCTTGCATGTGGCTTATGTGGAGTGTGTTATGTTGTTATTTGGGTGTCCATGACATAACATACATTGGCAGTACGGGTGAGATGCAGGCCTTTGGCAGAGGCCTGTAGGCCATTTGGTGGTGATGCAGGTCAGCTGTAGCAGGCCATTGCATTATGTCAGTCTTACAGTCCCAGACTGCCATACCGTATGTTCCCCTGGGTGACAGGGTAGGTGTGCTAGGTGTTCATGCCAATACTTTCTATCAGTATTGATCAAGTGGTGTGGATGCTGGCAGGGTGCTACTTACAGCTAGGAACACACCTGCATCGGACACCTGCACTGCATGCTGCATTCTTTCACTATTGCCATACACAGGTGGGAGGGTCATATTGTACCCATTCCCAACAGCAGGGATACGACCAGAGAGGTACCTGTGGATGGTGTTTGGGTGAGCTGGGTGCATGTGTGCTATGGACAATACTTGCATCTGACTCACAGATATGCATGGAGAATTCTAGTTATGCTGGCTTGTGCAGGGACATCAGCCATTTCCCAATACATCAGTCCTATGACCTTTGTGATCTGCAAGTGTTCGGCCAGACAACATCGGTATTCCCTACTAGAAGCCCGGATAATGTGATGCATACCTGTGTGTTACTGTAACAGGTACAAGCAAGCAAAATCTGAGGGTAATGCTACTCAATGCTAGAAGTCTAAACCTCAAAATGCACTCACTCGAGGCACTCCTTAAAATGGAAAACATTGGCATCTGTGCAGTGACAGAGACCTGGTTTAAAGCTCCAGAGAGCACCCCTGCATTACCAGGTTATAATTCATACCACACCTTTTGGCCACCAAACCCAGACCAAAACACTAAAGGTGGAGGCATGTCCATATTCATTAAGGATATCCACACCTCCAAGCTAGTTGCTCAGCATAATGCATCCGAGATTATCCAAGTTCAACTAACGCTGGGCAAAACCGCAATCCAGATTGTAGCTTGCTACAGACCCCCCACCATGCCCCAGGATTCCCACTCCTATTTTCTTGATACACTGGAAAATATTAAGGTACAACCCAACACTCTAACAATGGGTGATTTCAACTACCCTACCATTAACTGGGAAAACTACTCATGTACCAACTCTTTTGCTCAACGTTTTCTAGAAATCATCAATTCCAAAGCTTTGGATCAACTTATCCACACCCCCACCAGAGACAGCAATATCCTAGACCTGGTCATCACCAACATGGTTGACCGGTGTTCCACACCAGAGGTCAGCTAATTGTTGGTCAGATATGACCACAAGCTAATCACCTTAGACATCCACATCCCACTCCCACCCCCCATTAGGAAAACAATCGTAAAAAATTTCTCCAAAGCCAACTTCACGCTTCTTAAGACAGAAGTGGCAAACCTCATGACAACCATGCAGATGGACAATAGAGGTATGACTGCTGAATCCTACACAAATGCACTTTATAAGCACTTACACGAGTGCATGGATCATGCTATCCCTAACAGAACCAAGATGCTATCCTCCAAAAAAAGGAAGCCAGTCTGGTGGTCTTCTGCCATAAACAAACTCTACAACAGAAGAAAGAAACTGTTGCAAAAAAGAGTAAAATCCCATGATTGGAGGAACTCTCTGGTCAGCCTCAGTAAGAAGCTGAGATCCCTCATAAAATTCTCCAAAGCTAGTTATTAAAACAAAATTGCCTCTAATTCTAAAGACAACCACAAAACATTCTATAGCTATGTCAAAAATCTCAATGGCAACACTCAGATCTGCTCTGAGTTACAGCACAATGACACTAAATATACAGAACCAACTGATATTGCCAACATCCTGGCAGATAGGTTCAGTGCTAACTTTACCCCCCCTCTCACCCCCTAAAGGGCCCATCTTTATACCAGAAGAATGCAAAGTTCCTGTAATCACGACTGCACAGGTAAAATCTTCACTCTCCAAAGCCAAGAACACAGCATCCATGAGACCTGACAACATCCTAGGCTGCCTTCTACATGAACTACAGAATGAACTGGCACCCCACCTAAGTACCATGTTCAATCATAGCCTCACCTCAGGCTTTGTGCCCATTGAATGGTGCACCACAACAGTTATCCCACTCCACAAAGGGGGGGGGCCACAACAGACCCCGGGAACTACCGCCCCATTAGCCTGATGAGCCTCATCTGCAAGGCCATGGAACGTATCATCATGGAACTCATAAACAGACATTGGAGATCTCCAAACCCTGGACCCCACACAGTTTGGGTTTGTAAAAGGCAGATCATGTCTCCTAAACCTGATAGGCTTCTTTGAAGTAGTCACCAAAGCCATAGATGAGGGTAAGGTGGTTCACACATCCTATCTAGATCTCGCCAAGGCGTTCGACACCATCCCCCACTCTGGAATTATAGATAAACTCACTAAACTAGGTATAAATCCCTATATCACAAGATGGGTTGCCAACTGGCTTACTGAAATAACCCACACTGTGAAAGTAGCAGACTCCAAATCAGACTTCAGACCAGTGATAAGTGGAGTACCACAGGGTTCAGTCCTGGCTCCTCTCCTGTTTGGTATCTACTTCTCTGAAGTACAGGCTAACACAGAAGGTCTTCGGCTAACTAAATTTGCAGATGACTGCAAACTAGGAGCCATAATTGAAACTCCTAATGATGTGGACATCCTACAAAAGGGCCTCACTGAGACAGATGCCTGGTGTCAAAGACATGGTATCAAGATCAATGCCAAAAAGTGCATTGTCATACCCTTTGGTAAAAATTCTGTACCCATGAACTACCACATAGGCGGTAGTCTACTTAACACCAAAAGTGTAATAAGAGACCTTGAGGCACAGGTGGACAGTAGTCTGTCCTTTGATAATCACATTGCCAAAGTGATCAGGAAATCCTTCTACGTGGCACATCTCATCACAAAATGTTTCTCATCCAGAAAAAAAGAGGTCATTGTTCCCCTCTACTCATCACTCATTAGACCCATTATAGAGTACAACGCCCCTTATGGTATGTACCTCACAAGACATCTACAACAACTGGAAAGGCCGCAAAAATACCTCACAAAGAGGATTACTGGCCTCAAACAGATGCCTTACGCAGACCGTCTAAAAAAACTCCAGCTTTACTCCGTCGCATATCCCCTACTCAGAGGGGATCTCTGCCTAACATACAAAGCTTTGTCAAACCCAGAGCTGTTGGATATGCTCCACTTAAAGAAATCCCAATCCCTCTCAGCTACATGCTCTAGGGACCTAAACCTTGTCACCACAATAAACAGAACATGCTGGAGGGATAGATTCCTGTCCCAGAGACTTCCCATACTCTGGAACAGACTACCTATCTATGTCAAACAGAGCTCCTCATTAGCACTCTTCAAGAAAAATCTTGATGATTGGATGGGTAATAGGAAATTCCCCCCAGGGATCACTTCTGTGGTTCTTCTTGACAGGGGCACAGGAAAATAATTTTCTTGGGTGGCGAAAGCCAGGGTACATTTTTGGCTAGGCTTGTATAGGCCCTAGGGCCAATAGCCTAGTACCTAACTATGAACCTATGAACCTATGTACAATTCCAAGGGTGTGTCCATTTCATGGTTGCACATCATATACTGTATGTCTGGGGTACTTTTCCCTGTGTACTGATTGTATATCTAGCCCAACAGTCATGCCATGTCCATCTTTCAGATGGTGACACATATTACCACCATACATTTACAATGGCTTACTGCTAGCATGTGTTATACAGGGGAGAATTGTCTTTGGCACTGCAGTTGTGAGGACTTGGCCCTGTTATTGGCAGTAGTGGGCAATGGCCAAGTCAAACCTCAATATGCATACATACTGACCACTCTCACACAATATGAAACACACACCAACCTAACACACACATACCTGCATATTGCACAAATGCTACAATCTATCCTGCTACCTTGGCCACCTCAGGTCATCTGTGCTCCACTGGTATTAGACCTAGACATACATGTTACTACATGTCTACATCGAATTGGAGGGGTGGCACACCTGACTGTTACAACGTGTGTATATCGGATTGGGAGGGCACACCAGACTGTTACTACATTCTACTTAGGATTGGGGGGCACACCTGACTGTTACTACATTTCTACATAGAATTGTGGGAGCACACCTGACAGTTTCTACATTTCTACACAGGATTGGGGGGGGGGCACACCTGACCGTTTCTACATTTTTACACAGGATTGGAGGAGGGGGCACACCTGACTGTTTCTACATTTGTACACGGGATTGGGGGTGCACACCTGAATGTTTCTACATCTCTACATAGGATTGGGGGGGCACACCTGACTGTTACTACATTTCTACATAGGATTGGGGGGCACACTTGACTGTTACTACATTTCTACATAGAATTGGGGGGCACACCTGACTGTTACTACATTTCTACATAGGATTGGGGGGCACACCTGACTGTTACTACATTTCTACATAGGATTAGGGGGGCACACCTGACTGTTTCTACATTTAACATAGGAATGGGGGGGGGCACCTGACTGTTTCTACATTTCTACATAGGATTGGGGGGGCACACATAACTGTTACTACATTTCTACATAGGAATAGGGGGCACACCAGACTGTTACTACATTTCTACATAGGATTGGGAGGCACAACTGACTGCTTCTACATATCTACATAGGAATGGGAGGCACACCTGACTGTTTCTACATTTCTACATAGGATTGGGGGGGGGGCTCATCTAACTGTTACTACATTTCTACATAGGATTGGGGGGCACACCTGACACATATACACATTTGCTATGACTGTACTAGTATGTCAGGTACTCAATTTCATTCTGTATTCTAACCTATCATGTTGACTAGAGGCATATCAGTGTACTACAGGTCTTAGGTTTGATTGATCTGCATACCTATTTCTGACTTCTTAACCGTCACATCTAACATCCCTCTGCCTGACATGATGTAGTCTGTCTGTGTAGGTCTGGGGGGGGGGTTACCCATAGCCATCATTCAGAGGCCTTAGCACAGCCTTTGTTTGTGTTTGTCTACACCTGTCCTGCTGGCTGAGATTGTTGTTGTATATGTGAACCTCCCTGACTGGCATGTGTGTGTCATATGGACACACATGTGACCCAGCACATTTCCTGCAGTGGGTTTTGTCACCATGTGTAGTACTGAATACTGTGGTGACACCAGTATTTGTTACAGATCTCATGCTGCCACTATAGGTGTCTACTATCTGCTGGAATCCCGTTCAGCCACCCAATTCCCTTGCATGCTCACATCCATACCATAGATACAAGTAACAACACATACTACTCCATTCGGCAAGTGGTAAGGAGAGTGACTTACCTTGTGGGTGTGCCAGTACTGAGGATGTTGCTGGAGGGCTGTCTATGTTGGATGCACATAGTACACTCCCTATACATGGTTGAGCACAGGTAATGTCATGTTTGGCATCCCTTTTACTGTATGTGCGAGTCAGAGAGAGGTGTCATTCCCTGGGTCCCTACTGTGTCAGTGTATGTGCTATGCGTTGCCTCTTTGCCGAGGCCAGGGCATACTGGGCACGCCTCCATCTGCCTACTGGGACAGGCACAGGTTGTTCCTCCTCTGAGTCACTCTGTGCCTGTGTAGGCCATGGCCTTGTTGGGGGGCTGTGTGGCCCTGACCCATGCTGTTCCTGCTGTAGCTGTTTCCACAGGATCATATTGTGTAGCATGGCACATACAATGACAATTTGGGTACATGTTGCTGGTGAGTACTGCTAGGCTCCACCGGATGTGTCCAGGCACCGGAACCATGACTTGAGCATCCCAAACACATGCTCTATTTATTATGATTCTGGTCTGTGCGTGTGCCTCATTATGGAGTTCTTGTGTGGGTGTGTGTGCATTTCTTATGGGTGTTATCAGCCACGGCTCCAGTGCATAACCTGCATCCCCCACTAGGTGACCATAAGGGATGTTCCCATTGGCAAATCTCTGGTGCAGCTGCGTCAGATGTCAGATGTGGGAATCATGATAGCTTCCAGGGAAGCCAGCACAAACATTCATTATAATGCCCTGGGCATCGCACACAACCTGGCAGTTGATGGAGGGGAAGCCCTTGCGGTTGATGTAGACCCTACCCCACTCACTGGATGGTGCTTTGATGTGTATGTGCATGCAGTCTATAGCACCCACTACCTCAGGGTATTCTGCTATTTGGTGTGCTCACCGGCATGTGCTGACATGGCATCCAGGAACTGCTGGAATACCCTGGATGCTGACACCTGTGAGATCCCCATGATATCCCCATTTGGCCTTTGGAAGGTACCTGTGGCTAGTATTCCTAGGCCTACACATACCTTGGTATTCACTGGTATGGGTTCCACCTGTTAGTTCTGTGTGTCAGGCATGGGCGGCACAGCTCAACAATTTGTTGCAGGAGGTCCCTGTCCACCCTATAGTGCTCCACTATCTCCAGGTCATGTAGCGCCTGGTTGGTTACCCTGGGTCTGTACACTCTTCTCTGTCTCCTCACCATGGGCTGTTTGACAGCATTCTCATCCTCGCCACCTTCAGCCTCTTCCACATGTTGATGCCTGATAGCTGCTGCAGCCCCTATCATTTTGTTGATTTTGTTTGTTAAAAGTTCCCCACTTCTATACACCGATGGTGTAGAGTATGTGGGAAAAAAACAGAGGGAAAGGTGTTTGCATAGTTTATAGTAGTGTTCTGGGCTGGGCTGGTCTGCTGCCTGTGTAATTGGCTGATTCTGATACTTTTCACCTGCCAGCTATGCTAGTTCTCGTAGATTACCTTCTTACTGCTGTTTTCCCTTCCCATTGCCTTCCTGTTTAAGCACAAACACAGTCCTCAAATGTGCAGAGAGCTGCTATTTCCTGGTTTACTTTTTTTTTTCCGTTAAAACCTGGTGGGCGGCGCGCACATCCATTGAGGCAATGTAAAGAGTGCTAGGTAGCTTCAGACATACCACCTTGTTTAGCTCTGCTAAGCTAAGGGCAAACCCGAGCCACAGGGCTCCAATCTGCTTACAGTATACCTGACACACACCCCTATGATGTCAGCTAACTCCTAGGCTTGCACCAAGCTATTCCTGCTCTTACACTGTTGGGTGCTGACTAGCATGTAGGGGAAATCTGGGATTCAGTATCATTCCCCTCATTTGCATAGGATTGCCTGCTGATGCATAGTTACAGGTCCCACACTGAGCCTTCCCCCTTAGCAACCACTATTTACTGGCTATGTTGTCTTCTGCCTGCCATTGAGTATAATGGCAAAATACTGATTTTGGTTAGAATGCTTATTTTAGGATTTTTAAAAAAAATTTCGCCCGATCCCATTTGCGCGCCGTTGTCCTACGCTTAATCAGCCAAGATCGGCTAAAAATAAAAGTTAATTTTTTTAAAGTTTTGCAACTATTTTCCATGTCAATGGCCATATATTTGGCCATTGGCATGCTTTCTACATAATATCCACCCTTTATTTTGAGTTGTCATGGCTCCGTTTTGTAGTTTGCAGAAATCTACTCGGTTACTAACCAAGTACATTTCTGCAGATTACACTAGTCCTACACATCTGGCTTCCAGCTTCCTGGATCACAAATTCACCTCATTTGCATGGATTTCACCTGCAAATGGGGTAATTTGTATACAGAGCTGAGTCCGTGCAGGACTAGTGCAGGAGCGCTCATGCATGTTCCTACAGCATATTCCTGGATCGCACGGCAGACATATTGCCTGCTGGAGCTCCTGCACTAGTCCTGCACACCGTGCAGGGCTTGCTGAATCCAGGGGAATATGTGAAACACAATGGCAAAATCTGTTACAAAGACTGAAAGAAATGTGTTGTCTTTGGAGTACATGTGGATTATCTTACAGAAAAAAAACTAATACGCACAAAAAACAACCCTGTGCCATGGCTAACTAAGAGTACCTTACTTGTCATGTGGCTCCGAGATAAAGCCTGGAAAGTCTTCCATAAAACCAATACCAGAATTGCCCGGAATAAATATAAAATGCTTTGTAACAAAGCAAAAAAACTTATCATCTCAGATCGCAAAGCCTACTTTTCCATACTCCAAACCAACTATAATACTAATCCAAAAAAATTCTGGAATGGAATTTCTCTCCTTAACCCAGGAAAAAACGAGAACCCATTCCCAGACCCAGATGCTTCCGACTTAGACTTATCCTCCAAATTTAACTCATTCTTCATTGATTCCATAGCTAAACTAACATCATCATTCTCTAATAACTCTCCTTCCCCATACACACCTACCCACACCCCTTTTTACTCCTCTAACCCCAGTTCTCTACCTGCTCCTTTCTCCATTAAACCCACCTCCATCTCCAAAATAAAGAAACTACTTCTAAAACTGAAAGCATGTTCCAATACCCCTGATGAGATACTCTCCTACTTCCTAAAAATTGCAGCAGACGCCATAGCCTATCCTATATCCATACTAATAAATAGATCAATCTAAGAGGGCCATGTCCCCCAGCTCTGGAAAAAAGTATTTATTATTCCACTCCATAAAGGAGGAAACAACAATGACATCCCCCACTTCCATCCAATTGCTATCTTATCCCCCATTTCTAAACTTCTTAAAAAATGCATCCACCTTCAACTTCTACCCTACCTCCAAAGTAATAACCTTCTCACTCCCACACAACATGGATTCTGACCTGGCCACAGCACAACTACTGCCTTCCTCTCCTTCCTGGAAACTGTTAATAAGGCCCATTAATAAGGCCCGTGACACTGGTCGCATTGTGTCCACCCTCCTCTTAGACCTCTCAAAGGCCTTCAACACCATATCTCACAACCTTCTCCTTACTAAAGTTTCTAAACTTAACCTATCCCACTCTACTATCAACTGGTTCACCGTTTACCTATCAAACAGGCAACAAGTGGTCAAGTGGAAAAAAAGCTAGTTCTCACTTCCTAAATAGTCTCACAGGTGTACCCCAATGTTCAATTCTGGGTCCCCTACTCTTCAGTATCTTCATAAATGACTTTCACCATGCCATTCCTAACAGTAACCTCATCCAATATGCTGATGACTCAACAATAATCTGTTCTGCTACTTCTACTTCCTCTTTAGCAAAACTAACCCAGAATGCCTTCACAGCTACTAACAATGGATGCTGGATAACCACTTGGCACTCAATGCAACCAAGACTAAGCTAATGTTATTCACCCTTGACAAAACCTCATTTTCTATCACTAGCCAAACTAATACTCTCCTCGAAATAGTCCCCACTGCTAAACTACTAGGAGTCTTTATTGACGATCAACTAAAGTTTGATAGCCACATTCATGCAAATATAAAAAAAACACATAAGAAACTAGGCCTACTCTATTGCCACAGTCACTATAGATCTCCTTCATCCAGGCTTGCTCTAGCTACTACATACCTTATCCCTTTCCTCCTTTACGGTGCCTCTATCCTCACTAGCCTATAATATTCCTTTAAGTCTAAACTTGCCTCCTGCTATTACAAAATTTCAAAGTTTGCAACTGACCAAAGATCCTCTACCCATCACTGTATTTCCCTACATGAATTGAACTGGCTTGAGCTACCCAGCTATCTCACCTATAATCAACTGATCCAAGCTCACAAAATTATCGTTAGCCCCTCTTTCTGCCCTTCTCTTGCCTCTACTTTTCAAATGCATCAACTTAACAGATGTCTAAAGTCTAAATCACAAAACCTAATAGAATTGCATAAACCTGCCCATCCACCAGGTAAACATCTTTTATCCTTTTCTCTAGCGTGACACTGGAATTCTCTCCTGCCTCTCATCTGTACCACTGACAATCTATCTGCCTTCAAATCCTTACTGCACTCATACCTCTCTTCACAGTGGGAATGCTCTTGTTCCCATCCTACATAGCTTCCCTTAACTTACTCTCTCTCCACAAGCTCTCTCTCCACAGCTACTACATTATACTGTAAATAAACTCCTAGAGTGTCTCAGCTCTAGCTTTTGCATTCTGTGTATTAATATTATGTATTTGTTTTTATTCTTTTTATTTACTTTGATTCTCTGTATTATTCTGGAGCTTTTCACCCCAGGACTCGATTGAAAATGGGCTCTTCATGGCCCAATGGACTATCCTGGCAAACAAACTGCAAATAAAATAAAATAAATAAATAAATTCACTATGGATGGGAAAAATAGTATTTTTTTTATCAACTGTGTATATGATTCCAAGAAGACATGAAAAATAAATGCTATAAGTTATGTTCACTTTTATATGGGAATCTAGATGAATCTAGATTAAATCCACTCAAGAAAGGAGTGTTATACATGGACAAAGATGAAGGGGGACTAGGATTATTAAATCCGGTAGTATTTACAGCTTCATTAGATTTATAAAAAGTGCTGAGATGGACAAATGAAGAAAATGGGAAACTAGTACTAAGACTGCTTAAGTATAAGAATGAACATTTTAATGAGATAAGAAGAAATAAGAGGGAAAATAATTTGTTAATGAAGAAATAAAAAGTATCAAGAAAAATAAAAATGTTCAGATAGAAGAAGATCGAAAAATATGGTATAGGAATATAATGATACAATATTATTGTGTTGACCATTGGAAATGTTTACCAGAAATAAGATTAGGGCTATAAAGAAAAGAAAAAAGTAGTACAGGAATAAAGTAGAATGTCAGAATATAAGATTAGAATAGAAAAAGAGTTATTTTATGCAATATGGATAATTTGGAATGAGAGATTAAATGAAGTTATGCTCAATGGAAAATGGATCTTATCAGTTATATCAAGGAAAATCAAACTGTGGTTATGGAAGAAATAGTGGGGTTCTAGTTTAAGGAAAAATATAACAAGATAAAAACAGTATGTATAAAGAAGAAATTACATGAATGTTTTTGAGTAAAGTATTGTAAACCTTGTAATTTTGCAAATATGTATATCATTATGTAAATATGTAAATGTGTGAAAATGTAAAAATGTAAATAATATGTCACGTCTTCTTCTTCTTTCGGCTGCTCCTGTCAGGGGTAGCCACAGCAGATCAACTGTTTCCATTTCTTCCTGTCCTCCGCATCTTGCTCTGTCACACCAACCACCTGCATGTCCTCTCTCACCACATCCATAAACCTTATCTTAGGCCTCCCTCTTTTCCTGTTACCTGGCAGCTTCATCCTTAGCATCTTTTTCCCAATATATTCTGCATCCCTCTTCAGCACATGTCCAAACCAATGTAATCTTGCCTCTTTGGCTTTGTCTCCAAACCTTCCAGCCTGTGCTGACCCTCTAATATACTTATTCCTAATCATGTCCATCCTCGTCACACCCAGTGCAAATCTTAACATCTTCAACTCTGCCACGTCAAGCTCTGACTCCTGCCTTTTTGTCAGTGCCACTGTCTCCAACCCATATAACATAGCTGGTCTCACTACCCTCTTGTAGACCTTCCCTTTCACTCTTACTGGTACTCGTCTGTCACAAATCACTCCTGACACTCTTCTCCACCCACACCATCCTGCCTGTGCTCTCTTCTTCACCTCTCTTCCACACTCACCATTACTCTGAAGTGTTGATCCCAAGTACTTAAACTCATCCACCTTCGCCACCTCTACTGCCTGCATCCTCAACTATCCTCCCTCTCATTCACACACATATATTCTGTCTTAGCCCTACTGACCATCATTCCTCTTCTCTCCAGAGCATATCTCCACCTCTCCAGGGTTTCCTCCACCTGTTCCCTACTCTCACTACAGATCACAGTGTCATCTGAAAACATCATAGTCCACGGGGACTCCTGTCTAATCTTGTCTGTCAACCTGTCCATCACCACTGCAAATAAGAAAGTGCTCAGAGCTGATCCTTGATGTAATCCCACCTCCACCTTAAACGCATCCGTCACTCCCACCGCAGACCTCACTGCTGTCACACTACCCTCGTACATATCCTGTACCACTCTTACATACTTCTCTGACACTCCCGACTTCCTCATACAATACCACAACTCCTCTCTAGGTACCCTGTCATATGTCATGTAAACACCATGTAAATAAAAGACCCCTATTCATTTCAATAAGTGTTGTGGGATTGTTTACATCTGCCTGTACTACTATCAACTCAGCCAGATGGGACCTCGGGTTAATGTTTCATTTAAAGAGCAGTATATTCAGGAGTGCAACATCCCCTTATGCTGCACAGCATTGTCAGTACTGGAAAATTAATCTGACTACCTGGTGTGGAAAATGTTAATATTGATAGCAATGATAATATTAGAACAAAACACACAAGTCATTTACTGCTGTCCTGTTGCATTTAGCCTGATCCTATCCAAAACAATGGCATACACTTTATATTTTAAGCACAGAGTTTGGGACTCCTCTTGGCTGGCATCATCTCTCCCCTGAGAGACTGAGAAATTGTCAGTCATCTCTACCAGTTTTCTCTTGTTTTAGAAATAAGTTTCCCAGTTCTGATTTAAATGTAGATATTAATAACAGATTCATAGGTGTTTACTAGGCTAACGACCACAAGGGCCTTTTTAAATCTAACCATGCACCCCAACTTTCTGACAAATTCTGATACCCTTGATCAGAGTAAGCAGGGGTTTAGGAGATGAAACATTTACAATCAGGGGCCTGGGAGAGGAATCATTTATAGGTTGCCTGTGTCCATTGGTGACATAGGTGCTATACCAGGGATGAATTTCCTGTTCCCCATCCAGTTGTTCACGTTGCACTTGAATTTGGTTAGGGAGGAACTCTGCTTCACTTGGATGAGGAGCCTGTTCCATAGAAGGGGTAGTCTCTGAGATACATGCCTGTCTCTCCAGCAGATCCTATTTATATCACAATCAAGGTTTAAGGCTTTAGAATGGGCAATTCTTTTCGTGTATGTTTTGTGGATATGCAGGAAGTGCATCAGAGTGGGGTCTGACAATGCCCTGTATGCCAGGCATAGATCTCCCCCGAAAAGCCTGTAGGAGAGAGAATACAGGGACAGAGCCTTGAGGTGGTCTACATAGGACATATTGCTTATGCCCTGTATTCTTTTAGAGAGGAACCTCTATGGATGTTCCAGTTGTTGGACATGCCTGGATAGGTACATACCAAAGGGGGCAATGTACTCAATAATAGGTCTGATGAATGCCAAATACAGTGAAACAATGAATTTCTTGGACTTAGATACCATAGATTTGTTTATAAGTTGCACAACATAGAATGATTTCCTCACTTGCACAACATAGAATGATTTCTTCACTACTGTAGACACATTTTGGTCAAAGGCTAGATTCCTCTCTATGTGTGTCCCTAAATCCCTGACTACTGGGTCAGCTGTAAGGGGGTGTTGTCAATATGATAGTTACCAGGAGCGGATGACTTCCCAAAGGATACTATTATGCATTTCTTAGCATTTAGTTTTAGTGCATGGCTCTGACACCAGTTGTTTGTCTGTGTCAGCCCCTCCTGGAGAACATGTCTGTCAGTTTGGGATTCAATAACAGTTCCTAATTTGCGATCATATTCATATTTAATCGGCCAGAGACACTGACATTGGCCTTGACGTCAGGGAAGTAAATGCCAAAATGGAGCGGTCCAAGGACTGATTCCCCGAGGGACTCCATTTGTGGCTGGCCTCTTTGAGAGGTGGACTGCACAATTCTAACTTCCTGGGTCCTGTCTGTGAGCCAGTTGGCTATCTACTGGGTGGCATACAAGTTTGTACCTAACTTCTTGAGTTTGTCAACAATGCTTGAGTGGGGTATTGTGTCAAATGCCTTGATTAGGTCAACATAGGCAGTGTGAACCATTTTTCCCTCATCCATTGCTTTGGTTACCTTCTCAAAGAAGTCCACCATGTTGAGTAGGCATGATCTGCCCTTGATGAAGCCAAACTGGGTTAGTTCCAGTGTCTGGAAGTTTACTATATCTCTATTGATCATTTCCATGATAATTCTTTCTATGGCTTTACATATAAGACTAGTGAGACTTATGGGTCTTTAGTTACCAGGGTCTGTAGATAGCCCACCTTTGTGCAGAGGGATGACTGTTGCTGTTCTCCATTCATGAGGCATGAAGCCTGTTAGGGGGCTACAGTTAAATAGTAATTCCAGAGGCCCTTATAGGTCATGTATCATGTTGTTTAGAAGACATCCTGGTATATTGTCTGGGCCCAATGAGTAATAGTAGAGGGAGTTATATTTGATGGTATTACCTGAGAGAAGGTTGAGGGGGAGAGAGGGGTAAAGATGGAGCTGAATTTACCAGCCAGGAGGTTTGCTATAGCTTCTGGCTCATTATATGTGGCTCCATTTACAGTGATCTCTGCATACAATTGTGTATTACCTTTGAGATTGTGGACCTAGCTAAAGAATGCTTTGTGGCTGTCCTCAGCCAGGGAGGCCAAACCTACCTCAAATTTGGCTTTGGAGAGCTTATTTGTCCTTTTGTCCTCTGAGTTGTTTGTTTGTTTAGTTGATGAGGGTGCTTTTATCCTGTTGGGTGCTGCACCTACTAATTTTGCCATGATTTTCTTCCTTCTCTTATACAGCCTATTGATTTTGTGATTCCACCAGGGAGACTTGTTTTTTTGAGTTAGTTCGGTACTTCTTCCTAGTGGGTACAGCTGCCTCTATGCAGCAATTAACATACTTGTACATGGTTTCTGTGAACAGTTCCGCATAGGCAGCAATGTTTTCAGGGTTTATGGGGGCTTGAAATTTTCCAAGGTTATGACTTAATAGCAGGAGGTTAGCCTTAGTGTAGTTCCTGAATATTCCAGGTTTAGCAGGGGGTCCAGGTTTTATAGGGTCATAGGTTCATAGGTTGATACTAGGCTATCTGCCCTAGGGCATTTATAAGCCTAGCCAGAGTATGTTTGGCTTTCACCACCCTTTTAGATTAGTTGACTGTGCCTTTGTATAGTAGGTCACAGAAGGTAGCACTTTTAAGGTTTGTTTACTGTACCTCTGTCAAGCAGAGACACAGAAGAGATCCCAGGGGTAAACTTACGATCTCCCATCCATTCGTCAAGATTTCTCTTGAAGAGGGTCAGTGAGAGGCTCTGCCTGACATGGATTGGGAGACCATTTTGTGGTCTGACCTTACCAGGGAAAACATTACTGTAGGGGGTGTGCAACACTCGCTCTATTAGTGAGGACCAGATCCAGAATGATTGGACCTCTGGTTGGTGTATTGACTTTCCGGTCCACGGAGTTTGTGTTTACAAAATCCTGGAGTCTCTGTGCCTGTACGTTTGGTGTAATATAAGATTCCCAGTTAATAGTGGGGTAATTAAAGTCACCCATGAATATGGTATTGGGTTGTATGGCTAGTGTTTCTAATAAGTTTAAATACATGGTATGGGTTTCCTGGATCATAGAGGGGAAGCCTATAGCTTGCAAGGAAGTGGTATTGGATTTTGCATATGGTGATTTGAACATGGAGCAGCTCAAGTGCATTGTCCTGTTTGACCAGCCTTGAAGTATGTTTATTTTTGATGTAATAGAGACACCATCACCGTTACTCCCTGCCTGTGAACTAGCTGGTCTAAATGTGTGGAAGGCATTATAACCTTGAAATGTTGGTGTACTCTCTACGGCTTTAACCATGTCTCAGTGACTGCACAGACTTCAGCATTCTCTAGGGTGAAGAGAGCTTCTAGGGAGTGCACTTTTTTGCTTAGACAACTAGCACTGAGCAGTAATAAGTTTAGATTTTCTTTGTTGCCTGTGAACTAGCTGATCTAAATGTGTGGAAGGCATTATAACCTTGAAATGTTGGTGTACTCTCTACGGCTTTAACCATGTCTCAGTGACTGCACAGACTTCAGCATTCTCTAGGGTGAAGAGAGCTTCTAGGGAGTGCACTTTTTTGCTTAGACAACTAGCACTGAGCAGTAATAAGTTTAGATTTTCTTTGTTTTGATTTATTGTGTCAAAAGTACTTTCAGTTTGACATTGCCTAAAAAAGGCATTATGGGGGAAGACAATGTTTTAGCTAATATTTGAAAACTTAGAGGGGAGAGGTACAGACCATCCCTGACAAAGCAGCATGGTCTGTTGACCATCTCCTTCTATACTGACAAATATTGCACCCCCTTAGAATGACACCACAAATTAAGCCAATTATTAAAGTCAATCATCTTTTGTTCATATTGTGGCATCATCCTTAGAAAAGGTAAAATGCTGCTCAATGCTAGTCTTATACCAACCCGAGACACATATTCTGAGAGCTCCATGATGTCACTCTTCATATAGTCTAGGGAGATACGTCTCAGGTCATTTACTCCCATGTGGACTATGACTGAGTCATATTAGTACTTGTGGTCTGACTGCGTGCATAATGTGGTAGATCCTAGCCCCTGATAAGCAACTGACCATGACTTTCTCCTTACTCAGCCTGGTGAGAGGGACATCAGTGTGTCTCACAATAGAGTCTCCAATGATTAAAATATTGGCTTGTGTGGTGGCTTACCATATGGGCTTAGAGATAGAGGCTCCATGAGATGTAGCTCTGTGTGTTGATGTGGGTGTGGGGCACTTCTTTTCAAAGCTATATTCCACAGTTCTGTCCAGGCCTTTTTCCAAGCTGACTTTCCTCAGGCAGAAACCTGGCTTGCTGACTTGCATCTAGTGCTCGATGCTTATAAAAGTAAATCCTACTATCACTGTTCTCCTCATTTGAGCAATGAAGTGGATAATGGGTGGAAAGTCAATATGTGGGAAACATGAAATATATAAGGATGCTATTAGGTAACACATTATCCCCCTATTTACATATTAATAAAAAGTTAAAATTATAGATTCATAGATTAGTACTAGGCTAACTGCCCCTGTGGGCCATTTTTAAGCCTAGCCAATTACCCCATGTGAGACTTGAACCCTGCACCTTGTGTCTATAAGGTGAATATCTTAACCATTATGCCAACCCCCTTCCCCAATTCCCCTTATTTATTTAAGCGTATTCATTTAGTATTTGCACTTATATTGAAATGTTTCTAAACATCTGTAACTTTTGCTTTTAGAAGCTAATTGATGTTTAGCATGTGACACTTTAAATAGCTGCATTTTATATTAGTTCTGTTTGTCTGATGAAGTCTTGCTCATAGAAGCAAGACAAAAGCGCTTACACTACTTGTTTTTACGAATTAAAACTTGTCTCAGTGGATTATATTTTGTTCCTTGGATTTGTCTTGCCACTTGTGGTCATTTTTCAGCATTTGTTGCAGTTATTTTTTACAAGTTTGCTAGAGGTTTCTATTAGTCATAAGAGGGGTATGTTCAAATGCAATTGTTGTGGACAATGCAAGTATATTCTGGAGGGTGACAAGGTTCAGGTTAATGGAACTAACAATTTTGCTTCCTTTCATTGTAATTGCAACAGGAGGGGGTGATCTACTTGGCTAAGTGCCAACAGTCTAAATATTTTTATATGGGGGAAGACCCAGCGAAAAATTAAAGAAAGAATATATGAACACATGGCAAGTATTAGAAAGCTGGACACAAATAGCTCTCTGTATAAACATATAGAAAAATACCCTGAGCATAGGTTGGTCTTTTATGGGTTGGACACCCTGGTAAGGAATCCTACAGGTGGACCTTGGGAGGAATTAATTGAGGAGAGGGAGACGTTATGGCAACTCAAACTACAGGCTGTGTTCCCTGGGCTAAATGAATACATTTCAATAGCCAGTATTTTGAGACTTCTGTCTTACAAAGTATAAAACACAATATGTTTTAAAAGGTTATGTTGCTTTCCTTTACAAATGGGTGATGCTTAATTGGGTCAATGCCATGTGACTAAATGTTTTTCTTTAAAAGCCTGCTTTTGTATGTTGTAACTAGATTCTGATGAAGTCAGGTTTGTTCTGATGAAAGTGCTTAATCAAGTTTCTTAAACAATTTTTTTAGTGACTGCAGCCTGTTAACTTCATTCCCAAGTGCTGTTTTTTTGTCACAGTTTTGGCTCTTAGTTTTGTGGTTGAGAGGAAGAAGAAACTGAGGAAGAAATGAGAGTCAGGACCTTGGAAGGAGGCAGGGATGACAGCATATGGCCTGTCTGGATCCTGCACCCCAGAAAGACATGATCCTGAGAAGGAGCCAGAAGAGGCCTTTTGAAATTTGTAGTGAATCCCCAGCTCCGCAGACGGGAGATTGCAAAATGAAGATTTTTGCAACAAAATCTCTGGAGAGGATACCTGAAACAGGAGTAAACATTCCATTGTCTGTATATCAGCTTCCAGTGTACATTAGGAATATGTTTTATTCAGCAAGACATGCTATATAAGTATTATATTCTCTAGTTTGTCAGCAGGAAATTAACGTAATCTAGAGAAATTTGCAAATTTATACTAGCAGCTCTGCTTAGAATATGTCACAGTGGCTTAATGAAATACGTAAACAGGGTGTCATTTTAGAGCACACTTCCTTCTCTTTAGCTTCTCTTTTCCTTCAAACTGCATCCAGAACACTGTATACAGAGCAATAAGATTCCTTCGCAGCTAATCTCTTACCATAGTTTACAGATCTACATAATGCCAACTGCTGCCATTAAAGAGATGTTTTACCCACTGTGGACACTTCCTGCCCAGCAGCAATTATAATGCTGCAATTTGGCATTCAAAAATACTTCACATCTACATGATATTTTACTGCAAAAAAAAAAAACAAACAGTATTGTCCTGAGATATAAAATCAAGAAACTGTAAAAAAACACATTATAACTAACCCAACTAACAATACTAAGCCTCTGAGCCCCCCAAGCCTTTCTGTGTTGGAGGAAAGCCTTCTAGCTTATCAGTGGGAGTGGTAAGCACTAGGTAGCCTATCTACCACAAGAGCGGTTTCTGGCCCAGAAATTGTAGTTTATTGGCCATTTGGGCAGTTTTTCCATTTCTTTCAACTTTCTGGGTTAAAAGCCTGCATTTGCACTTGTTTCCCCCCTTTCCTGTAACTATTCTAGTCCAGATACAGATTTGCTGTATCCAGGACTGTTTGTAAGCTTCTGAGCCCCCCAAGCCTTTCTGTGTTGGAGGGAAGCCTCTAGCTTATCAGTGGGAGTGGTAAGCACTAGGTACCCTATCTACCACAAGAGGAGTGGTTTCTGGCTCAGAAATTGTAGTTCATTGGCTGTTTGGTCAGTTTATTCCATCTATTTCATCTTTCTGATTTGTGCATGTTTCCCACCTTTCCTATAACTAGTTTAGTCCAGATACAGATTTGCTGTATCCAGGACTTTCTGTGTCACAGGGAAGTTTTCTAGCTAATCAGTGGGAGTGGTAAACACTAGGTAGCCTATCTACCACAAGAGGAGTGGTTTCTGGCCCAGAAATGGTAGTTTATTGGTCGTTTGTGCAGTTTTTCCATCTCTTTCAATGTTCTGGTCTAAATGCCCGCATTTGCACTTTTCTCATCTTTCCTGTAACTAGTCTAGTTCAGATACAGATTTGGTGTATCCAGGACTGTATGTAAGCTTCTGAGCCCCCCCCAGTCTTTCTGTGTTGGAAGAAAGCCTTCTAGCTTATCAATGGGAGTGGTAAGCACTGGGTAGCCTATCTACGACAAGAGGAGTGGTTTCTGGCCTAGAAACTGTAGTTTATTGGGCATTTGGGCAGTTTTTCCATCTCTTTCAACTTTTGGATTTAAAATCCCACATTTGCACTTGTTTCCCAGATTTCCTATAACTAGTCTAGTCCAGATACAGATTTGCTGTATCCAGGACTGTTTATAAGCTTCTGAGCCCCACAAGCCTTTCTGTGTCAGAGGGAAGCCGTCTAGCTTATCAGTGGGAGAGGTAAGCACAAGGTAGCCTATCTACCACAAGAAGAGTGGTTTCTGACCCAGAAATTGTAGTTTATTAGCTGTTTGAGCAGTCTTACCATCTCTTTCAACTTTTTAGTTTAAAAGCCGGCATTTGCACTTGTTTCCCACTTTTCTGTAATTAGTCTAGTCCAGATACAGATCTGCTGTATCCAGGACTGTTTGTAAGCTTCTGAGCAGTGCCAAAGTCTGCTCTTCAACTTTTCCATTAGATCTGCTAGTTCTCCCCTCTACTGCACTTTTACTAGCTTATTAGTCTATCACTTTACCAGACTTCTTGTAGCAATTATAGGACACAAAAGTGCTACCAGCACTAAACGTTATACAAGGAAGCAGCTCCAGTACTTATTATTAATGCCCACCCCTCCAGGCATGTCTAATGGTCAGTTCCCCTGTGCTTTCTCCTATTAACGTGGTGAACTTGGGCATCCTGAGGCAATGTAGCAACTGCCTCATGTACACAGACAACCCTCTCCTCTTACTACTCAAACTTGTGAGAGATGCACTTATATATCCAAACTGGCAGCAATGCACTCTCCAGCCAAGACCGGAATAGCTGGTCAAGAGGAGAAGGTCGACACTTGCACTACACCACATGGAACACATAGCCATCCAGGACACACATCAGCACTGCCTTCACATAAAAACACAAACCACACACCCACCTTCGTGGAGGCTCTCAATAAAAATCTATCCAAACAGCAGAGACCTCCAAGGCAGAAATGCACTCGACCACCACAACACAATACTAATCTCAAGGCACTCCTAAACAGTGTGCTACTCAACTAAAGCTCCTAAGGCAAAACAGCATGCCCTACATGCTAGTCACAGGTGACTCGATAGTGAGGCACACTGATGTCCCACTCACTAGGTTGAATAAGGAGAAAGTAACAGTCAGCTACCTGTCAGGTGCCAGGATCCACCACATAACGCATGCACTCAGGTCCCTAAACAACAGGTACAAATATGACTCTGTCATTGTGCATTTGGATGTGAATGACCTGAGATGTACCTCCCTGGACTACATGAAAAGAGACATGGAGGAGCTCTCGGATTATGTAGCACAGGTGGGTATGACCCTAGCCCTGAGCAGCATCCTACCATCACCCAGAATGATACCACAGTACAAGCAGAAAATGATTGATTTCAACAAGTGGTTAAGTTTCTGGTGTCATTCTAAGGGGATCCATTATCTGTCTGCCTGGTATGACATGATTGACAGACCTCGATGCTTTGTCAGAGATGGCCTGCATCTGTCATCTCTGGGCTTCTGGATACTGGCCAAGGCTCTTGCCACCCTTATAGTGCCTTTTTTAGGCGGTGTTCAAAAAGACCAGATTACCACCGTAACAACTACAAGCAAATGCAATCTGAGGGTCATGCTGCTCAATGCTAGAAGTCTAAATTTCAAAATGAACTCACTGAAAGCACTCCTTAAAATGGAGAACATCGACATTTGTGCTGTAACAGAGACCTGGCTCAAGGCAGCAGAAAGCACACCTGCACTACCAGGCTATAACTCATTCCACACCTTTCGACCCCAGAACTTGGACTGAAGCTCCAAAGGCAGTGGTGTTTCCATATTCATAAAGGATGTGCACACTTCCAGACTGGTGGCCCAACATAACACATCAGAGATACTTCAGGTGCAGCTAACATTGGATAAGACAGCAATTCAGGTTGTATCCTGCTATAGGTCCCCAACCATGTCCCAAGACTCACACCCCACACACTCTCATACTGGGCAACTTCAACTACCCCTCCATTAACTAGGAAAACTACTCATGTACCAATACACTTGCCCAACATTTCCTGGAATTCATTAATTCCAATGCCCTGGACCAGCTCATTCTTACCCCCACTAGAGGTAGCAACATCCTTGACCTGGTCATTACTAACATGGGCAACTGTTGCTCTACACCAATAGTCAACTCTTCCCTGGTTAGATCCGACTACAACCTAATCACCTTGGAAATCCACATCCCTCCCCTCCGCAAAGGTAACCACCATGAAAAACTTCTCCAAAGCTAAATTTGGGCTCCTAAAAACAGAGGTGGCTAACTTCACCGCACCCATGCAAATGGAGAATAGTTGCATGACCGCCAAATCATAAACCAATGTACTGTACGAACACGTACACAAATGCATGGATCTCGCCATACCCAGTAGAACCAAGACACTCTCCTCCAAAAAAAGGAAGCCAATCTGGTGGCCCCCTGCCACAAATAAACTCTACAACAGAAGGAAGAAACTGTTGTGGAATAAGGTGAAGTCCCAAGACTGGAAAACTCCCTTATCAGCCTTAACAAAAAGCTGAGATCCCTCATCAAATCCTCTAAAGCTAGCTATGAAAACAGAATTGCGGCAGATAGTAAAGACAACTACAAGGCCTTCTATAGTTATGTAAAGAATCTCTATGGCAATACTCAGATTTACTCTGAGCTACTGCATATGGTACCTCCTATACCGAGCCAACAGATATTGCCAATATTCTGGCCGACAGATTCAGTGCCAGCTTTACCCCTCTCTCCCCTCCCAAAGGACCTATCACATTAACAGTAGATTGCCAGGCACCCAGCTGCACAGGTTAAAACAGCACTGTCCAAGGCCAAGAATACAGCTTCTATGGCACCTGACAATATCCCTGGCTGTGTTCTACATGAACTATAGAGTGAACAGGCACCTCACCTGTGTGCCCTGTTCAGTCACAGCCTCACCTCAGGCTTTGTTCATACCAAATGGTACACTGCTACAGTCATCCCTCTCCACAAAGGAGTGGCGACTACAGACCCCCGGAACTACTGGCCCATTAGCCTAACGAGTCTGATATGCACAGCTATGGAATGCATCATCATGGACCTAATAAAACAGGATATAGGGAATCTCCAAACTCTGGATCTCACACAGTTTGATTTTGTGAAGGGTAGATCATGCCTGCTCAAATTGGTCGACTTCTTTGAGTCAGTCACCAGAGGTGTGGATGAAGGCAAGGTGGTTCACACAGCCTACCTTGATCTGGCCAAGGCCTTTGATACCATTCCCCACTCAGGAATCCTAGAAAAACTCAGTAAGCTAGGCATCAACCCCTATATCACTAGGTGGGTTGCAAACTGGCTCACAGAAAGAACCCACAGTGTGAAAGTAGCTGACTCCAAGTCAGGCTGCCGATCAGTCACAAGTGGAGTCCCACAGGGTTCAGTCCTGGGTCCTCTCCTGTTTGGTATCTACTTCTCTGAAGTCCAGGCCAACACGAAGGGACTCTGTCTGACAAAGTTCACAGACAATTGCAAGTTGGGAGCTATTATTAACTCCCCAAGTTATGTTGACATCCTACAGAAAGGCATCACTGAGACCAATGACTGGTGTCAGAACTATGGCCTTAAGCTCAATGCCAAAAAATGTGTCATCATCCCCTTTGGGAAAAACCCGGTTCCCATGAATTGCCAGATTGATGGTAGTCCACTGAACACAGAAGGTGTTATAAGAGAACTGGAAACAGAGATTGACAGTAACCTCTCTTTTGGCCACCACATTACCACTGTGGTCAGACAGTCCTTCTGTGTGGCACATCTCATTACTAAGGGTTTTGCATCCAGGAAGAAAGAGATCATTGTCTCCCTCTACTCTTCCCTCATTAGGCCAATCATCGAGTACAATGCCCCATTTGGCATGTACCTCACTAGACACCCGCAACAACTGGAGAGGTCGCAAAAGTACCTCGCAAAGAGGATTCTAGGCCTTAAACACTTGTCCTATATGGACAGAATAAAAAAACTCCAACTATTCTCTGTCTCATATCGCCTACTTAGATGCGATCTCTGTTTGACTTACAAAGCCATGTCTGACTCAGCTCTGTTAGAAATGCTGCATATAAAGAAATCCCAGTCCCGACACACCACACGCTCCAGAGACCTCAACCTCATTACCACAATCAAAAGAACATGCTGGAGGGACAGGTTCATAACCCAGAGACTGCCCATGCTATGGAATAGACTTCCCATACATGTCAAGCAGAGCACTTCACTGACCCTGTTCAAGAGAAATCTTGATGAGTGGATGGGAAATAGAAAATTCACCCCGGGGATCACTCCAGTGGCTCTACTTGACAGAGGCACTGGGAACTAAGTTCGGGTGGCACAATGCCAGGGTAATCCTATGGGCTAGGCTTGTAAAGGCTCCAGGGCCATTAGCCTAGTATACACCTATGAACCTAAGTGCTGCAAACTTGGAATCTGTTTTAACATATTTAGCAGCTAGTGTTGGAAATAATAAGAATTTGTATACATATACATAAATAGAATTAAACAAGTCATATATCCCTTGAAATACATGTGAAAATTAAAATAACACATAGAAAAATATCTGAAATGTTTATGAAAACTTTTTTAGAAGTGTTTGATAAGTCAGCAAAAATAACTATATTTACAATCATAGCTAAAAAAAGTCTCTGTGACAGTCTTACTTCCAGTTCTTGTTTAAAGCATTGTGAACTGTGATTAAATGCCATTTGATATTTTATACAGTGAATATTTTTTTGCTTATTTAAATAGTTTGTAGCTGGAACATCTCTCCTCAGGTTTACATTAAAACTGGACCTTAACCAAGGTGGATGTTTCAGCTGACGTAATATAAATAAATACTTAACATTTGATGTATTAGAAGCAAAACTGATAATCTTAGACTAGTAATTTAAGAACAACCTGTACTTAGTGAAACAACAGAAAGTTAGTAGGAGGATAATGAATGGATAAATGATTTTTCAAAGTATAATTGAGCATAACAGTGGATATTCAAGAAGTACCAGGGACTTGCATGGGGATGTATTAACAGTTATGTCAGTTTGATCTAAGCTAAAGTGTTAAGACTGTCAAAAACTGATGCATTTCTTTGTGAGAGTTTAAACCAGGTGTGTCCAAATTTTTTAGCTCAAGGGCCACTTGGAGAGGATTTTGGGGCCACATTATCATACTGCTGCTTTGCATACATTATACAGTCAAAATTGCACCTCAGTCATGGAGCAAAAATAAAAAACACTGGTGCTTTTAGATTCACTTTTGTATTATTTCTGGCCAAAAAAATGAAACTCTGAACCTAAGACAAATTAACCAAACTCCCACAATTCAATTATATTTTTATTGTAATTTCCCTGCCAAAAAATTGAATGCCAGCACACCAGAAAAGAAGATTACAGTAGGTATAAAGAACTGACCATGCTCCCCTTCATAATTACAAAACAACATCAGTGCAGGTGAAAACAAAATCAACATTAGTGCTGGTGGAAAAAAACTCAAACTCAGCATCAGTGCAAGTGGAAAGTGATTTGTGTCACAAATGCGTTTAAAAACAAATTTCTCTCTCAAACTGTTGCCTCTTACCAATTGGTTATACACAACAATTTTAGCACAAACCTCAGAAATGCATGCCAAGTGCAGGTGGAAAACCTGAACAATTTTAACAAATGCATAGAAAGAATTTGTGAAACAATCTCCTCCCCACTCCAGTCAGTTATGCAAAGCAACTATAACAGCAATTCTAGCATTCACCCAGAACTGCATGTTAAGTCAGAATGCCCCACCCAAGTAAAGCATCTTTGTAGTAATGACTGTTAGTAAAGCACTACCTTACTCAGATAACAAAAAATACAAGGAATGCTAAAATGTACAAAATAGATAATATGCACACTTAAATATACATACATATACCAACCAATAAATTATTACACAGATTAAATCACCTGCAACACACAGAAAAACAGTTTATTATTAAATAATGTTACACACAACAAATGGAATGTGTGCCATAAATAATTCTGTCCTCCGATATGCAACCTATTCACAGTAAACACTACAGTCAATGAATTATGCACACAGTCCACCCCCCCGCCATAAAAGTAGCAGATACCATCTCTCAGAATCAAACACTGTTCTTTCTACCAGCCCATATATCATTGTGGCATAGACATCCCCCAACAGACACATAATCTCTCACACATACACACACACACACACACACACACACACACACACACACACACACACACACACACACACACACAGATACTCCCAGATATTCACACACATAGACACATACTTTCATCCATTCACAAACACGGGCAGCACAGTGGCACAGTAGTGTTGTTACCTCACAGCAAGACGTTTCTTGGTTCGGTTCTCAGCTGTGGTGCCTTTTGTGTGGAGTTTGTATGTCCTCCCAATGTTTGTGTGGGTTTCCTCCCACATTTCAAAGACACACAACAGGTGGACTGAACACTCTAAATTTGCCATAGGTATGAGTGTACATGCGAGTGTGTGGCTAGCCACCTGGTGTTGTAAACCTTGACTCTAGATGATTGTCACTGTTGAAATGGCACACCAACCTCATGTGTAAAAATGGGAAAAAAGGATTGTGGATGGATGGATGGATTCACACATGCACACACTCACACACACATACTCCCAGACATTCTTTCACAAAGGCACATGCATACACACTCACATGCACACATAACAGCAGCCATGCTATAGATGCAAAGCAACAGTCAGTGAGACCAGCCTGTCCAAAATGTTGGTGAACCAGACAATGGCTTCTCCTTACTATACATCAGCTGTTATACCAGGAGATCATTGATCATTATAACCTACACTAACAACTGGTGAAAAGTTAGCGTGTCATTTGTTGATTAATTTCTCCTGGAAATAAAAGCATGTTTGTCTCTTGAAACAGTAGCCTCAGGAATCATCTGGAATCACAGTAGAGGCACATCTGGAGTTTTGAGGCAGCCTGACTAAGGTAATATCTATCTGGTTTTGCTCAAAAAATGGCAACAGCTTAACCTGAAATTAAGTTTCGATTATATGCACCTTATGAACCAGTTTTTCACAGATATTGAAAGAGATGTTTTAAACTGAAATTGTTAACTTAGAAAGTACTATTTCTGCTATGCCCTGTATTATGAACAATATCGGGGCTTATAATGAAATGCTGGATCATTTATGTGTGTATGAACGGTGACTTGAAAATACTTTGAAACATAAACTAAACTGTGACATTAATGACTTTAAACTTGGACACATTTTTTCTTGGCCCAGAGAGAGGCACTATACTATTAATAGTGAAGGATAAGTGTATGAGCTTGACAATTTTGATATGCCAGAGCCTCCCAGTGGAACTTCAGTAGAACAACCACATCAGAATTTTGAAGTTCCCACCTTACCACAAGGGGCCATCAGCCTAACCTATCAGAGACCTCCAGAGATTGCTATGAATGAAAAAAATGGGGTGAATCTTTCAGATCCACCGACTACAGGGGAGGATTTTCAGTGGCCACAAACTGTTTTTAAGGTACCATTACTGGAGAGAGTAGAAATGAGACAGACAGTGTCATCCAGAGTAAGAGAAAAGGAAGAGGAGAAGGAGAATGAAGAAAATACAGTGATCCCAAGACACACAGTCGTTGGAACAAGAGGAGATGAGTGATGAACAAACAGTGGTAACTCTATCAGCTTTAACATTAACAGAGACTGATTATTCATTATTAAAGAAAGGATTCCAGTTCATTCCAACTGCTAGCGACTCTATAGTTGATGCTGTGACTGATTTGAAACTTTTTACCTGTAACTTGAACTTGAAGGATAATGTATGCACTAATAGTGGTCTTAGAAGAAAAAGTACATTTGTACCAGTAAGTGCTCATGTTAACACAGCCTTTTATAAAATCTGTGAAAAACAAATACGTGATTTATAGGAAAGTAAAAGTTTTATGAAAAATTATAATTTGACTAATGAGGAACATGAATTACTGTTAAAATTGCAAAATAATCCTGAGATTGTTACAAAGCAAACATTTAAAGGTGGCGCAACTGTAATTTTAGATAAGAACACTTATTTATGTTGCATGAAAGATTTTCTAAGTGATGAGAATACTTTAAAAAAAATAAGTACAAGTGACATGCATAACATCATACATAGGGTTAAGAGTTATGCATATGAGTTACAATTATCAAAATATATTACTATAGATGAGTTTAATATTCTGTCTGTCACACATCCTATAACTCTGTGGCCGTACAGATTACCTAAGATACATAAGAATTTACACAACCCACTGATGAGGCCAATAGTCTTTGGAAAGGGTTGGGTCACTGAAACAATCTCTTTATATCTGGCAAAATTGTTGAGTCCTTACTTGGTTAAACTACGGAGGTATATTAAAGACACGGGAGATTTTCTTGACAAATTACATCATTGGTATGCAAATAATACTGATTTAGAATATCATACCACTCAGCTGTCCAGATTTTCACAGAATGTCCAGATTTTTGGCTCATATTTTTGGTCTGTTCCTTATAAAATATGTGGTTTTCTAGCAAATCACTAGGACAATCTGAGGACTGAATCACTAAATAGCAATATACATTAATAGTTTTAGACTTAAAATTCTTCAGAAAATGTATGTTAAAACAAATTCTGTTACTCTAGCAACTCTCCAAGGTTAAAAGAGCAATATTTAAAATATATCCCTATTTTGGGGCCTTTGTCCCTCCATTTTGCCAGGCTTTGTCTAGATTTCTTGCACAAAGAGGTTGAGAGGTATGATTTAGATTATTATTTTATTACTTTAGATATTACTTCATTATCTACAGTCATACCCTTTGAGTATGGAATAGAAGCAGTCAGGGACTTTTATGGTCTAACACTGAATAAAACAGTAGAGAAGTAGAAACTATCTGCTCATTATTAGACATTGTATTAACCAGTAATGTATTTTCATTTGAACGGGAATTGTTTCATCAAATTTCTGGGGTGGCATTGGGGACTTCTATTGCAAATAGTTATGTGAACTTAGCTTTGAACCAATGAAAAGCCACAGATATTTATAATAACATGAGTTATTATAATATTCCTCTCTACTTTCACTGGCTTGTGTGAGTAATCACAAAATCATCATTTTTGAAATCCCTCCCCTTCAACTATTTAAATTTATTGGCCATCCTACTGTATTCCATAGTACCAGAATACAAAAGTGTCCACCCCTTTCAATCCATCTTGCTGTTTTAAAAATAGTAACTCTCCACTAAACCTTAACTTTTTAAACAGGTAAAACGTAAGTTACCTACTTTCACATCTAACTTCTCTAGTGCACACTGCAGTGTGCATTTTTTTTCATCTTACCTTTAAGCATCCCTGTGACTAGCACTTGCTCTAATACCTGCTGGAAAGCACTTGGAAGCCTTAAAATGATACAAGCACTCAACTCTCCTTGTTAATAAGGATAAATTAATAGTAGGCACTAAACAGCCTATAACTGCAAAGTACCTTGCTAAGGTAAGGGAAAACAGCTCCTGTTCTTTACAAAAAAAAAAAAAAAAAAAAGTACCAAACCAGGCATGTCCAAGGGTCAGCTTTCGGTGATTTCTCCTGTCCACCTGGTGAATCTGGGCATACTGGGGCAATGCAGCAATTGCCTCATGTACACAGACAACCCTCTTCTCCTACCACCCAACACTACAACCTGTGAGAGATGCACTTACATAGCCAAAATTGAAACAAAGCTCTCTCCACCCAAGATTGTACTAGACAGTCAAGAGAAGGTTAACACCCACACTACACCTCAAGCAACACATAGCCCTTCTAAACCCACACCACCAACACTCACATATAGCAACACTAAATCCACATATGCAGAGGCCCTTAACTGTAACCTGCCCAAGCAACAAGGACGTCTGAAGCTAAAATGCAAACAAAGACCAATCGCAACCAAAGTGTCACATAGTTCACAACACCAGTGTGCCACCCAGCAACAGCCCCTAAGGCAAGACAATGTACCTAACACTTTAGTCATAGGTGACTCTATAGTCCGGCACACTGATGTCCCTCTCACCAGTTGAACAAGGAGAGTCAGCTGCCTGTCGGGTGCCAGGATCTGCCACATAACGCATGCACTCAAGTTACTCCACAACAAGTACAAATATGACTCTGTCATTGTCCATGTTGGAGTGAATGACTTGAGACGTACCTCCCTGGACTACATGAAAAGAGACATGAAAGAGCTCTTGGATCATGTGGCCCAGGCAGGTATGACCCTAGCCCTGAGTAGCATCCTGCCTTCACCCAGAATGATACCACAATATAAGGACAAAATGATTGACTTCAACAATTGGCTAAGCTTCGGGTGTCATTCAAAGGGGATCCAGTATCTGTCTGCCTGGGACGACATGATCGACAGACCATGATGCTTTGCCAGAGATGGTCTGCTCCTGTTACCCCTGGGATTCAGGTTACTGACTAAGGCTCTTGCCACCCCTATAGTGCCTTTTTTAGGCAAAGTTCAAAGGACAAAACCACCACCGTAACAGGTACAAGCATGCAAAATCTGAAGGTAATGCTACTCAATGCTAGAAGTCTAAACCTCAAAATGCACTCTCTCAAGGCACTCCTAAAAATGGAGAACATCGATATCTGTGCAGTAACTGAGACCTGGTTCAAGGCTCCAGAGAGCACCCCTGCAATACCAGGCTACAACTCTTACCACACTTTTCAGCCACCAAACCAGGACAGAAACACAAAAGGTGGAGGAGTGTCAGTATTCATCAAGGATATTCACACCACCAGGCTAGTTGCCCAACATAATGCGTCTGAAATTCTCCAGGTGCAACTAACACTAGGTAAGACTACAATCCAAACTGTAGCTTGCTACAGATCCCCACCATTCCCCAAGATTCTCACTACACCTTTCTAAACATACTGGAAAATATTAAGATAGAACCAAGCACCCTAATACTGGATGATTTTAACTACCCTGCCATTAACTGGGAAAACTACTCCTCTACCAACACCTTTGCCCAACAGTTCTTGGAATTCATAAATTCCAACGCCCTGGATCAACTAATCCATAGTCCCACCAGGGGCTCCAATATCCTAGACCTGGTCATTACCAACATGGGAAATCGATGCTCCACACCTATGGTCAGGTCTGACCATAAGCTAATCACCCTTAACATCCACATCCCACCCCCACCCCCAGTAAGGAAACCTCCATAAAAAACTTCTCCAAAGCAAACTTCATGCTACTCAAGTCAGAAGTGGCAAACTTCATGACATCCATGCAGACAGGAACTGAAAGTTCAACTGCTGAATCCTACACTAAGGCACTGTACGAGCACATCCACTCATACATGAATCGTGCCATCCCAAATAGAACCAAGATGCTCTCATCCAAAAAAAGGAAGCCAATCTGGTGGTCCCCTGCCATAAAAAAACTTTACAACAAAAGGAAGAAACTATTGCAGAAAAGAGGAAAATTCCAGGATGCAAAAAACTCCCTTACCAGCCTCAGTAAGAAGCTGAGATCCCTCATAAAATCCTCCAAAGCTAGTTACGAAAATAAAATTGTCAAAGATTCCAAAGACAACCACAAGGCATTCTATAACTATGTCAAGAATCTAAATGGCAATGCTCAGATCTGCTCTGAGCTAAAAGAGAATGGCATTAAATATACTGATCCCAAGGATATTGCCAATATCCTGGCAGATCGATTCAGTGCCAACTTCACCCCCCTCTTAGCCCCTAAATGGCCCACCTCAATACTGGAAGATTGCCAAATTCCGGTAATAATGGCCACACAGGTAAACAACGCACTCTCCAAAGCTAAGAATACAGCATCCATGGGACCAGATGACATCCCGGGCTGTGTACTACATGAACTACAATATGAACTGGCACCTCACCTAAGTGTCATGTTTAATCATAGCCTCACCTCAGGTTTCATGCCCACTGAGTGGTGCACAGCTACAGTTATTCCACTCCACAAGGGGGTATCCACCTTGGATCCCAGAAACTACCATCCCATCAGTCTGACGAGCCTTATCTGCAAGGCCATGGAGCGTATTATCATGGAACGTATAAACAAAGACATTGGCAACCTTCAAATACTGAAGCCCACCCAGTTTGGGTTCGTGAAGGGCTGATCTTGTCTCCTGAACCTGATTGACTTCTTTGAATTAGTCTCCAGAGCCATTTACAAGGGTAAGGTGGTCCACACAGCCTATCTAGACCTTGCCAAGGCCTTTGACACCATCCCCCACTCTGGAGTCATAGATTAACTTACTAAGCTGGGCATTAATCCCTATGTCACCCAATGGGGTGCTAACTGGCTTACTGATAGAACCCACACTGTAAAAGTAGCCAACTCCAAATCCAGCTCCAGACAAGTGACAAGTGGAGTACCTCAGGGTTCAGTTCTGGGACCGCTCTTGTTTGGCATCTACTTTTCTGAAGTACAGGCCAACACTAAGGGACTCTGGTTAACAAAGTTTGCAGATGACTGCAAACTGGGAGCCATTATTGAATCCCCAAATGATGTGGATACTCTACAAAAGGGCCTTACAGAAACAGATGCTTGGTGCCAGAGCCATGGGCTCAAGCTCAATGCCAAGAAATGTATAGTTATCCCCTTTGGGAAAAAACATGTACCCATGAATTGCCATATAGGTGACAGTACACTAAACACCGAAAGTGTGATAAGAGACTTAGGGACACAGGTGGACAGTGGTCTCACCCTCGATAACCACACCGCCACAACAGTCAGGAAATCCTTCTATGTGGCACACCTCATCACTAAGGGCTTTTCATCCAGAAAAAAGGAGGTCATTGTCCCACTGTACTCATCCCTCATTAGACCCATTATAGAATACAACGCCCCATTTGGTATGTACCTCTCAAGACATCTGCAACAACTGGAAAGGTCGCAGAAATACCTCACTAAAAGAATCACAGGCCTAAAGCAGATGCCCTACACTGACCACCTTAAAAAACTCCAGCTATATTCTGTCGCATATCATCTACTCAAAGGCGATCTCTGCTTAACATACAAAGCCATGTCAAACTCAGAGCTGTTGAACATGCTACACTTAAAGAAATCCCAATCCCTCAGAGCCACACGCTCCAGGGATCTAAACCTTGTCATCACAATAAACAAAACATGCTGGAGGGATGGGTTCCTGACCCAGAGACTCCCCAGACTCTGGAATAGATTGCCCATACATGTCAAGCAGAGTGCCTCTTTGACCTTCTTCAAAAGGAACCTTGATGATTGGATGGGAGAAAGGAAATTCACCCCAGGGATCACGTCAGTCACCCTGTTGACAGGGTTCCAGGGAAGTAAATAATGTGGGAAGAAATAGACAGGGAATTGTTATGGCTAGGCTTGTATAGGCTCTAGGGCTGATAGCCTAGTTCCAACCTATGAACCTATGAGTACCCATGCCAATAACATTGTCTTTTATAAATGCTTTGTTGATGACGTTTTCTTGATCTAGACTGGTAATGAAGCTAACTTAAATAATCTGGTAGCTTATTTAGATATCACAACTAATTGTTTTAAATTTAAGTTAAGTTATTCACAAGAGAAAATAAATTTCCTGCATAACAGCTTAAGTAGACAAGGTAATGAAATAACTACTAGTATATACAAAAAAATATGTGCAGGCGAATAGGTTTCTACATAATGATAGCATGCACCAACAACATGTTTTAAGGGAATCATAAGAAATCAGTTTTTGAGTGTGAGTGGACTGAATGCTAATGATGTTTGTCATCAACAAATGTTAGATATGCAACAAGAATTTAAGGCTATACATTATAACGATGTTCTGTTAAACGAGTCAAGAGAATATCAGAATAGAGAAAGGAGTGAATCAGCTAGACCATATTTCATGAATAATGGATACTCCAGCCGTGATAACAGAGAACAGCAGGCAAGGAACAATTGTGTTAGATAGGTTACACATTATAATGATAGAACTGAAAATGTATTGCATATTATTTCAAATAATTGGGATATCCTAAAAATCCATCCTGGAATGGATACGTTTATTGGGGAGTATCCACATTGTGCCTTTAGTAAAAGTAAAAACTTATGACTATGTTATAAGAAGACTGCTGCTGCACATAAATCTGTTTGCAGTAATAAGAAGGGGTCCTTCCCATGTTACAATTGTGTCAATTTTAAACATATAGTTAGACATACAAGGTTTACACATCCTGTTACTGGTAGAAATTTGAGTTTACATGTTTTGCTACTTGTATTACTGAAAATGTTGTCTACCTAGCTACTTGCTTACCTGCTCAGAGCAGCATTCTATGTAGATAAGGGTACCAGAACGTTTAAAGACAGAATTACACTACATCTTCCAGACATGAGAAAAGGAGTAGTGACTAATGCTCTTGTGAAGCATTTGTTAGATTGTGGTTTCTAACATAAATTTGCTTTTAGAGTGATACAGAAACTTTCTTCTAGTGTCAGAGGTGATGATCTAAATAATAAATTGGAGATTGCTAAATATAACTGGATTATAAGATTGAATTCAAATAAATTCCCTGGTCTTACTGCTGCTGTAAGCATTAAACTGATAAGAAGTAAGAAAATGAAATTATAAATATGTTCAAATTTTAGTTTTATTGTATTTATATCATATATCTATCTATCTATCTATCTATATATATGTGTGTGTGTGCATGTGCGTGTGCGTGTGCGTGTGTGTGTGTGTGTGTGTGTGTGTGTGTGTGTGTATGTGTGTATTTAATAAGTGTATAGCATCATTTGTATGTTTAAATACTGCAAATGAATATTATTTCATGATCATAAATAAGCTTGCATTTTTTAAGATTCTAGTTGTATAAAGTTTAGTCATGATTAGTATTTAATTGATGTTTAAATGTGATTGGTTGGCTGTGTCTTTTCTATTGTTTATAAAGTGTATTGAATTAATTGTTTTTTAACACACTGAAGAAAGGTTTATCCTGAAAGCTCTGTGGATTTCATCAAAAAGTTTTTTTAATTTTCTGGTGTCTTTGGTCCGGCTTTTTTTATTGAGTTTTGAGGCAGCCACACCAGGACACATGGACACTTTCTGAAAGTGGTCATTACTTTCTGGTCATTACTTTGGGGTACATGTATGGTTCCTGCGGTCAGCAGCAGAATGTTAAGGCATACTGGAGTGGACCCATGCTATTGTTTAACTCCCTATAATTGTATTACTGTCTTTGCAGTCAAAGCACCACTAGATCTCAGTGAAGAATATATGTAATCTGAAGGAGTTACCCCTCCATTTGCTGCCAGGTGGTGTGCATGTCATCACAAACATAAGTGCATGATATCCTGGGTTCCTATTGAATTGTCGACTGGTTAGGCTGTTGAATGCTTAATCATCGACATCTAAGCGTCAAATGCTTACAATAGCGAATGGCCACATCATCATATTCTTTCCTTGGGAAAGAATTCATGTGGCCATTATCAGGGATTTGCCCTTTCCCCAATGTAGAGTGATCTCGGAGTTGGTATATTTAGTTGGGGGTTGGGGGGGCAAAGCCCCCCACTATGTTTGGGTGTGTTTATTTTGTTTACGGACGGCTACCCAAATTCTTTCCTGAGGAAAGAATTTGATGATGTGGCCATTCACTATTGTTAGCTTTCTTTTTTCGACGCTTAGCTGTCGATGTTTTAGGATTTGACAACCTAAGCTGTCGATGTTATGATATAGATGCAATATCCTGGCCCTGGCAATGTGCATGATACACATACCTGACACTTTAACTTCAATTTTGTTTCAGTGCTTGTTCCAAAGCATCAAAATAAACATCAGAAGAAGCCAAAATGTGAAAACACTATACAAATACTGCAAGATGTGAAAAATGTACATCTAGGAACGCAGAGCACAAAATTCAGATATAACAATTAACTAGCAAAATTGAAAAATAGCATCACAATGCACAGATGTCACACTAACATACAATTTCCCATGTCATTAATGCCCAACATACAAAAACACACTCCAGCACACACAGTCAGTCTGATTTTACGCAGGCATACATCAATCATGCAAACAAACCTCACACAACCCTATCACGTGCATACAAACACACATGCACACACACACAATCTCTTCTTTTCCACCTTACACAGACATGCATCACTCTTCCAAATATCTCACACACAAGCTATGCACCCATGCAAACACACACACACATGCACTCACTCTGCTTTTCCACTTTAGTTGCACAAGCACTCATCACTCTTACAAGCAACTTGCACACCAGCATTGTACCCATACAAACACACACTCACACAATCATTCTGCTTTCCCACTTCAAACAAGCACTCATCACTCCTGCAAACATTAGGCACATACAAACACAACAAGCAAGCACACACAGATTACACGTACACATGCCAACACACACACACACACACACACACACACACACACACACACACACACACACACACACACACACACACACACACACACACACACACACACATGCATACACACACACAGACACACACACACACACACACACACACACACATGCATACACACACACACACACCCACACACATGCATACACACACACACACACACACACACACACTCACCCACACACACATGCATACACACACACACACACACATACACACACACACACACACACACACACACACACACACACACACACACACACACACACACACACACTCACACTCACCCACACACACATGCATACACACGCACACACGAGCACACACACACACACACACACACACACACACACACACACACACTTGCTGTACCACTGTAAGAGAAATACAATATCTTTGTAATGATTACACTTTTTTCTGTTAAACATTATTAAAGTTATTTTTATAGTATAAACAGAGTGTTTAGGTAGAGTACAAGGATAAACAGGATAAAGAGAAAGTTGTTGACCATTTTAATGTTACAAAAAGATTAGTATATCAGATGGCTTGGGATGTAGTGGTATACTGAAGTGCGGGTGTTTTCTCAGTGTAACACATAGCCATTTTATTATTTTAATAATGTTACAATTGCTTATCTATGTTCTGCTTCTTTGCATGTACTCATTATATTTCTGATATGGTACCTCTCATCATAACTCTTGGTATTCTAACCTCTAATAGAGTTGCATTTTCCTTCCTCATTCTTGCCCCTGTCCTCAGTCCCTGCAGATTTCCTGCTAGCCATTTGTCTATGACAAAGAGAAGAGCTTTGATGATATCCATCTGGATCATATTCAACTGACAGCTCTTTCTGGCTACAGGCCCATGCTGTTTGTTGTCCTGAAGACTAGCCTTTCCCTCAGGATTTTCTCCTTGTGTTTGTCTGCTACCACTGTTAAATTAACTGACCTGAAGTTCACTATATTTCATTTGCCACTCCAATACCATATTTGATGCTTTCCAGGCTCCAAGCATTTATGTGCTTGTCAGTGATCTGTTGGAAGATTCCTGTCAGGTAATCTGCTAGTACACTGGTCAGATTCTTGAGAATCCTGTGAAGAAGCTTGTCTACTCTTTTTACCTTACTCTGTCTTAGTACAGTCAGATTATTTTCTGTCTCCCCCATCACTATTCTGGTGACCATCCTGTGCTCTAGGTGTTTTACTTCCTGCCAGCACAGCACCCCCATCCCTCCTTTCCATTGTGAAGACTAATAATATTTTTTCTGGTTCCGAACTTCTATGATTCTCACCCCTTCCACAGATGTTCTCACTCACCCTGGCCAGACATGGTATACAGTCTTCATCCTAAAAAAAAAAGTCTTTGTTCCCCTTGTGGATTCCTTCTGCTATCTTTCTTTTGACTTGTGCTTTTACTGTAGTTACCTCTTGTGTACCCCTTTTTGATTCCATCTTTCTTTTGACTTGTGCTTTTACTGTAGTTACCTCTTGTGTACCCCTTTTTGATTCCATCTTTCTTTTGACTTGTGCTTTTACTGTGGTTACCTCTTGTGTACCCCTTTTTGATTCCATCTTTCTTTTGACTTGTGCTTTTACTGTGGTTACCTCTTGTGTACCCCTTTTTGATTCCATCTTTCTTTTGACTTGTGCTTTTACTGTGGTTACCTCTTGTGTACCCCTTTTTGATTCCATCTTTCTTTTGACTTGTGCTTTTACTGTAGTTACCTCTTGTGTACCCCTTTTTGATTCCATCTTTCTTTTGACTTAGTCTGTGTTGTGTATCGTGTGCCATGTGATGTAATTGGTGTGTATGTTTGTGCGCTAGTGCACATGCGCACGTGCGTGTGTGGTTTTAACAACCTGATGTGTGCTTGTATGCAACAGTTTAACCTCCAGTGTCATTGTATAAGTACACCTCTCATACTGTGTCTACTTTTTTAAGGATTAAATGGTTGTCTGTAAACATAAGACAATTGCTACATTGTCTCAAGATGCCCATATCCATCAAACTAGCTACAGAGAATTTAAGAATTTGTATAGCCATACTGTTCACTCTTTTGACTGGTGAGCTACAAGGGGGTGCTGTATTGTTCTATCCTTTGTCCCCTCATCCTATTCTGACTATGCTTTGCTCCCCTGTTTCTATCCACTGTCACTTGTTGATCCCTATACCACTTTTTCACCACAGTGGGCATCACTTTCTTGTCTGCATTCTGCACTGTTCTCCCCTGCCCCATTTCTGCAAGTTATTCCCTGCTTATCCTCCACCCATCTTCCCTGTCCTGGTATCTATCTGCTTTTCTGTACCTGTTCTCCACCTCTTTCCACCTCTCTACTATACTGCTCTCCACAACTCTACTTTGATCCTTCTCTGCTTATCTCTAAGTCCTCATGCTAACTTGATGACCTCTTTCATTTTTGTGTTCCCCAACTACACTCGGCAGTGCCTATTCCAAGCTCCTGATCTGTTCTCTTTATTCTCCATGCCCCACATCCAGGTCTCTTGACTGCATATATAGGAGCTATCTAGTCCAATACACCTACACACCTCTTTCCTCCGCTCCCTCCCATTTTTCTCACCTTCCTTGCTTGATCTGCTACCTGTTTTGCAGCTTGTTTGTTTATGCATTTGTAATAGACCCTATGATGCCTTAGTTTACTCTAAGACAAATGCTCCAGTTGACATTAGCCAGCTTACAACCATAATCGTGCCCAGTGATGCTTCTGATGTAGCAAACTTCCTCCTAGCAGAAATCTGTAATGCCTCTAAAGTGCCAAAAGCTGGTCCCACAACCCTAAATTTTAAACTGTCCCTTATCCCATCCTTTTTCATAAGCAAATAAATATTTTACATTTTCCAAAGCACTGTCAACCTAGAAACGTATTTTAATAAACAGCAGATGGCACTGCCAAGCTCACCCCTAAATAGGCAGTTGCCACATATTTTACTTTTATTAAATTGCATATCTGAGTTTTTTGCACATGGAAAACATACAAACATGAAGAAAGCATATTTATGTTCTCAGAAAAGCAAAAAGGTAATATCAATGGCATTTGTATATTGTTTCTAGTGATGTTTAGTTTATATTTCCTCAAATCCAATCCATGTGTTATAAAGAAAAGAAATCAGAACATATTACTAGATGGAGCAGCAATTTTATAAAGCACGTAAACAGTATTTCACTATCATAAACAGTATAATCAGACTTTAACCAGTTTGTGAATTTTTGATGTTGAAGTGCCAAGTGTAAAGGATTAAACTATCTTAACAACCACTTGTCACACCTCTCAGGCTGACTACTTTCACATAGCCATTTCTTACTAAAAAACTGGCTGTAACTCAGAAATGCAGCTGAATAAATAAACTCAGGAAAAACTTTGCAAAAAAAATATGGGAACACTCAAAAGTTTCTAAAAGGAGTTGGCTTGTACTTAAAACTAAATATGCATGTATAATCACCTGCTGCAAGAGGTTCTGTGAAATATTTATTGCTATATTATGGTGTCATAAAATGGAACTCAGGGGTGATGTTTACATTCTGGCATATACAACAAATTTCTAAAAGGCATAACGTACAAACCAGTGTATAATAATTGACAGTAAGCATAGAAACTGTGTGTGTGTGTGTGTGTGTGTGTGTGTGTGTGTGTGTGTGTGTGTGTGTGTGTGTGTGTGTGTGTGTGTGTGTGTCTGTATGAAGCATTATGCACAAACATTTTCCACTGGCATCTCTCCACATTGAGAATTGGAGTGGAGCTGTGGTATGTCAGAAACAAAAAAAGTCCAAACTGCCTGATGATGATAGGTCATCCCACATCAATTCTTGTTTCTACAAATAATACAGCTATGGTTATCCTGAGGGAGGGGCAATTAAAGGGGTGAGAAGGCCAAAGAAGGAACGTGATATGGTCAAGGTGGGAAGAGCAAATATAAATAAATAAACTGTCGCATGATGTCAGGTATACTATCCTGGTAAGGACAACTGTTTGGCATATTACCACAAGCTGCAACCCAGAGCATGGCAAGCATCCTGGTCCTCACTAAGATAAAATGGGCAGAATGTGAGTCCTGCAGTCTTCATCAAAGAAGGACAGAGGCCCATCAGATCTTGATGTTCCATTCCTTGCTTCCCAGTATTCAAGCAGTCAGGAAGTTCGTCAAACCTGATTCACAGGAAGCATAGGTAGGCAACCTCCCCTTGGGCCAGTGACTTGCCATTTTATTTCCATTAGTGTCCAACACCACATATGGAAATGCAAGTGTGCCAGAAATGCATCTTTAACTGACAGATTCCTTTACTACATTCTATAGAAAACAGAAACATGTCTCTGCATGCTGATGGTGATCAACTGAGTCCCAACATATACAGAGCAGCAAAGTACTCCCCCCACTCTGAGGTACAGCGATCTATCAGAGCTTTGGCCGGCTAATATCTACCTAAAATCAGCTGGACATATAAGTGAATTTAAGTACACTTTTATCTGCTCTGCTGCATATAGTACTGTATTTACTTTATTTATTTGTGTTTTCCACTGAATATTAACTCGACTGAAGTTGTATTTGTCTCTCTACAGAGTACTTTTTAGAATTTTTGTGTAGCCATTGATAGCAGTGGGGGGTAGTTTCAGCTCATCACTGGCATTCTGTCTTGCCTTATATAAGTGGTACATTTTGAGTTATCCGTGCTTAACATCAGAGCTTTGGCCAGCTAACATCTACCTGAAATCAGCTGGACGTATAAGTGAAATTAAGTACAGATTTATCTGCTCTTTTGCCTATAGTACTGTATTTTATTTATTTATTTGTGTTTTTCACTGAATATTAACTCAACTGAATTTGTGGCTGTCTCTCTGCAAAGTACTTTTTAGAATTTCTGTGCAGCCATTGATAGCAGTGGGGGGGGTAGATTCCGCTCATCACTGACATTCTGTCTTGCCTTATATAAGTGGTACATTTTGAGTTATCTCTGCTTAATATCAGAGCTTTGCCCGGCTAACATCTACCTGAAATCAGCTGGACATATAAGTGAATTTAAGTACACTTTTATCTGCTCTTTTGCATATAGTACTGTATTTAATTTATTTATTTGTGTTTTTCACTGAATATTAACTCAACTGAAGTTGTGGCTGTCTCTCTGCAGAGTACTTTTTAGAATGTCTGTATAGCCATTGATAGGGGGGGATAGTTTCAGCTCATCACTGACACTCTGTCTTGCCTTATATAAGTGGTACATTTTGAGTTATCTCTGCTTAATATCATAGCTTTGGCTGGCTGACATCTACCTAAAATAAGCTGGATGTAAAAGTGTATTTACGTACACTTTTATCTGCTCTTTTGCATATAGTACTGTATTTAATTTATTTTTGTTTTTCACTGAATATTAACTCAACTGAAGTTGTGGCTGTCTCTCTACAGAGTACTTTTTAGAATTTCTGTGTAGCCATTGATAGCAGTGGGGGGTAGTTTCAGCTCATCACTGACATTCTGTCTCGCCTTATATAATTGGTACATTTTGAGTTATATCTACTTAATATCGCTTTGGCCAACGAACATCTACCTGAAATCAGCTGGACATATAAGTGAATTTAAGTACACTTTTATCTGCTCTTTTGCATATAGAAGTGTATTTAATTTATTTATTTCTGTTTTTTCACTGAATATTAACTCAAGTGAAGTTGTGGCTGTCTCTCTACAGAGTACTTTTAAGAATTTCTGTTTAACCATTGATAGCAGTGGGGGAGAGTTTCAGCTCATCACTGACATTCTGTCTTGCCTTATATAAGTGGTACATTCTGAGTTATCTCTGCTTAATATCAGAGCTTTGGCCAGTTAACATCTACCTGAAATCAGCTGGATGTATAAGTGAATTTAAGTACACTTTTATCTGCTCTTTTGCATATAGTACTGCATTTATTTATTTGCGTTTTTCACTGAATATTAACTCAACTGAAGTTGTGGCTGTCTCTCTACAGAGTACTTTTTAGAATGTCTGTATAGCCATTGATAGGGGGTTAGTTTCAGCTCATCACTGACATTCTGTCTTGCCTTATATAAGTGGTACATTTTGAGTTATCTCTGCTTAATATCAAAGCTTTGGCTGGCTAATGTCTACCTAAAATTAGCTGGATGTATAAGTGAATTTAAATACACTTTTATCTGCTCTTTTGCATATAGTACTGTATTTAATTATTTGTGTTTTTCACTGAATATTAACTCAACTGAAGTTGTGGCTGTCTCTCTACAGAGTACCTTTTAGAATTTCTGTGTAGCCATTGATAGCAGTGGGGGTAGTTTCAGCTCATCACTGACATTCTGTCTTGCCTTATATAATTGGTACATTTTGAGTTATCTCTGCTTAATATCAGAGCTTTGGCCGACTAACATCTACCTGAAATCAGCTGGATGTATAAGTGAATTTAAGTAAACTTTTATCTGCTCTTTTGCATATAGTACTGCATTTAATTTATTTATTTGTGTTTTTCACTGAATATTAACTCAATTGAAGTTGTGGCTGTCTATCTACAGAGTACTTTTTAGAATTTCTGTGTAGCCATTGATAGCAGTGGAGGGTAATTTCAGCTCATCACTGAAATCCTGTCTTGCATTATATAAGTGATGCATTTTGATATAACTCTGCTTAATATCAGAGCTTTGGCTGGCTAACATCTACCTGAAATCAGCTGGATGTATAAGTGAGTTTAAGTACACTTTTATCTGCTCTTTTGCATATAGTACTGCATTTAATTTATTTATTTGTGTTTTTCACTGAATATTAACTCAACTGAAGTTGTGGCTGTCTCTCTACAGAGTACTTTTTAGAATTTCTGTGTAGCCATTGATAGCAGTGGGGGTAGTTTCAGCTCATCACTGACATCCTGTCTTGCCTTATATAAGTGGTACATTTTGAGTTATCTCTGCTTAAAATCAGAGCTTTGGCTGGCTAACATCTACCTGAAATCAGCTGGATGTATACGTGAATTTAAGTACACTTTTATCTGCTCTTTTGCATATAGTACTGCATTTAATTTATTTATTTGTGTATTTCACTGAATATTAACTCAACTGAAGTTGTGGCTGTCTCTCTACAGTATACTTTTTAGAATTTCTGTGTAGCCATTGATAGCAGTGGGGGCTAGTTTCACTGATTTTTTTTCTTGCCTTATGTAAGTGGTACATTTTGAGTTATCTCTGCTTAATATCAGAGCTTTGGCTGGCTAACATCTACCTGAAATCAGCTGGATGTATAAGTGAATTTAAGTACACTTTTATCTGCTCTTTTGCATATAGTACTGTATTTAATTTATTTATTTGTGTTTTTCACTGAATATTAACTCAACTGAAGTTGTGGCTGTCTCTATACAGAGTACTTTTTAGAATTTCTCTATAGCCATTGATAGCAGTGTGGGGTAGTTTCAGCTCATCACTGACATTCTGTCTTGCCTTATATAAGTGGTACATTTTGAGTTATCTCTGCTTAATATCAGAGCTTTGGCTGGCTAACATCTACCTGAAATCAGCTGGATGTATAAGTGAATTTAAGTACACTTTTATCTGCTCTTTTGCATATAGTACTGTATTTAATTTATTTATTTGTGTTTTTCACTGAATATTAACTCAACTGAAGTTGTGGCTGTCTCTCTACAGACTACTTTTTAGAATTTCTGTATAGCCATTGATAGCAGTGTGGGGTAGTTTCAGCTCATCACTGACATTCTGTCTTGCCTTATATAAGTGGTACATTTTGAGTTATCTCTGCTTAATATCAAAGCTTTGGCCGGCTAACATCTACCTGAAATCAGCTGGATGTATAAGTGAATTTAAGTACACTTTTATCTGCTCTTTTGCATATAGTACTGCATTTAATTTATTTATTTGTGTTTTTCACTGAATATTAACTCAACTGAAGTTGTGGCTGTCTCTCTACAGTATACTTTTTAGAATTTCTGTGTAGCCATTGATAGCAGTGGGCGCTAGTTTCACTGATATTTTGTCTTGCCTTATGTAAGTGGTACATTTTGAGTTATCTCTGCTTAATATCAGAGCTTTGGCCGGCTAACATCTACCTGAAATCAGCTGGACGTCTAAGTGAATTTAAGTACACTTTTATCTGTTCTTTTGCATATAGTACTGTATTTAATTTATTTATTTGTGTTTTTCATTGAATATTAACTCAACTGAAGTTGTGGCTGTCTCTCTACAGAGTACTTTTTAGAATTTCTGTATAGCCATTGATAGCAGTGTGGGGTAGTTTCAGCTCATCACTGACATTCTGTCTTGCCTTATATAAGTGGTACATTTTGAGTTATCTCTGCTTAACATCAAAGCTTTGGCCGGCTAACATCTACCTGAAATCAGCTGGATGTATAAGTGAATTTAAGTACACTTTTATCTGCTCTTTTGCATACAGTACTGTATTTAATTTATTTGTGTTTTTCACTGAATATTAACTCAACTGAAGTTGTGGCTGTCTCTCTACAGAGTACTTTTTAGAATTTCTATGTAGCCATTGATAGCAGTGGAGGGTAATTACAGCTCATCACTGACATCCTGTCTTGCCTTATATAAGTGGTACATTTTGAGTTATCTCTGCTTAAAATCAGAGCTTTGGCTGGCTAACATCTACCTGAAATCATCTGGATGTATACGTGAATTTAAGTACACTTTTATCTGCTCTTTTGCATATAGTACTGCATTTAATTTATTTATTTGTGTTTTTCACTGAATATTAACTCAACTGAAGTTGTCGCTGTCTCTCTACAGTATACTTTTTAGAATTTCTGTGTAGCCATTGATAGCAGTGGGGGCTAGTTTCACTGATATTTTGTCTTGCCTTATATAATTGGTACATTTTGAGTTATCTCTGCTTAATATCAGAGATTTGGCCAACTAACATCTACCTGAAATCAGCTGGACATATAAGTGAATTTAAGTAAACTTTTATCTGCTCTTTTGCATATAGTACTGCATTTATTTTATTTATTTGTGTTCTTCACTGAATATTAACTCAATTGAAGTTGTGGCTGTCTCTATACAGAGTAGTTTTTAGAATTTCTGTGTAGCCATTGATAGCAGTGGAGGGTAATTACAGCTCATCACTGACATCCTGTCTTGCCTTATATAAGTGGTACATTTTGAGCTATTTCTGCTTAATATCAGAGCTCTGGCTGGCTAACATCTACCTCAAATCAGCTGGAAGTATAAGTGATTTTAAGTACACTTTTATCTGTTCTTTTGCATATAGTACTGTATTTAATTTATTTATTTATGTTTTTCACTGAATATTAACTCAACTGAAGTTGTGGCTGTCTCTCTACAGACTACTTTTTAGAATTTCTGTATAGCCATTAATAGCAGTGTGGGGTAGTTTCAGCTCATCACTGACATTCTGTCTTGCCTTATATAAGTGCTACATTTTTAGTTATCTCTGCTTAATATCAAAGCTTTGGCCGGCTAACATCTACCTGAAATCAGTTGGATGTATAAGTGAATTTAAGTACACTTTTATCTGCTCTTTTGCATATAGTACTGCATTTAATTTATTTATTTGTGTTTTTCACTGAATATTAACTCAACTGAAGTTGTGGCTGTCTCTCTACAGTATACTTTTTAGAATTTCTGTGTAGCCATTGATAGCAGTGGGGACTAGTTTCACTGATATTTTGTCTTGCCTTATGTAAGTGGTACATTTTGAGTTATCTCTGCTTAATATCAGAGCTTTGGCTGGATAACATCTACCTGAAATCAACTGGACGTATAAGTGAATTTAAGTACACTTTTATCTGTTCTTTTGCATATAGTACTGTATTTATTTTATTTATTTGTGTTTTTCACTGAATATTAACTCAACTGAAGTTGTGGCTGCCTCTCTACACAGTACTTTTTAGAATTTCTGTATAGCCATTGATAGCAGTGTGGTGTAGTTTCAGCTCATCACTGACATTCTGTCTTGCCTTATATAAGTGGTACATTTTGAGTTATCTCTGCTTAATATCAAAGTTTTGGCCGGCTAACATCTACCTGAAATCAGCTGGATGTATAAGTGAATTTAAGTACACTTTTATCTGCTCTTTTGCATATAGTACTGTATTTAATTTATTTGTGTTTTTCACTGAATATTAACTCAACTGAAGTTGTGGCTGTCTCTCTACAGAGTACTTTTTAGAATTTCTGTGTAGCCATTGATAGCAGTGGGGGTAGTTTCAGCTCATCACTGACATTCTGTCTTGCCTTATATAAGTGGTACATTTTGAGTTATCTCTGCTTAATATCAGAGATTTGGCCGACTAACATCTACCTGAAATCAGCTGGACATATAAGTGAATTTAAGTAAACTTTTATCTGCTCTTTTGCATACAGTACTGCATTTAATTTATTTATTTCTGTTTTTTCGCTGAATATTAACTCAAGTGAAGTTGTGGCTGTCTCTCTACAGAGTACTTTTTAGAATTTCTATGAAACCATTGATAGCAGTGGGGGGTAGTTTCAGCTCATCACTGACATTCTGTCTTGCCTTATATAAGTGGTAAAGTCTGAGTTATCTCTGCTTAATATCAGAGCTTTGGCCGGCTAACATCTACCTGAAATCAGCTGGATGTATAAGTGAATTTAAGTACACTTTTATCTGCTCTTTTGCATACAGTACTGCACTTAATTTATTTATTTGTGTTTTTCACTGAATATTAACTCAACTGAAGTTGTGGCTGTTTTCTATGCAGTACTTTTTAGAATTTCTGTGCAGCCATTGATAGCAGTGGGGGGTAGTTTCAGCTCAACACTGACATTCTGTCTTGCCTTATATAAGTGGTAAAGTCTGAGTTATCTCTGCTTAATATCAGAGCTTTGGCTGGCTAACATCTACCTGAAATCATCTGGATGTATACGTGAATTTAAGTACACTTTTATCAGCTCTTTTGCATATAGTATTGCTTTTAATTTATTTATTTGTGTTTTTCACTGAATATTAACTCAACTGAAGTTGTGGCTGTCTCTCTCTACAGTATACTTTTTAGAATTTCTGTGTAGCCATTGATAGCAGTGGGGGCTAGTTTCACTGATATTTTGTCTTGCCTTATATAATTGGTACATTTTGAGTTATCTCTGCTTAATATCAGAGATTTGGCCGACTAACATCTACCTGAAATCTACTGGACATATAAGTGAATTTAAGTAAACTTTTATCTGCTCTTTTGCATATAGTACTGCATTTAATTTATTTATTTCTGTTTTTTCACTGAATATTAACTCAAGTGAAGTTGTGACTGTCTCTCTACTGAGTACTTTTTAGAATTTCTATGTAACCATTGATAGCAGTGGGGGCTAGTTTCAGCTCATCACTGACATTCTGTCTTGTCTTATATAAGTGGTACAGTCTGAGATATCTCTGCTTAATATCAGAGCTTTGGCCGGCTAACATCTACCTGAAATCAGCTGGATGTATAAGTGAATTTAAGTACACTTTTATCTGCTATTTTGCATATAGTACTGCATTTAATTTATTTATTTGTGTTTTCCACTGAGTATTAACTCAATTGAAGTTGTGGCTGTCTCTCTACAGAGTAGTTTTTAGAATTTCTGTGTAGCCATTGATAGCAGTGGAGGGTAATTACAGCTCATCACTGACATCCTGTCTTGCCTTATATAAGTGGTACATTTTGAGCTATTTCTGCTTAATATTAGAGCTCTGGCTGGCTAACATCTACCTCAAATCAGCTGGAAGTATAAGTGATTTTAAGTACACTTCTATCTGCTCTTTCGCATATAGTACTGTATTTAATTTATTTATTTGTGTTTTTCACTGAATATTAACTCAACTGAAGTTGTGGCTGTTTTTCTACAGAGTACTTTTTAGAATTTCTGTGCAGCCATTGATAGCAGTGGGGGGTAGTTTCAGCTCAACACTGACATTCTGTCTTGCCTTATATAAGTGGTACATTTTGAGTTATCTCTGCTTAAAATCAGAGCTTTGGCTGGCTAACATCTACCTGAAATCGGCTGGATGTATACGTGAATTTAAGTACACTTTTATCTGCTCTTTTGCATATAGTACTGCATTTAATTTATTTATTTGTGTTTTTCACTGAATATTAACTCAACTGAAGTTGTGCCTGACTCTCTACAGTATACTTTTTAGAATTTCTATGTAGCCATTGATAGCAGTGGGGGCTAGTTTCACTGATATTTTGTCTTGCCTTATGTAAGTGGTACATTTTGAGTTATCTCTGCTTAATATCAAAGCTTTGGCCGGCTAACATCTACCTGAAATCAGCTGGATGTATAAGTGAATTTAAGTACACTTTTATCTGCTCTTTTGCATATAGTACTGTATTTATTTAATTTATTTGTGTTTCTCACCGAATATTAACTCAACTGAAGTTGTGGCTGTCTCTCTACAGAGTACTTTTCAGAATTTCTGTGTAGCCATTGATAGCAGTGGGGGTAGTTTCAGCTCATCACTGACATTCTGTCTTGTCTTATATAACTGGTACATTTTGAGTTATCTCTGCTTAATATCAGAGCTTTGGCCAGCTAACATCTATCTGAAATCATCTGGACATATAAGTGAATTTAAGTACACTTTTATCTGCTGTTTTGCATATAGTACTGTATTTAATTTATTTATTTGTGTTTTTCACTAAATATTATCTCAACTGAAGTTGTGGCTGTCTCTCTACAGAGTACTTTTTTAGAATTTCTGTGTAGCCATTGATATCAGTGGGGGGTAGTTTCAGCTCATCACTGACATTCTACAATCCATTCATTTGCCTAACTTTTTTCCCTAATCCACAGAACAAAGGAGAACTAATACTGCACTCTTTGGATATGCACAGACAACTAAGATTTTATTTGGACAGGACTAAGCCTCTCAGAAAAACTGAACAGCTACTAGTTGCCTTTGCTGCAGGGCCAGAGGGGAAGTCCATTTCAAAGCAAACCATTTCTAAGTGGATAGGCCATTGCATTCTTTTCTGCTATAAGCAACATGGAAAACCTACCCCACAGGGGATAAAATCACATTCCACCAGGGCTGCATGTACCTCTACAGCCTTTCTCAGAGGTGTCCCTACCAGGGATATCCTAGAAGCTGCTACTTGGAGTTCTGTACATACCTTCACCAAGCATTACCAATTGCCTATGTTTTCTAAATCCAGAGCTGGTTTTGCCACTGCAGTCTTGCAGGGCTTAATAGCTGGTCCTAATGCTCTCTGACTTCCTCCTCCCTGCCTTAGCTTTGGAAATCTTTCCAAATGTGATGAGTGCAACAGTGAAACACGAATAACATATTACAGTTGTGTACACTTACCATAAATGTAGATGTTCGAGTGTATTCACTGTTGCAGTCCTGGTTACCCTCCAGCCCCCTGACTACTCTTGGTTGTACCTTTCATCTGGATTAGTGTGTTTCAGCTTTCTGGTGTATTTATTTGCTTTTTGTTGGAAGTGTAACTATATATATATATATATATATATATATATATATATATATATATATATATATATTGCTACCTGTTATGGGGGCACCTGACATCTGGAGCAAAAATAACTGATGTAATGGCATCTGCTGCATGCTTTATACCCCTGACTGCCTGGGGTCATGGAGGATGGGACGACGTCTGGTACAGGACCCGGGACTTTGGTGTTTGGGCTGGCTGGGGGCTACCTGCAGGCGGATGACTCAGGTGTGGTGACTGTAACAGTGAATACACTCGAACATCTACATTTATGGTAAGTATACACATCTGTACTTTACATTTCTAATCCACGGTGGGGGTGCTGCGGTAGCGTTGTCGCCTCACAGTAAGATGCTGTCCAGTTCGATTCTCAGCTAGAGAGTCTTCTGCGTGGAGATATGCATGAATGGGCATACCTTCGTTGAAGGTTGTGCGTTAGGGCTGGTAACTCGACACGTAAAAATCAACTACCAATCATTAGCAGACCAGAGTTCCGCTGTGGCGACCCCTAACCAGGAAAAGCTGAAAGACACAAACAAACTTGACATTCTGTCTTGCCTTATATAAGTGGTACATTTTGAGTTATCTCTGCTTAATAGCAGAGCTTTGGCCGGCTAACATCTACCTGAATCAGCTGGATGTATAAGTGAATTTAAGTACACTTTTATCTGCTCTTTTGCATATAGTACTGTATTTAATTTATTTATTTGTGTTTTTCACTGAATATTAACTCAACTGAAGTTGTGGCTGTCTCTCTACAGAGTACTTTTTAGAATTTGTGTAGCTATTGATTGCAGTGGGGGGTAGTTTCAGCTCATCACTGACATTCTGTCTTGCCTTATATAAGTGGTATATTTTGAGTTATCTCTGCTTAATATCAGAGCTTTGACCAGCTAACATCTGCCTGAAATCAGCTGGAAGTATACTTGAATTTAAGTACACTTTTATCTGCTCTTTTGCATATAGTACTGTATTTAATTTATTTATTTGTGTTTTTCACTGAATATTAACTCAAATGAAGTTGTGGCTGTCTCTCTACAGAGTACTTTTTAGAATTTCTGTGTAGCCATTGATAGCAGTGGGGGTAGTTTCAGCTCATCACTGACATTCTGTCTTGCCTTATATAGGTGGTACATTTTGAGTTATCTCTGCTTAATATCAAAGCTTTGGCCGGCTAACATCTACCTGAAATCAGCTGGATGTATAAGTGAATTTAAGTGCACTATTATCTGCTCTTTTGTATATAGTACTGTATTTAATTTATTTATTTGTGTTTTTCACTGAATATTAACTCAACTGAAGTTGTGACTGTCTCTCTACAGTTAGTTCCCCACCCACCCTCTTTGTTCTTGTTATGGTGTTAATGTTGGTGGCTTTGAATTAGCCCGCCCCCCTTGTAGATTTGTATTTGGATACTCCTTCTGGGACCATCTCATTTGCTCACTCAACTAAGTGCAGTGAGATCATTTTCTGATTTCAGGCACTCCTACTGTGTACAGAGAGAGCATTTGGGAAGGACAACCCCTGTAGCCTCTAAATCCTGCTCTGTTCCCTCCCTCAAAAAAAAAAAAAAATATATATATATATATATATATATATATATATATATATATATATATATATATATATATATATATATATATATATATATATATATATATATATATATATATATATATATATATATATATAGATAGATATTATTCAGCTGCTCTTCAGCTGCTCTTACTGTAACTGTCGTAGTTTCTTTTCTGCATGTTATCTGTTCAGTCACTCTTTCTCTGCACGTATTACTGCTTGTTAGTAGCCTTCTAATTTACTGCCTTCTGCACTTTTTTTTTAGTCATTTGTTAATTTAATTGCATTTATTTGAACTGTATTTGCCGTAGTGTTGCTACACACTCAGGTGTGCTGGCCTGTACTACAATTTGAATTGTATTTACTGCTGTTTTAGCTGCTTTTCTGTAACAAAAAAAAATTCTAAGCTTGCTTCCTGCCTTTCCTGTAACTTGTCAAGTCCAGATACAGACTTGCTGTATCCAGGACTGTTGTTAAGCTTCTGAGCCCCCCAAGCCTTGTTCTGTTGGTGGGAAGCATTCTATCTTATCAGTGGGAGTGGTAAGCACTAGGTAGCCTATCTACCATGGGAAGAGTAGGTTTTGGCCCTGAAATTGTAGTTCATTGGCCGTTTTTCCATCTCTTTTTACTTTCTGGTTAAAAGCCCATTTTGCGTTTGGTCCCTGCCTTTCCTATAACTAGTGTAGTCCAGGTACAGATTTGCTGTATCCAGGACTGTTGGTAAGCTTCTGAGCCCCCCCCCCCCAATCTCTTCTGTGTTGGAGAGAAACCTTCTAGCTTATCAGTGGGAGTGGTAAGCACTAGGTAACCTATCTACCACGGGAGGAGTGGTTTCTGGCCCAGAAATTATAGTTTATTGGCAGTTTGGGAAGCTTTTCCATCTCTTTCAAACTTCTGATTTAAAAGTCTGTGTTTGCACTTGTTTTCTGCCTTTCCTGTTACTAGTCTAGTCCAGGTACAGATTTGCTGTATCCAGTACTCTTTGTAAGCTTCTGAGCCCCCCAAGCCTTTCCGTGTTGGAGGGAAGCTTGTAGCTATTGGCTGTTTGAGCAGTTTTGTTCCATCTCTTTCAACTTTCTGGTTTGAAAGCTGCACTTGTGCCTGTTTCCCACCTTTCCTATAACTAGCCAAGTCCGGTTACAGAGTTGCTGTATCCAGGATTGTTAGTAAGCTTCTGAGCCCCCCAAGCCTTTCTGTGTTGGAGGGAAGCCTTCTAGCTTATCAGTGGGAGTGGTAAGCACTAGGTAGCCTATCCTCCATGGGAAGAGTGAGTTTTGGCCAGAAATTGTAGTTTATTTGGCCGTTTGGGCAGTTTTGCATCTCTTTCAACTTGCTGGCTTAAAAGCCTGAGTTTGTACTTGTTCCCCGCCTTTCCTGTAACTAGTTTAGTCCAGGTACAGATATGCTGTATCCAGGACTCTTTGTAAGCTTTTGAGCCCCCCCAAGCCTTTCTGTGTTGGAGGGAAGCCTTCTAGCTTATCAGTGGGAGTGGTAAGCATTAGGTAGCCTATCTCCCACAAGAGGAGTGGTTCCTGGCCCAGAAATTGTATCTACTGGCCATTTGGGTAGTTTCTTTCCTATTTCTTTCAACGTTCTGGTTTAAAAGCTACACTTGCGCTTGTTTCCCACCTTTCCTGTAACTAGCCTAGTCCAGATAGAGAGTATCCAGGACTGTTGGTAAGCTTCTGATCCCCGCAAACCTTTCTGTGTTGCAAGAAAGCCTTCTAACTTATCAGTGGGAGTAGTAAGCACTAGGTAGCCTGTCTACCATGAGAGGAGTGGTTCTTGGCCCAGAAATTGTAGTTTATTGACCATTTGGACAGTCTGTCCGTCTCTTTCAACTTTCTGGTTTAAAAGACCACATCTGCGCTTATTTCCCATCTTTCCTGTAACTAACCTACTGGGTAGCACTAGAAAGCCTTAAACTGATACAAACCTTCTAGCTTAGAAGAGAAATTTTGGAGTGATTAAGTATCAGTTTTCTGTACTTTCTTGCTGTACTTAACTGTTTTCTGCCTAAACACAGATTTTCCAGCATTTACTGTGATTTAAAAGCTTGTTTTTTTTCACATATTGTACTTATTTGACTGCCTGCACTTTTAAAAAGTTGTTTTTTGTTTAAATAATTTGTTTAACTGTTGTAGGCCACACACTAAAGTGCGATAGCCTTTTCTGATCGTTTGTAGTAATTTAAAGCTGTTTTAAGCATATTTTTTACTGTTTTTGCCTTATCTTTTCAAAAAAAAAAATTCCTTGCTTCCTGCCTTTCTAAGCTAGTATAGCCCAGTTTTCAGGCTAGTGCTGAATTCAGGGTTGTGCTGCTAGTTTCTGAGTTGTCCATACCTTACTTGGATAGAAGGAAGTTTCTCTGTTCACCTGTGAGAAAGGGGAGCTTTGAGCAACCTATCTGTCCCTGGAGGAGTCGTTCCAGCCCAGATGTTAGTAGTTTATTGGCCATTTTGGGCTAATTTCTTTCTCTTTCATTTCCCTACTATAAAATCTGCGTTTGCATGGTTTTGCGCACCAGGCAGTGCCAGCTAGCTACGGTTAAATTATTCCCGGCTCCAGTAAGTCTCCTCTTCAGTTCTTCCCTTGAAACTAGTCTAACTCTCAACTTAAGCACTCAAAAAGCCTCTTACAGCCCAGCATTTGCTCAGACCTAATAGCAAGCACTAATATACCCTGACACTGATTGCCTAGCAGGGCAAGGCTCTTTATTCACCCCTCACCAACCAAGTGACTAAGCAGCTCACCCTACTATTCAGGCAAGACCAAAGGGCAACTTCAGGTGCACTCTCCAGTCCAGCTGGTGAATCTGGGTATCCTGAGGCAATGTTCAAACTGCCTCATGTACAGAGACAACTCTCTCCTCCTACCACAAAACACTAACATATGCAAGAGATGCAGTTATGCAACCAAACTGGAAGCTAAGCTGTCTCCATCCAAGACTGGAACAGACAGTCAAGAGGAGAAGGTTAACACTTGCACCACACCTCCAGCTGCACGCAGACCTACTAAAACAGCAATGGCAAAAAATACACAGAAATACACAAAATCATATTCGGAGGCTCTAAATAAAAACCTGCAAAACAATCAGAGACCTCCAAAGCAGACACCCAAACAACCTGCACTTCCCGTCACAAACCAGACAACACATAAAACACAAAAATCAGTGTGCTGCACAATCACAGCCCTTAAGGCGAAATAACATACCTAACACACTAGTAATAGGTGACTCTATAGTCAGGCACACTGACGTCCCACTCACTAGGCTGGACAAGCAGAAGGTTACTGTTAGCTGCCTGTCGGGAGCCAGTATCCGCCACATAACACAAGCACTCAGGTCACTCCAGAACAAGTACAAATATGACTCTGTCATTGTTCATGTTGGTGTGAATGACCTGAGACATACCACCCTGGACTACATGAAAAGAGACATGGAAGAGATCTCTGATCATGCAGCCCAGGCTGGTATGACCCTGACCCTGAGTAGCATCCTGCCCTCACCAAGAATGATACCTCAGTATAAAGAGAAAATGATCAATTTTAACAATTGGCTAAGCTTCTGGTGTCATTCAAACGGGATCCAGTGTCTGTCAGCCTGGGATGACATGCTCGACAAGCTGCACTACTTCGCAAGAGATGGATTGCACCTGTCACCCCTAGGCTTTTGAATATTGGCCAAGGCTCTTGCTGCCCCCATAGTGCCTTTTTTAGGCAAGCTCAAAAGTCAAACCCACCTCCGTAAACAGCACAATTAACAAAAAACTGAGGGTTATGCTACTCAACGCCAGGAGTTTAAATCTCAAAATGCACGTGCTCGAATCACTCCTCAGTATGGAGAACATCGACATCTGTGCAGTAACTGAAACCTGGTTCAAGGTTCCAGAGAGCACCCCAGCACTACCAGGCTACAACTCATACCACACGTTTCGGCCACAGAACACGGACTGAAACACAAAAGGAGGGGGTGTATCCATATTCATTAAGGATACCTACACCTCCAGATTAGTGGTGCAGCGTGATACCTCTGAGATCATCCATGTGCAACTAACATTGGGCAAATCTGCAATGCAAATTGTGGCCTGATACAGATCACCCTCCATAACCTAGGACCACCACTCCACCTTTCTGGAGACACTGAAAAACATGAAGGTCCTACCGAACACCCTTATATTGGGCGATTTCAATTACCCTACCATTCACTGGGACACTACTCGAGTACAAATTCCCAGGCCCAGCGCTTCCTGGAATTCATCAACTCAAATGCCCTGGAACAGCTGGTAAACTCCCCTACCAGAGGTGAAAACATATTGGATCTGGTCATCACCAACATGGGCGACAGGTGTTCCACCCGGGAGGTCAACTCGTCACTGGTTAGATCAGACCATAAACTAATCACTCTGGATGTCCACACCCCACCACCACCACCCCCAATTAAGGAAACAACAGTAAAAAACTTTTCTAAAGCAAACTTCACCTTACTTAAGACAGAGGCGGTAAGTTTCACAGCCCCCACGCTAAAGGATAATGCTGCCCAAGATGCAGAAACTTTTACAAATGCACTCTATGAGTACCTGCAAGGATGCATGAATCATGCCATCCCTAGCAAAACCAAGACTCACTCCTCTAAGAGAAGGAAACCAGTTTGGTGGACCCCTGCAATAAACAATACAATACAATAGAAGGAGGAAACTAGTTCAGAAAAAAAGCAAATCACAAGAATGAAAGACATCCCTGATCAGTATCAGTAAGAAACTGAGGTCCCTCATGAAATCATCCAAGGCTAACTTTGAAAGAAAAATAGCTAAGGATTCAAAAGATAACTACAAAGCCTTCTTTAGCTATGTTAAGAATCTAAGTGGCAACTCACAGATATGCACTGAACTAGTGCAAAATAGCACAAAATATACTGAACCTACTGATATTGCCAACATCCTGGCAGATAGATTCAGTGCAAACTTTACCCCTCTCTCACCTCCAAAAGGGCCCACAACAATACTGGAAAAGTGTAGTGTCCCAAAAATCACAGACGCACAGGTGAAAACAGCCCTTTCAAAGGCCAAAAACACAGCATCAATGGGACCAGATGGTGTCTTGGGCTGCGTCTTGCATGAACTACAGAACGAACTAACCCCCAACCTAAACACGCTGTTCAACCTCAGCCTCTCCACAGGCTATGTGCCCATAGAATGGTGCACAGCAACAGTTATTCCTCTCCACAAAGGAGGGGTCACAACTGACCCTGGTAACTATTGCCCCATAAGCCTGACTAGCCTGGTCTGCAAGGCTAGGGAGTGCATCATCATGGAACTCATTAACAAAGACATTGGGAACCTCCAAACACTTGACCTGACCCAGTTTGGCTTTGTTAAGGGCAGATCATGCCTACTAAACCTGGTTGACTTCTTCGAGACAGTCACCAAGGCCATAGACGAGGGGAAAGGTGGTTCTCAGAGCCTACCTTGACCTCGCCAAGGCTTTCGACACCATTCCCCATTCGGGTATTACAGAAAAACTCACCAGCCTGAACATAAACCTCTACGTCATGAGATGGGTTGCCAACTGGCTTACAGACAGAACTCACACGGTAAGAATAGTGGGCTCCAGGTCCGACTCTAAACCAATCACAAGTGGTGTCCCGCAAGGCTCGGTCTTGGGACCCCTACTGTTCTGCATATACTTCTCATAAGTACAGGCAAAGACAGGAGGACTATGGCTAACCAAGTTTGCTGATGACTGCAAACTGGCAGCCATAATTGACTCTCTGGCTGACACAGACATCCTCCAAAAGGGCCTTACTGAGATGGCCACCTGGTGTCAAAGTCATGGCCTCAAGCTAAATGCCAAAAAAATGCATAGTCATCCCATTTGGGAAAAACAAAACACCCACGAATTACCACATAGGTGGCAGCTCCCTTAATACAGAAGAGGTAATAAGAGATCTGGGGACCCAGGTAGATAGTAATCTCTCCTTTGACAATCATATTGCCAAAGTAGTTAGGAAATCCTTCTATGTGGCCCATCTAATTACTAAAGGGTTTACATCTAGAAATAAAGAGGTTATAGTGCCCCTCTACTTGTCACTCATTAGACTCATCATAGAGTACAATGCCCCGTTTGGAATGTGCCTCACAAGACACTTCCAACAGCTGGAAACACCACAAAAGTACCTCACGAAGAGGATTACTGGCCTCAAACATATGTCCTATGCAGCCCAACTAAAAAAAACTCAGTGGCATATCGCTTACTCAGAGGTGATCTCTGCCTGACTTACAAAGCCATGTCCAACTCAGAATTGATGGACATGCTCCACCTAAAGAAATTCAAGTCATTGTGAGCCATGTGCTCTAGTGAGCTAAACCTCACCACAACAATAAATAGAACATGCTGGAGGGATAGATTCCTGTCACAGAGACTCCCCATGCTTTGGAACAAAATTCCAAATTACATCAGGTAGAGCCCGTCACTAACACTCTTCAAGAGAAACCTTGCCGAGTGGATGGGTAACAGAAAATACACCCCTGGGATCACTTCATTGGCTCTGCTTGACAGAGGATCAGTTAATATCAATGGGGCGGCGAAAGCCGACACACTCTGGCTAGGCTTATAAATGCCCTCGGGCAGATAGCCTAGTACCTACTTATGAACCTATGAACTAGCAGGAGTATTGGGATACAGTCCTCCATGTTAGAGATGCAGGGCACCACCTGCAAAAAACACTTAAAAAGATGCCAAGAGTGGGTCTCAGAATTCACCACTTTTTTCTGTTTGAATTACATTTTACTTTTCAAAGTGTCAGATCTTGCATTGTTAGATCTCAGACTTCTGGTTGGGAGCTACACACACACACACACACACACACACACACACACACACACACACACACACACACACACACACACCTGTTGCTGTTTTATTGCTCATAGGAAATGACAGAAGGATATTTTCAATCAATTTGCTGTTTTGTCTAATCTAGCCCAGTCAGTTCCAATGCCATGATTCCTTCTTTTTTCCATGACCAGCCACTAGTTACTTATACACCCTAACTTATCATTTCTGCATACATCATCCATCAAGAATCCCTTAGCTTAGCAGATACTTAGCCTTTGCAGTCTGGTCTGAACAGCATGGTCAGTGGTGTGAAGCTGATAGCGATGCTCTGCTATGACTACATAATGCCTTCTTTATCACCCTCTCCTCATTGAGAGGTACATGTATGTGATGCATGCGTGCCTAAGAATTTCTGGATTTCTCTGTCCTCCTGCAGTGGATTAGCTTCATAAAAGGTACAGACTGAACGATGACTGCCATATTTTGATCATATGAAAACAGATGAACTAATAATATAAAGACATAATAGTCCAGTACTGCAGAATACTTAAATCATTATAACTTTAGTCAGCATACTTCAATGCACTTGTTTTTTGGAACCTTCATGAAAATACACAAAGTGTAGATGGCATTTTCTTATTGTTTGTCCTGAAGCTCAGCTAATTTGACTGCTATGAAGCATCTAAGCTCTTCTACATTTCCAGCAAAGAAAATCACTTTTTTAAAAACTTACGGAATGTACACTGTAATTAGACAATTTCCTGCAACATATATCAAGGGTCTCTATCACTTCATGGGCTTTGCTTATATTTTAATTGTCATCAGTCTTGGTAACTGGAAACATTTGAACTGATAATGTCGAGATAATAAAAAGGAAAGACTCAGTAACTTGTCAAGCTGGGAACATTAGTAAGAAAACAAATGACAGTGAGACAGAGCAGCGGTTTCAAATCTACCTTCCTAAATCTCCTAACAAGGGCACACTGCTACACCTTCCCTTGGGGCCTACTTTATGACTCACACCAAATGCAGACATCCCCCCCACCCCACATCCTCTTTCCCTGTCTACTTTATTCTGTCAATAAAACTCACTTTGCTATGCTTTACTTTAGCTAGTACCTGGCTAGCAACCTTCTTACAGACATATTACACGTGGTATGTTTCTAGAACACTTTTTTTCCTTAATTTTGTTTGCAGTGTAGTGCTTATCTGCCCTGATCTGAACTCTGATATTTCATAGTTAATTAATTAATTAATTGAACTCCTAGGAAAATTGCTGTTGAGTGATGCCTGTTTGCAGTTCCCTGAAACATTGTTGCTCCTTCCCCACACTTGTGGAAATTGGACCAGTTTGTCTCAGACTGGCAGCCCCAATAAAAGATAAATAAAGTATATTATTGGTGTGCAGCTTTTACATGGGAATCTGTAGTTATTGTCAAACCAGAGAGACTGTGCAGATGACACTGAGCATATAAATCGAATGCGGATCACAACAGCTGTTTTAGTTTTTTTGAATTTATATGTTAACTGGGTAGAGTAGCTGATCCCTCTCAAAACCCTTTCAGCTTCAGTCTAACCACAAAGGTTGGGATCAATGCAGTATAATGTATGTAGAGTTTAAAGTAGTCACTCAATCAGCATATTCTGGGGAAGAAATTAAAGTGCCTGCAGAAAACTCACACAGACACAGTAAGGACATGCTGACCCCACAAAAAGATTGACCTTAGGGCAGGGTTCAAACACAGACCTAACCCCTGAACCACCATGCTGCCCTGATCATACTTTTTCTGTACAGAGACTACAGATATGCTACACAGGGTGACAGCTATCATATTAAACAGTGTGCATTCAAAAAAAAGTGAAGAACTCCAGTTAAAGAAATGTGCAGTGCTCTGCTAGGTGCATTGCTTTCACAAGACATGCACATCTGGATAAACTGACCATACATTGTGTAAAGTTACACCTTGCAGGAGGATAACATCCTTAAGAGTATATATCTGTATGTGTGAATACATATATGTATGTATGTGTGCGTGTGTGTGTTTACATGTCTGTGTGTACACGCTCACATGTGTAATGTAAATGCATGCATATAAGATATCTGATTGTGCTTATAACCTGATGCCATGGCTGTTTCTAGGCAGTTTGGTATTGGTGGCAAAAAATAAAGTCACAAAACTGTACAAAATCATATTGGAACAGTACAGCATTTCAAAATAAAAATAGGATAATGCAAACATTAAGTGCTAGTAACATTTTAATAGGTGTGTCAAGTAATGCCTGGTTACACCCTTAACTGTATACTTGAGTCTGGCATTACAGACTTGTAACTTAACCAGTGTCTACTACTGAAACTATTCAAAATCATTGCATCTAACTAACTGCTTCTGCTAGCTGCTGTTACTGAGACTGAATGACCATGACAGGTTGAACAGTCATTAGGCATGTGTCATGTGCTATTTTTAGGGATGATCACCTGTAGCCAGTTAGGGTGGCCTAGAGGAATCCTGTTCAGTTAGTAGTCCACATGCCTGCTTGAGATGGCAGAGGCAAGGGATGATGTATCATTTGTTAGTTCTGATCTCTATAGAAGGTAGACAGTGAGGCTGATACCTGGAGCACAACCTCTCATAGGAGAGACTGTGGACACATGGGAGTTCTGGCTGCAAAGAGGCAGAGCATTCCTGTGAGGTTACATTGCTTTGAAAGTGAGTGACGTGTCTTTATTGATCCCCATTAAATTCCAAACCCTGAGCATGCATTATGACATGTTAGGGCTTCACATGGAAAACAGTGATCCTCACGTGGATGATGGCATAATTCCTGGGTGGTTTGGCTCTCACCTCCTGGGGAATGAGCAAGCTGTAGGTATCTTATCCTATGAGAAAAAAAAATGGGTCAACTGAGCAGCAGGAAGGAGACTTAATGGTTAGCAGGTACCAGAAAAAAGATAAGAATGATTGTCTACCATATCACTGTTAGTACACTTTGTCATGTGGTCCCAGAGACCTTTAAAGAGCTGAATGTCTCCAGAACACTGTCTGGTTAAGTGATTTACTAAAGTCACACAGTAGGCAAAACTGAGGGGCTTGAACCTTAATTATCTGACTTAATATTCTCTGCTAACTTCTATTATGCTATGCTTATATCTTACATATAGCCTTAACTTACTTTGCTTCCTGGCTTTGATTAGAATATATAGATTCATTTGCATGCATACAGACAGACACACATTTCTGAAATACAGACATGCAGTTGAAGATTTGTTTCCTTATAAGTTAGAAACCAAAGCAAGAATGTCATCACAAAGTTATACTTGCAGTTCAAGCAGTCTGGACACTGTTACATCCATCCCATCCCAAACCAAAACACACTGAAAAAAAATCAATGTTTACTCTTATTCCATACTGTAATATACTTCATTAGTAATCTGAATGCATTTTACTACATTATGCAAAACAAACCACTCATCTAACTGAAGGAAATTACCCACTACTTAATTTAGCCCTTGACAATCTGCCCAGATTTTTAGAATGGACAGTTCCCAAAAAATGAAAACCACTTCATGAACCATAGTGCTGTTTACTTCCATTAAAGCAAACTTTAAGCCACAAATTATTCATCCAATTTGCAGTCCCATTTTTAGTAAATTTATGTCTCCTAGCACATGCGGCATTGCCTAAGCGAACTGCAGTCTCGATAAAAGCCCTGCAACAGAACAGGCAATGAGGTTTTACAACTACTCAAGGTACAAAAGAATTGCGATTCTTAGGTTAGTAGCAAGAACGAGGTGTTAACGTTGGCTAGAACTCTGCAGCTGATATTCACTGTTTCCACAAATTATTTAACTCTGTATTAAGCAAGCAATAATGCCCAAAGATGGTCATTGCAGTGATACAGCAGACTGCCCAAGGCTTCATAACCCCTGGAAAGTTCTTTATTTCCTTGTAACAACTAGCCTGGAGAGCATTATTATAGCAATAACCCACGCCTGGGTGTGGGTAATGCTGGATTTACCCACGGTTGGCGTGGTTTGGTCCCGAGGTGAAGCCCGGGACCAAACAAAGCCAACTGTGGGTAAATACAGCATTACCCACACCCAGAAGTGGTTATTGCTATTATCATGACATTATTTAAGAAAAGAAACTATTACTTTTCTTAAATAATGGCATAGTATAATGCCTGTTTACTGCCCTTCCGCAGATGTCTGGCATCCGCGGCAGTTCTGATGTAAAGAGCTGTGGGCAAAAGCAACGGAGAAAGCAAGATCTCCGTTGCTTTTTACTGTTTCGCTATGTTAAATGGGTTTAGCATAGCGAGACAGCTTTAAAATAAGCAACGGAGATCTCCGTTGCTTATTTTAAAGCTGTGTCGCTATGTTAAACCCATTTAACATAGCGAGACAGTGTTTTAAAAGTAGAGTTATACTAATGGAAAAAAGTCCGGGCGACTGGACCTTTTTCCATTAGTATAACTCGATTTACAATCTGCACGCTGGCCAATCGGCATGCATGTTTTGGGGGGGGTCATGGTATAATTTGCATTTTATTGGTTTGGGGAAATATACGTGTAAAACATTGTGTGCAAGGATACAAAAATGATACAGAGTTTCTTTGCAATATGGATGTGTCACAGAAGTTGCCATTGTTATTACTGTATACAGTTTTTTTCTTTTTTTATGTAAAATAGTTCATCAGCCTAATGTTTCAAAGTCACTGTGGCATATGTAATTATTGTTGTTAAATTATTTTTATATCCAGAATATAAGTTAATTATTTAATGACCACACACACACACACACACACACACACACACACACACACACACACACACACAGAAACTAGCCCAGCATTACAGCCACTTTCTTAACTGAGTACACTCAGATGTCTTGTGGTGATCAAATGAATGAAAAAATAATAAAGTGCAAGGCATTGCCATCCCATGCATCTCAGCTTTCCCTGATTAATCAGAAAACATCATTGATTTTGCTTCATATAATAAAGCCAAACATTGCAGTTTTGTACTTTTTATTGTCAAAAATGCATACTGATGAAAAACCTCTTGCCCTATTTTCTTTTTAAGTGAATTATGGTTATGTTTAAAAATTGTCCCTGATTTTAGGCTTTTGCTTCCCCATTATTGTTGCCTTTGACTAGAATTGTTGAGAAAGGAAGTTGACAGTTATGTGCTCTCCCTTTCTCTCTGTCTCTCTGAGTCTCACACACTCACCCACACACACACCCACACACACCCACACACGCACACCCACACACGCACACCCACACACGCACACACATACACACACACACACACACACACACGCACACACACACACACACACACATGCATGACTTCATAACTGCATTCATTTTTTTTCTTTCCACTTTTACTAAACAGTTACTTTTGCTACTATTTTTTCCCATTTACTTACTTTTTTCTTTTATACTTACAAAACAGCCATGTTTAGCAACATTAAACAAGAAGGACACTGTTTGCTTTTTATTTTATTTTATTTTATTTTTCCAAATGCTTAGGTATTTACTTACCTTCACAGGAATGGGCCCCATTTCTAACTCAGAAACAGAGTACAAAGGATAAGTCCAGAAAAAAATCACTTAAGCTAGCAGATCTAGGAGACTCTCTCTCTCTGATACCCCTTCATGTGGGAGGAATTAAGACACCTTGTTGAAATTTCCAGAAGTTTATTCAGTTAAGTAGGTAGATGGATGAGTGCGCTTGTCTGTTTGCTTCTACCTTCTTAGATGGTGGCATGAGGTGATCTCACGTAATCATTACTTCATCATTTTCAACAGTCCTTTGCAGTTCATGTTTCCAATGTCTCTCAGCTGACTCTGTTGTAACGTTTACAAAGTCTCTAGTGTAACAACCTTACCACATTGCTATGTCTTTCAGTATACAAACTTTCAGTTATAAATGTAATGCACCCTACAAGTTGTATAACTGTTTCTAGTCCTGTACTGCAAAACTTACATTTGTCTGTAAATTACTACCTCTCAACTGTCCCTCATTTTCAGGGATGTCCCTGATTTTGACTCAAATTTTAGCTCTGTCCCTCTTAATCCCTCCTAAAACTGGTGACGTTTGGAGGAAAGTTGGTGAATTACACTTAATGAATAATGACAGTAACTAAGAGTTGTAGACTTATTTTACTTCACAAAATGTACATTAATTGATACGCTCTGATTCTATGAATGTTTCAAGTTAATAGCATTAATATTTTAAAAGTGTCCCTGATTGTACCTGATTTTTTTCAGGCTTTGTCCCTGATTCTGTTGAAATTTGTCCATGATTGGTTGAGAGCTATTCCACTATCTTGGGCTGCCAATATTAACCTTTCATCTTTTGGTTTAAATTCACCCAGTCTAATCCATCCGCACAACTCTTAGCCAACATGCAGCTGTTCCAGCAGATTATGCTTTTTTCTATAATTCTGATCCATTTATCTTTTTTTTAATTTCCTGATTGTGTTCTTTGTAGTCTTCCTTATGCTTTTTTTGCACTTTCTGTTGGCATCTGTTTTTTATCCACATTTGGCTGGATTTCCAGGCCTGCTTTTTTTCTAAAGGCTTCTGCTAATCTAAGCAAAGAGGTCATCTTAGACTTGTTTTGTTCATGCTTTAGAACATCCAGTATGTTTTTATCTGATAATGTCAATAAATACATATGCAGTTCCACAATCACCTACCTATACGTATAGTCAATTAACTGAGGGATATATAATCTTGGCTAACACTAGTTCTTGTATATCATTTGATGGGCATGAAGCAATTTTCTTGTTTTCCCGTCAAGCTTATCCAGCTCTTTTGTGGCCAGTCAATCACCCTAAAACTATAAGTTAAAACAGGATGTGCAAGTTGATTTATAGCTTGAACTTTATTATTAGATGTCAAAGAAGTTTTCAGTATTACTATTTTAGTCTCCTAAAATATTCCTTACTGAGCTTTGTCCTCATTTTTTCATGTGGTATCACTGCTCCTTCATATATTCCAAGATATCTGTATATGCCTTCTTGTTCCAAATATTTTATATCACCCCCCCCCCCCAACGTTTTACATTTTATCGAATCTTCAGGTCTCCTCTTTCAAATGTTGCTTTTATACATTTGTTGAGACCAAATTCCATTCCTATGTCATTTGAGAAGGCTTTAACAACTTGTAGCTGCTCTTTCAGGTGTTTTATCTAATGAACTATACAGTTTTAGGTCATCCACAAAAAGTTGATAAGATATCCTTTCACTTGATTTTCTTGAAGTCAGACTGTATCCGTGACTTAGGCTGTTGAGTAAATAACTTAATGGATTGAGAGCAAGTCAAAACAGTAATGGTGACAAAGAATCATCATGAAATATTTAATGCCAGATTTTCACACCCTGGATAGCAGTTTGTCCTTTTTTGTCATTCAGCTTCAAAGTAGTTTGTCATTTCTTCATAGCAACTGCAATAAAATTTACCAGTATGTGATGGAACTTGTACATCTGTAAGCATTCTATAATACAGGCATGAGGAATACTATCACATTTTATTTTTGTAATATATCCATGCCATACTAAGATTTCTGTTCTTTTTACAGGTCTCCATTATGGCTTTGTTTAACAAAAGATGACACTTTGTTCCATATGAAATCTGTTATCCTCCTTCTGTTCATAGGTTCATAGGTTCATAGTTTAGTACTAGGCTAACTGCCCTTGTGGACTATTTTAAGCCTAGCCAATTGCAATTCCAAGTGAAAATCAAACCCTGCACCTTGTGTCTTTAAGGTAAGCACCTTAACCATTATGCCAACCTCCCCCCATGGTCATGATTGAATTTTTATCTAAATGACTATATAATATATATGCGTTAATTCCCATATACAACAGGCCCAACAGGCCCACTATCTGAAGGTACACACTAGGGCTTGAGGATGATTTCAGTTCAAAACACCCCCCCCCCCCTTTTTTCCTTTTCCTTTTTTTTTTGTGCTGATTTCCTCTCTCCATCCAGGCCCCAGTATGTGTTTGATGGTGTCTTAATATGCTGTGAACTGGAAGACTTGTTTTTTTACTGGCCAATACCTGTACATTAATACTCTGCTTATAGGTTCATAGGTAGGTACTAGGCTATCGGCCCTAGGGCCCATACAAACCTAGCCAAAAAATGTAGAGAATGTTTCTTCTCCAATTCACTGTATATTTTGCCCATTATCTAATTGTATTTAATTGCTTACTTGTGAATTATTTAAAGGTAGGATGGAAGCACACTACAATTAATTTCCAAAGATGACTACAGCCCAGAGGTGGCATGTTTCAACTCTTGCAGAAAAAATTGAACTGCTACATAAGATCAATCAAATGCCAAAGATGAGCCAGAATGAAGTTGTTGCTGAGGTGCTGCCCATTCCACAATGCCAAGTCCACACAACAGTAGCCAGAGATCAGTACTAAAGCCTAACGCTAGAGTTGTTATGCAGAAATCTTAACCAAACATCCACTGTGCTGCACACACAAAGTACATTTTGGGTTTCCTCTGAGTACTTCAGTTTCCTTCCACCTCCCAAAAACATGTTGGCTGACTGGCTGCTCTAAATTGTCCACACATATTGCTTTTAACCTTGCTCATGTGGCACAAGTTATGACTAAAAGGATCTATAATGAACAGTTCAATTACCTTGTTAAACGAATAAATAAAATTAAATTGTCTGACTTGTTTCAGCATAAATATATTTTGTAAGAATGGTTCACTAATAAATATCCTATTCAAAAGAGAAAAAGATAAAACAAAGATGTACAGATGGAGGAGTGTCTGGTATAGTGGTTAGACCAAACACACAAAGCAACAATCAATGACTTAATGTTATTACCAATGGCCAAATATCTAGCCATAGATTTAGTAGGGCATGATGTCTAACCTTCAGGTAGATGACTGTAGCACTAGAATGCATGATGATGTCTAACCTTCAGCTGCAGCACTGCAAAGCATGATGTCTAACCTTCAGATAGACTGCTACAGCACTAGAATGTATGATGATGTCTAACCTTCAGGTGTATGGTTGTAGCACTGGAAGGCATGATGTCTTACCTTCAGGCAGATGGCTGCAGCACTGCAAAGCATGATGTCTAACCTTCAGATAGACTGCTACAGCACTAGAATGTATGATGATGTCTAACCTTCAGGTGTATGGTTGTAGCACTGGAAGGCATGCTGTCTTACCTTCAGGTAGATGGCTGCAGCACTGGAAGGCATGATGTCTAACCTTCATGTAGATGGCTGCAACACTAGAATGTATGATGATGTCTAACCTACAGGTGTATGGTTGTAGCACTGGAAGGCATGATGTCTAACCTTCAGGTAGACAGCTGCAGCACTAAAAGATATGATGATGTCTAATCTTCAGGTGGATGGCTGTGGCACTAGAAGGCATGATATTTAACCTTCAAGTAGATGGTTGTAGTACTGGAAGGTGTGATGTCTAGCCTTCTGGTAGATGATTGCAGCACTGGAAGGCAGAATGTCCAACCTTCAGGTAGATGGCTGCAGCACTGGACGGCACAATGTATAACCTTCAGGCAGATGATTGTGGCACTAGAAGGTATTCTATATAACCTTCAGGTGAATGGTTGTAGCACTGGAAGGCATGATGTCTAACCTTCAGGTAGATGGCTGTGGCACTAGAAGGCATGATATCTAACCTTCAGGTTTATGGCTGCAGCACTTGAAAGCACTGTCTAACCTTCAGGCAGATGATTGTGGCACTAGAAGACATTCTATCTAACCTTCAGGTGGATGGTTGTAGCACTGGAAGGCATGATGTCTAACCATCAGGTTGATGGTTGTAGCACTAGAAGGCATGATGATGCTGAACCTTCAGGTGGGTGGTTGCAGCAGTGGAAGGCATGGAACAATGTTGGGTCCAAACATGTACGTGCTAAGAATCATGTGCTGATACTAGTACTGTTCACCATTGGTTAAACATTTTTAATTGCAAATGGGACAGAAGTGCAGTTTCATTTTGCTAATTTTGGGACATTTACAATTTAAGCTGAGCAGATCCTGCTCAGTTGTCCTGCAGAGACCTACAATGCCAGAGAGACAAATGGAGAGACTTTGGAGTGTTTAAGTACCACTTTCTTGGTTTTTCTTGTTGCTTATTACTATTTCCACCTAAACGCTTGTTTTCTGGCATTTATTGCTTCTCAGAATGCTCATTTTACACTGAAATCGCATTTATTTGTGACTGCACTTTAAAATTCATTTTTGTTGTTGTAAATTGTATTTTTAACTGTTACTGGCTTCCCACTCAAGTGCGACAGCCATTACTGCACTATAAAAGTGTTTTTGCAGTTGTTTCTGCTGTTTTCTGGAAAAAAACAAAAAAAATCTTGCTATTTTCCCACCTTACTAAGCTAGAAAAGTCCAGTTTCAGATACCTGCTGATACTTGGACTGTGTTTAAGCTTCTGTGTTTGGCCATAACTTACTTGGGCAAAAAGAAAGTTACTTTGTTTACCAGTGAGAGTGGGGAGCTCTGAACAGCCTACCTGTCCTTGGAGGAGTGGTTTCTGCCCAGAAACTGTAGTTTTTTGGCCATTTTGGGCTAATTTCTCTTTAATCTTTCTGATATAAAAACCGCATTTGCGAGGTTTTGCGCTCCAGGCAGTGCCAGTTAGCTAGGGTTAAACTATTCCCGACTCCACAAAGTCTACTCTTCAGTTTTTCCCTTGGAACTAGACAAACCTTCAACTTTAGCACTCAAACCATTCATTTTACAGCCCAGTACTTACTTAAACCTCAAAACAAGCACTAAATACCCCTAGCACTAGCCCCCCTTATACTGTCCAGAAGGTCAAGGATCTCTATTCACCCCCACCAGTCAATCAGAAAAACAGCTCACTCTACCTATTCAGGCATGTCCAAAGGGCTGTTTCCGGTGTACTCTCCAATCCAACTGGTGAATCTGGGCATTCTGAGGTAATGTTACAACTGCCTCATGTACACAGACAACCCTCTCCTCCTACCACCAAACACTAATATATGCGAGAGATGCAATTATACAGCCAGACTGGAGGCAAAGCTCTTTCAACCCCAGACTGTAACTGAGTGTCAAGAGGAGAAGGGTAATACTTGCAACACACCACCAGTCTCACATAGACCTAACAAACCAACACAGGCAAATAACACACATAAATACACGAAAACATACTCGGAGGCTCTAAATAAAAATCTGCAAAAGCAACAGAGACCTCCAAAGCAGACATCCAAGCAACCTCCACAACCCATCACCAACCATGAAACACATACTTCACATAACCAGTGTGCCATGCAATCACAGCCCTTAAGGCAAAATAACATACCCAACACACTAGTGATAGGCGACTCTATAGTCAGGCACACTGATGTCCCACTAACTAGGCTGGACAAGGAGAAGGTTACAGTTAGCTGCCTGTCGGGTGCCAGGATCCACCACATAACACAAGCACTCAGGTCACTCCAGAACAAGTACAAATATAACTCTGCCATTGTACATGTTGGTGTGAATGACCTGAGACGTACCTCCCTGGACTACATGAAAAGAGACATGGAAGAACTCTCTGATCATGTAGCCCAGGCAGGTATGACCCTGACCCTAAGTAGCATCCTGCCCTCACCAAGTATGATGCCACAGTGTAAAGAAAAAATTATCAACTTCAACAATTGGCTAAGTTTCTGGTGTCATTCAAAGGGGATCCAGTATCTGTCTGCCTGGGATGACATGCTCGACAAGCCACGTTGCTTCGCAAGAGATGGCTTGCACCTGTCACCCTTAGGCTTTTGAATACTGGCAAAGGCTCTTCCCGCCCCCATAGTGCCTTTTTTAGGCAAGGCTCAAAAGACAAACCCACCACCATAAATAGCACAAGTAACCAAAAACTGAGGGTAATGCTACTCAATGCCAGAAGTCTAAACCTCAAAATGCATGCACTTGAGGCACTCCTCAGTATGGAGAACATTGATATCTGTGCAGTAACAGAAACCTGGTTTAAGGCTCCAGGGAGCACCCCAGCACTACCAGGCTATAACTCATACCATACCTTTTGGCCACAGAACCCAGACCGAAACACAAAAGGTGGGGGTGTAGCCATATTCATCAAGGATATTCACACCTCCAGGTTAGTGGTGCAGCATGATGCAGCAGAGATTATCCAAGTGCAACTAACAAGGGGGAAAACTGCTATCCAAATTGTAGCTTCCTACAGATCACCCACCATGACCTAGGATCCCCATTCTGCATTTCTGGAGACACTGGGAAATATGAAGGTCCTACCAAACACCCTAATACTAGGCGATTTCAACTACCCAAACATTAACTGGGAGAACTACTCAAGTACTAACTTCCTTGCCTAATGCTTCCTAGAATTTATAAACTCAAATGCTCTGGATCAACTGGTCAACACCCCCACTAGAGGGAACAACATACTGGACCTTTTCATCACCAACATGAGTGACCGGTGTTCCACACCTGACATCTACCCCTCACTGGTTAGATCAGATCATAGACTAATCACTCTGGATATTCACATTCCGCCCCAACCCCAACCAAGGAAACCACCATGAAAAACTTTTCAAAAGCAAACTTCACATTGCTTAAGACCGAGGTGGAAAGGTTCACAGCCCCCATGCCAATGGACAATGCTATCCAAGCTGCTGAAACCTATACAAAGGCACTCTATGACCATCTGCAGGAATGCATGGATCATGCTATCCCAAGTACAACCAAGACTCACTCGTCCAAGAAAAGGAAACCAGTCTGGTGGACCCCCTGCCATAAACAGACTCTACAATAGAAGGAGGAAACTAGTACAGATAAGAGCAATATCCCTAGAAGGAAAGACATCCCTGATCAGTATCACCCTCATTAAATCATCCAAGGCTAGCTTCGAAAGAAAAATTGCCAAGGACTCCAAAGATAACCACAAAGTGTTCTTTAGCTATGTCAAGAACCTAAGTGGAAACTCTCAGATCTGCTCTGAGTTGGTGCAGAATGGCACAAAATACACTGAACCGACTGATATTGCCAACATTTTGGCAGACAGGTTCAGTGCAAACTTCACACCCCTCTTACCCCCTAAAGGGCCCATAACCATACCAGAAGAATGTAAGGCCCCGGCAATCACTGACACACAGGTTAAAACAGCCCTATCCAAAGCCAAAAACACAGCCTCAGTGGGACCAGATGGTGTCCCAGGCTGTGTCTTACAAGACCTCCAAAATGAACTAATCCCTCACCTAAACACACTGTTCAAACTCTCTACAGGCTATGTACCCACAGAGTGGTGCACAGCAACAGTTATCACACTCCACAAAGGTAGTGCCACAATGGACCCCAGGAACTAACGCCCTATAAGCCTGACTAGCCTGGTCTGCTAGGCTATGGAGCGTATCATCATGGAACTCATTAACAGAGACATTGGGAATTTCCAAACTTTGGACCCCACCCAGTTTGGCTTTGTTAAGGGCAGATCACGCCTCCTAAACCTGGTGGACTTCTTTGAGACAGTTACCAATGCATTAGATGAGGGTAAGGAGGTCCACACACCCTACCTAAACCTCACAAAGGCTTTCCACACCATTCCCTATTCTGGTATTATAGACAAACTCACCAACCTGAACATTAACCCCTATGTCATGAGATGGGTTGCAAATTGCCTCACAGACAGAACCCACATGGTGAGAGTTGCAGACTCTAGGTCAAACTCTAAACAGGTTACAAGTGGCGTCCTCCTGGGCTCAGTCCTAGAACCCCTCCTGTTCAGTATATACTTCTCGGAGGTACAGATGACTGCAAACTAGGGGCCATAACTGATTCTCCGGCTGATACAGACACCCTCCAGAAGGGTCTCACTGAGACGGATACCTGGTGTCAAAATCATGGCCTATAGCTGAATGCCAAAAAGTGCATAGTCATCCCCTTCAGAAAAAACAAAGTACCCATGAACTATCACATAGGTGGTAGTCCCCTAAATACAGAAAACGTAATAAGGGATCTGGGCACCCAAGTAGATAGCAATCTCTACTTTGATAATCATATTGCCAAGGTGGTTAGAAAATCCTTCTACGTCACCCACCTAATCTCAAAAGGGTTCGCATCCAGAACAAAGGAGGTTATTGTGCCTCTCTACTCATCACTTATTAGACCCATTATAGGAAACGCCCCATTTGGGATGTACGTTACAAGAAACCTGAAACAGCTGGAAAGACCACAAAAGTACCTCACTAAGAGGACTACTGGTCTCAAACAGATGACCTATGCAGCCCAGCTAAAGAAACTCCAGCTGTACGCGGTTGCATATCGCTTACTCAGAGGTGATCTCTGCTTGACATACAAGGCCATGTCCAACCCAGAATTGATGGATATGCTCCACCTAAAAAAAAAAAAAAATCCCTGAGAGCCACACGCTCTAGGGATATAAACCTTACCACAACGATAAATAGGACGTGCTGGAGGGATAGATTCCTGACCCAGAGACTCCCCATGCTTTGGAACAAGATTCCAATATACATCGGGCAGAGCCTCTCACTAGGACTCTTCATGAGAAACCTTGATGGGTGGATGAGAAACAGAAAATGTACCCCGGGGATCACTGCAGTGACTCTGCTGGACAAAGGCACAGGGAACTAATGGCTCTGCTGGTCAGAGGCAGAGGGAACTAATCTAAGGGGGTGGCAAAAACCAACACACTCTGGCTAGGCTTATAAATGCCTTTGGGCAGATAGCCTAGTACTTACATATGAACCTAAAACAGTCTCTGCAAGGCTGTAGAAGAGTTGCAGAGTTTCCATTATAGTTCTTTGCAACATAGATTGGTCGCAGAAGTTGCCATTACTAATGTTTGAAAAATCTGTAAATCTGTGCTGTTTTAGAAGGGTTTACCATATACTGATAAAAATGTAAAACCATTCATACAATATGAATGACAAGAGACTTTTTTCACTCAGTAGATATTATATGAGACAGCAAAGTCCATAAGTAGGTTGCCTTACTCTGTAATAAATTCTTTGGACATGCAGGCATGCCACCATTAATAAATATTATGTTTATTTGTTTGTTTATTTATTTATTTGTTTGATTGTTATTTCTTTGTTTACTTTGCTGGCAAATTCCACATCCATTCTTCACCTCCTAGGCCAGAAAAGAGGATCATATATAGCCTTAGTTATAAGACACTATGTATATGTTTTGCATGAAAAAAATCCTACATGTTTTACATGATAGCTTGTATCTGAATGCATTGAGTTGGACTCTGTTAAGCAATCCACTCCTGAACACACTCAGTTTGAGGGTTCTGATTATTGTTTTATATATTTCTTTTCAAGCTTTGAATTGCATATTAGTTCTTTTGGGATGAATTTTCAATGTCTTTTATATTTATAAAAGACAACATATATATTAATAAAATAAAATATCATCATAGAAATGTCAAAACACTTCAAAACATGATATAAACAAAATATTTCAACCCCACCACTTCTGCTGCAACCATAACCTCAAATTTCTTAATGTGTACCTTAAACATCATTCTTTATTATGTAACACTTCTTGACAATTTCCTAACTATATATATATATATATATATATATATATATATATATATATATATATATATATATATACCATGCTGCTGAAAAAAACACTTTATCTATAAATATGTTCTCATTCCCTTTTCTTCCATTATCCTCACATAAAATCATATCTATCATCACTTTCTTGATTTCTTCATGTGTATATGTTTTCTAAGGCTTGCAAGGTTTGTATAGTTTATATAACCAATAGATCTTCTCAGTGGCAAAAGGCATGCCTTAGATTATTGCACCCCCCCCCCCAACCCTCATCTCTAGTGTACAGCTATTTGCATTACAATTTGTGAAAACAATCAAGGCATGGAACAACTCATTTTGTAATAGTAAAACAGCTGTGATACACCGTGAAAGTTTAATACACTGTTTATAGCAAGGTCTTGTTTAGCATCTGTGTTTGAGTTTGTAGGTCATAATGGCCATTCTTACTCAAAACCTTATTAAACTTCTAACAGACGCAATCCATGACCAGATCACTTACATGGAGAATGGACTGGCTAACGGCAAACTCTCCACTCCTCTATTACACTGCTTTCACAAGACTCTGAGGCAGCAGCAACTTTCACATTTCAGTTGCTCAGTTCCATTCAAACTGATAGGACTACACTCATTCTATTTATACAGCTACCAGTCATTATTGCACATGCCTGCAGTGATTGACTCCTGCTCATAGGAGGTGTTGCCTTCTTTAATCCCTTCCAATCCCCAATTGCCTAGTCACCCCTTGGTTTAACAGCTTTATACATACTGTTCTTCACCCACTCTCCACCGCCTCCAACCCTCCCTTTAAACACGTACCACCTAAATTCCAAAACACCAAACTACACAAATGTCTCTTTCACTCCACAAGGCAGTACTCCACAACAGCCAAATTGTATTCACTCACTCAGAACACTCCAGTCCATACCATCCCTCAACCACTACTCCCGCCATGACTCCATTACAGTACATATACCCACCATGATGCCCCCAGGCTTTCTCAATCCACTCCTCTTACTTCTTCCTCTACCTCTCCACAGAAGGTCTATTTCTCACCAATCACATGTAATCCATACCGCTTTCATCATTACACCTAATAATCTAACATTCTCTCCCACACTCTACTTTGTCCATCCAATAACAAAATCACTCCTACTTTCCATTCCAGCCCCCACTTAGATCTCCTTCGTGAATGCACTCTACTGTGCACACTTCTCCTACCACCATAAAATGTAAATTCATAACTTCCACATCAAAATCCCTAATCATCCTTGCAAATCTACCAAACCATTCTAATACTATGTATCAGAACCAACTAACCCCAGACCTTAGCATTCCTCCACTCCATCAAAAAACGGAACCCTTATCAATACACAAAGTGTTGCCAATACATTTAACCAAATACATTTTTCTTTCCTCCCACATCCCAGACATTACAGTTGTAATTGAATCTTGGATCAGGTCAAGTAGACCTAATTTTTGGTATCTCCTCTCCTCATACGGTTATGAGTATAAAGCAAAACAAAAGCCATTTTAAGCCCAACTTTTGAGACAAAGCCAACACTACAACAGGCACAGACCCCAACTGGGTCATTCTAAAATTCATCAGAAACAAAATATCAAACCCTTACTTATTGCAGCAACAGCGTATCTTCCTACTCCTTCATCTCATTCTGCATTCAACAAACATCTGATTATCCTGGGGGATTTCAAGATTAACTTCTGAGGGCACCTCTCAAATGACATGTCTAAGTACTTAACAAAGACCTCTTACTGGTAATTTTAGAACCCACCCACCCAATTCTGCACTTCAACAACCACTCATCTCTTTACCTGCTGATTGGGTCTATATTGAATCAGCTTAAAAAAAACGAATGCTGATTCATCGACTCTATTTCAGTGAACGCTGAAAATCCCGAACACCTGGAACAGCAATTTTTTTCTCAGGGAAAAAAAATCGCTGGGCCCGTTTTGGGAGTTTGCCGTTTCCTCCACTGCGGTGTGATCTCGGAGTTGGTATATTTAAGTAGGGGGTGTGGGGGGGGGTGAAGCCCCCTTCATTAAATACTGTTTTAAGTTTTTTTATTTTTTTATTTTGTGGAACAGTGTTTTTTTTTCCCTGGGAAAAAAATCGCTGTTCTGAGTGGTCGGCATTTTCAGCGTTTGCTGAACTAGGGTCGATGAATAAGCACTCGCTTTTTTAAGCGTTCACTTATTCAATATAGACCCTACTGATCACGTATGAACCATCAGCTATCTCAGACATTTCTGTTACTCCGTCTGCCTTCAGAAGTCACTTATCAATCATCTTTCAGACTAGAAATTTGTCTCTCAAATCTCTCCCCAAAACTGATATAATTAAGACCCCAATTCACACAAACTATCACAAAACTGAAAAAAAATATTTGTCAGCCTTAAACTGATCAGCCATACTTAACACACAGGTATAGTCCCTTCATTATTTAACTATTCTGCCATTATCAGCTTATGAAAATGCAAATTACCTACTGAAATAAAAGCTCATCGCCCAATATCTAACCTGTGTCCCTTAACTAAAATATTTGAAATGCTGCTCTATAAACAATTATTCTGTTAATAGCAGTGGACTTCTTTGTAGCAAGTAGCACAGATTTCAACTTCAAGGAACATCTGCAACACTATTAATGAAGGTACAATTATAGCAGGCATTTGTATTGATAGGACTAGGGCATTTGAATAAGTTAGCCACATCTCCCACTTCACATTTTATTCAAACTTAACTTTGATGCTAATGTAATACTTTGCTTCCAAAACTACCGAAAACATCTCTTCAGGTATATGCTAACAATAAGCTCATAGCTAAAACTGGTTTTACATACCAGTGTCCCAATGCTCTCTCCTGACTGCATTACTGTTCTCCTTTCCACCTCAGCCAAGATCTTCCTGCCTTTAACCTCATCCTATCTGCAGAGACATACTTTTACTGAAATATAACAGAATATAGAGAATCATGTAAACCAGCTTTTAGTTTAATTTATTAAAACTCTGCAACTTGACTTTAGCAAAGAAGCTACTTATCACCCTTACGAAAACCACCTTTATGGTATTTTCTATGCAAAGAAAATTACCAGAAATTACCAACAGTTCAACCACTGACACTTAACAATGCTAACATAACATTATCCCCAATGTCACTGAGCAAAGGTACCTAGGAATTACCCTAAGACTCATGCTTCGATGTCTTGTTATACATGGACAAAATCATCACAAAGGATTCATCTCAACTTAAACTACTCTACCACATCTCTCACCTGTTCTCACTCAGTGCTAGCATGGCAACAGCTAGACATATACTCATACCAAAACTTGAGTATTGCCTACCCTATTGGACTTTCACTCGGCCTTTAATATGCATAAGCTTCAGTCCCTTGAAAATAAGATATAAAGATTTGTAAAGTTAGCAGATCCTAGCAAACACCATTGTAATGTAATCAATCCTACTGAATGGATCTCTATAACACTCAGAGTAACACTTCCTATCTGTACCATAATACTTATGATAGTACACTTGGTGTTCTGCCCCACATCAATGAAAAGAACAAAATGGTTAAGGGAGCAAACTTCATACTCCCTAAGAGACAATGACAAAGAAAACATTTTGCTTGTTAAACCCCTTTTTAAGACAATAGACTTCTCCAAATTGGGTCTTGTTGTTGTAGCTGGTTTAGGGACACTGAATAGTATGGTTCATTACCATTAGCATGTAGTGTCTCTCAAATGAGTGTAGAACTACTACAATTTGTAAAAATTGTAAATACTACAACATGTAAATACTGTAAATACTGTACTATGATTTAAATGCAAAATTATTGTATTCCAACCAACTACAAATGTACCTTGCAACTTATTGTAAGTACTGTAATGTAACTGAACTATTATTGTATTTCAACCCTCTACAAGTGTACTTTGCAACTTACTGTATGCATTCCTGCCAGCTTAAAACGTATCTTGCAATTTATTGTATGCTTATCCTCTTACAATTTATTGCATGTTTGTTGTCTTCTGGGTCCATGCCATTGCTAAAAATGGACAGCAGGCCATTTCACCAATCCACTTAACAAATAAATAAATAAATAAACATCCAAGTCTCTAAAATATCAGTTATAAATCTAATCCAAATGTTCCTCCAACTGCCGTGCAAATATCTCCTGATGTAAAACAGCTTTTTAAATAAGAATAAACCACATGGCTCACCAAAGAGATTAAATCTCACTTCAAGCTAAGGGATGAAGCCTAGCAGTCATGGAAAAACAATCCAACCATTGACAACCGTGTTACCATTATCAAACTCAGGAACTTGATCAAACAGTCCATACAAAAATGTAAAGCATCACAATGCTAAGCTTTCTCTGTTAATAAACCCAAACACTTCTGGCATGAGGTCAGTCTGCTAACTGGACAGAAATCCTCTGACAACAAATTCTCTCTAAACATATTTCAGGCTAATCTTGGACCACTCACCTGCTCTGACTTTATAACATAATTCAACATCCCTTCCCAAACTATCAACAGCATCTCCACTCCACTCTCCACTTCTACGTCAAAAAAAAAAAAAAAAAAACACAAAGACCACATTTTTCTTGGTTTATCTACTGTTGCTGGGGATTTGTAATTCAGCATTTTCATTGCATCTTTAACCTTTGCATGGCACAAAATATAAAGTCAGACATATGGAAAACAGCACTCATTACCCTCCCTTCCCCAAACAATGTAAACTTTAAAACATCTCACACTTTTGTCCTATTTCCTTCTGCCCACTCTTAGCAAGGTTCTAGAAAAAAACAGTTATATCCAATTCTCAAGCTACATTCAGCAATATCATCTCCTTACCCTAAAACAGCACATATTCTATTCAGGTCATAGTCTAATTTATAACATTCTTATCAATTTGAAGAACTGTAACTTGGGAGGAGCAATATGCACTGACTTCACGAAAACCTTTGACTGATCAACCATTAAACCCACCCAGTCTTTCTTCAAAACATTGTCCATCACATGGTTCCAAAACTTCTTATCAAGCAGATTCTTCAAAGTTAAATTACACTCTTCCTTCTCTCAGTCCACACTTCTCTCAGTGGGAATATCCCAAGGTTCTGTCCCTTGTCCTTGCCCCTCTTCTCTTAATCCCACTTTTATTTTCATATTAAACACAACAGTCCTTTCAGTAGGGTTCCACCTTGATCACAGTGAAAAAGAAAAAAATATCCATAATTTCATTTTTTCTCATTCCCTTTCTTTCATTAATAAGTATACCCTTGTAGCTAACTATCCCCATAAGTGTTCCATGTTAACCTAAATGTCTTCCACAAAACTACTATTCCTCTTGTCTACCACTTCATCCCACCTTATTCACAACCTAATTATTAACAAATATTATTCCTAATCAGTTTATTTTCCTCAGATTAAAATAAACCCACCAATTTTAACTTCTTCCCTGAAACCTTTATTATTTTCCGCATTCATATTTAAACTTGCCCTACCTAAATTCTTCTTCACATCTTTAAATGCCTGCACCATTCATTGTTTATTCCTGTCTAGTAATGTCAAAGCATCTGCGTAAATAAGCAAGCTCAGAATCATTACTCAGTGTGTAATATACCTGTGCTCCATCTTCCTCCAAACTCCTTTCTGCTGTATTCAGTACTGCATTCATTTCTGGACAAAAAATTGTGCTACTTAAATACATTCCTGGCTTACCTCCTCTATCATCCTAATATGTCTTTCCCTCCACCCATTAATCTGTATGACTTATCAAATACTTGTTTAAATAAAATGCTTACACATCTTTCCATAACCATACCCATCTCCCATATTTGTTTATGAGATATATTATAATACACTTTAGTAAAATCACATACCATTAATAACCAATCTCCTTTATCTCTCTTTTGTGTATATATTCTACCATCTCCTTCACTAAAATGAAATTTTCCAATGCCTGTCTTCCTGCAATCTCATATAGACCTTAACCCAAACAATCATCTATCTCATTCATTCTGATCTGCAATACTTTCCTTAAAATTCTGTAATCTATATTAGATAGCACTATAGACATCTCAAATTTCTTATAGTCTTCTTATCTCTGTTTTTCCATATAAACTTTGTAACTGAATGTACCACCTTCTCATTTTTTTCTCCCTTTCTCAGACAAATGCAAAATCCCCTTTTGTTCATCTGCAAATACTTTGCAAAATGTATAAACCAAAGTTTCCTTCCTGACACATTATCAAGATTATCCATTTTTAAAACATTGTTTTTCTTCTGTCACTTTTTTTACATCTTCACTAGAAATGCCCATCCTATTCTTCGTACTTCCCAGCTTTCATTCCCTAGTTTTTCATGTCTTGTAAACATTTGTTACACATACCTTGTAATTGTCTGGCTAATCTCCCTTATCCCTTCTTTTTCTTCTCTTCTTTCATCAAATATACATTCAAAACAATGTTTTTTTCCCTTTTAACATTCTTTCTTAAAGAAGGTATTACCTCCTCTTTTAACTTTCAAGAAAAATCTTTGTTTTGTCATTATTTCCAGATTTTCTTTATTTTTTTCAAACAAAAAAAAAATCCTGTCTCCATCTCACTTAATCATTCTTATATCTCCCTTTTCCAAAAATTCCTCATACTCTCTCATCGTGTCCTTATAGCTTGTCTTTCCCTTTCCTAATCAACCTCTTTTCTTGCAGCAAATATTCTCTCTTATACTTTTCTTTTAAAGTTCCCCCACTCGATAATATTTTCACAGAATATTTTTCATAGCAATGTGCTCATCTAATAACTGCTTTATTTTGTCTTTCGACATTCCATTGCTAGATTATTCAACTTCAAATTCAGCTATATTGCTGATTTTTAAAACTGTGCTTGCTGATTTGTTGTACTTTTTGTCTGCTGTCACATAGACTAGATACAGACCTGCTGAATCTGGTTCTGCTTGTTAAATTGAGCACTAAACCAGGCTATCTTTTGTTGAACACCCACTCCCTGCAGCCTTGTGGCAGGAGAGTATAGTTAGGACTCATCCGATTGAAGGTTGCTGACACAGGGCTCAGTTTTGAGCTTTTTATTGGTTATATTGTTTAATTCAGTTTGTTTACCTTTTCTACATAAGCCCCGCATCTGCACGGGTTTGTGCTTGTTTTAACACATCTCCACAGAGTTAGGCGAACAGCCACTGCTCTGCTATATTCATCTGTTTACGAGTAGCACACCTCCATGTACCATCGATGTGGGATAACCATTGGTGGTTATAGATGTAAAAAATTCAATAGATACATTTTCCCTTAGCAGCTGCCCATCATCTAGCTGAGAAGTCCTTAAATTGCACTTAGCTGCTCAGAGAGCACCTCAGCTGCATTTTGTCCATTAAACAGTGCCAAAACCACCAAATCTACAATAGTATTATACCATTTAGAGAAACTCTCTAGTATAGACCATTTATAGAGCACCCAATTAGTATATATCCCATTTAGAGCACCCAGTTATATCACACCTCTCCATTTTCTCTCTCCACTGTGAAAACAAGATTGAACCTAGCATTATAGATGGAGAGTTTCCCTCCATTTCTCCCATCAGCCTGACTGACATGGGTATCCTGAGGCAGTGTAGCAACTGCCTCATGTACACTGACAACCCTCTACTCCTAAATCACCCAAGTACAATTTGTAAAAGATGTATCTACACTAAGAAGCTGGAATCCTTGCTCTCTCATGCACAGAACAGTAACACTGAAAAACTTGTCAGCTCACATACTACACCTCCTATGCAAACCATGCACTCAACCCATAAACCACCATACATGGAGGTACTCACCAGAAACCTACCTAAACACCAGAGGCTTTCCAAACACAAACATGCTGCACATAATACAGCACCTACAGCACTCAGTATTCATAAAAACACAAGCACCAGTGTCTTACCAAACATGCCCGTAAGGCAAACTACATCTAAACCAAATTTTTTAGTCATAGGTGACTCCATTGTGAGACACACAGATGTCCCACTCACCAGGATGGACAAGGAGACGGTTACAGTCAGCTGTCTATCAGGTGCCAGGATCCATCAGATCACACATACACTCAAGTCTCTCAACCACAAGTACCTTTATGACTCCATCATAGTTCATGTTGTGAATGACTTGAGTCATACCTCACTAGACTATATGAAGAGAGGCACAATAGAGCTCTATGAATATGTGTCCCAGAAAGATATGTCCCTAGCTTTGAGCAGCATTCTACCCTCACCTAGGACACCCCAATATAAACAAAATATTATTGACTTCAACAATTGGCTTAGTTTCCGGTGTCATTCTAAGGGGATCCAGTTCCTGCCAGCCTAAGATTACATGGTTGATAGACCATGCTGCTTTGCCAGAGATGGTCTTCACCTGTCACCTCTAGGCTTTCGGTTACTGGCTAAGGCACTTGCCTCCCCCATAGTGCCTTTTTTAAACAAGGTCTCATAAACAAAATTGCCGATGTGAAAATATCACTCACAAATAAATTAAAGTTTATGCTGCTAAACACTAGGAGTTTAAATCAGAAAATGCACTCTCTGGAAGCACTCCTCTTCCTGAAGTATGCTGATGTCTGTGCAGTTACACCACTAGTCAAGTGACACTGTGAACTGAAGCAGCTCAAATAACTCAAGCTCAATAGACAGCCCCACCAAAAATCTAACAAACACATAACTCAAAGTATCAGCAATACAGTAGCTAGCAAACATGAAAACAAAGGCATCCATAGCGAGCCATCTGCCTGCCATCTTTGGATATAACATGTTAATCCTTTAAATCTTTCACTGTTTTTATGTTATTATCTTTACTGAACATCACCCATATCACACCATGATCTCCAAAATCTATTACCTTTTGCCCCTTTTACCTCCTTCAATAGTTTGAATAAAGAAATACATCTATCTATGTTCTTGTTTTACGTCTATAACATGTAAAATCCCTCTCCTTACCTACCCATAAATCCCATATCAGCATAATTTCTTCTCACAGTTTTACTTCTCTTATTCTCGCCACCTGCATATTTGCATAAACATCCACAATCAACCCCCTTCTAGGCATAACACAAAAAATATAACATCTTTTACAACTAGACTATCTGCTTTATAAAAAAAAAATATCTGCACACGTGTCTTCCTAATGACCAAACTGCTCTATTCCTCCATATCTTTAAAAATGGTTCCATTTTGATTTGAATAATGTCTTACAACTAGTAAAGCTTTTACATCTTGAGACAAAATCTTAACCCCTTCAAAACTATTCACCTTTTCAAATCTCCTATTAAACTTTTCACATTAAATGCCAAAATATTTAAATTATTAATCTCCCTGTATTTACCTTTCCTTACTTGTATTTTTTTTTCTTTTATGAACTCTGTTCCAAACTGAATCCCCCACATAGCTTTCAACTACTTCTGTGGGCTTTGTGCTACCTTCAGCTTTCCCTTCTGTTTCTAAAACAATCATACTTATTTGTGGCTTTTATAGATTCAGATCAAATAACTGTTATGTATTATTTAGATCTGCATCCACTTCCTCTACTTGCGCAAAAATGTCATCTTGATTATTTTGTTAATTTTCTACTTTTTCATTCAGTTTACTCTGACACGTCACCCTTTACTCCTCCCCCATGTTCATCACTTATTCCAGAAATATCTTTTCAACATTTTGTTCTTCATTTTCATTAAGTTAATCTTGAACATTTTCTAACCACGTCACCCAAACCTTAAATACATTCAATACATTTGTTTACAGTCTGTCCTCTTTCTCTACATTTATTATAGTGTTTAAATGCACATATATTAATTAAATAATCGTTTTACACAAATATATATATATATATATATATATATATATATATATATATATATATATTGTCAATTATCCCTATACTAAAAAAAAAATATTTTCATTTATCACAACAATGTTTGGTAAATACAAAACCCCATTTTTGTCAGTTTTCAAAATCAGTCTCCCAACCCCATTCCAAATACCATGATTATTAAAGATTGTTTTAAGATTGAATCTTTTAAATCAACTCCTAAATTTTCTTTTTTAATGTCTATACTCCTAAATTGTAAAACCAGCCTTTTTAAACTGTACAGCCAAATTAGAAATCTCATACTCACTCCACATGTGTTCTTTTTCTTTCTTGTTAAAACAGACCAAGCATGCACTTCAAAATATCCAGCTGCAAAATTTTCTTTACCAACTTTTATTTTCTAAAAGAATTATAACTTGTATATCTTTAATGGTAAAACCAAAAGGTTTTATAACATTGTCCCAAAGGACATACCAATCAAGGTTGTGTCCATTCTTAGCACTTATTTTTATCACCGGTTTCTGTCTCCACTACTCTTAAGGACATTTCTCTCAAACATTACTCCTGACAGCTTGCACATAGTTTGTCTCTCCAGCATACTTCCTTCACTTCCTCCTTTCTATGCTATGTACTTCACATCAATCTCAGCATCATCTCTCCTCAACTTCATTTTTTTCACCTTACCGTGGTCATCCATTAATGGAAATTGTTTTATCCAGAATGTCGGTCTGTGAAACAACATTCTCTAATTCTGTTACATCTATTATCATTTGTTTTAATTTTCCATCCTCCAACCATCCCTCAGACAGGGTTGTAATTTATATTTCCTCTGCTACTCCACTGCATTCCACATTGTTCCTTCTGTCTGTGTTGGCTATTGCTTCCACTATAGCTTCTGGCCCTTCCTTCATTTTCCAGATGGAAGCCCTCTACAGAACCTTCTCTGAAAAGAGTACATGGAATTACCCCAGTACCCTGCCCAAACTTCTCTTAATCAGTATGAAACCCACTTTGGGTCTCCCTGAAAAGAAGCTGTTGTCCTAGTGGTACTTACCCAGGCAAAAAGGGTAAATAAATAAATTCATTAACCTATCTTTCCTCTTATATCAGACACCCATTACACTTTAAGTGCTATAATAATTTGTAGATAGTCAGTAGTTTTGATATAAAATAGGGCAGTGACAGTTTAGCTGAATTCCTGCCACAGTAACCTATTGGTGCTGTAATAACCATTCTATACCACCATACTTCACAATGTATCATAACATTTTATACTGTACTAATCCTCTAATAGAAAGTGCTATTTTTGCTACTGTTTTAACCTTTCACTTTACATATACTTTGTATCATTTCACATTCAGAGAAAGTAGAACATGCTAGTTATTCAAACCAGCAGAAAATGTGTTTGTCAACTGAAAAGAACACTGATCAAGATGGAACCATTTCAAACTCAACATGGGAGCACTGTCTGGTTAATTAGCTTATTCATTGTTAGTAAGCAGTAAGCAACTAGAGACTGTAGGAATAAACCCCAAAACTGCTGCAGCGTAGAGGTACATCAGACATATCTTAAACCTCTGCAGACACACACACACACACACACACACACACACACACACACACACACACACACACACACACACACACACACACACACACTGCTGTATGTTGTGTGATAGCACTGTGGCTATACTAAAGCTCTGACCATGTCTGTTAAGTTTTCATTAGATATCTTTGATATTTGTGAATAATATGCCACTATTCGCTGAGTTACACTGTAACAGACCTGTAAGGTGCAATGAAGCCTTATAAGACCTGAAACAAGTAAAGTAAAATACGTAATTGAGTTTCCAATGTGTGTTTGTTGGTGGCCTGATAAGATGTGAGAGCCTGTAAACTTTTTCTATGCAATGTGTTAAAAAAGTATATAAAGTTCATAAGTGAAGTTTATATGAGATGCCTGTTTGGAACTACTGCAATTATACATAAGGTGTAAGTAAATATGAGTTTACTTAATTGCATCTGTGTTTTTCATGTGGGAAATATATAATCCAAATAACAGAATCAGCAGACAGTAAGATAAGGGGAAACGCTGGTGGTGTACAGACCAGTAAGTTTCTTTCTGCACTTATATTTCTGGTTGTGATGTCTTCTGAAAATCCAGTCAGTATAGCTTAGAGCTCAGTAATTATTTTTGTTAAGAGATAGCTAGGGGGTGGTCTAGTTGAGAAGAATGTTTTCCTTTTTTGTAGTTTTTGTTCAAAGCTATTATTTTCTGTTTTCTCTGCGCAAGTTTATATTTGTCTATATAGCTAACTGTTAACTGCACTGCCTAACTCGTGTTTTTAAGTAAAGTATTTTTATTTTCTGCTTTTTAAAAGTTTGTAGCTGATCATGTATTTACTTATTTATTAGTTGATAAGAGGATATATATTACTAAATGGTGGCAATCTGTTAGTATGCCCCTCTAATTGGACAGACCACTCTGCTGCACACTAGTATTTGTGCTTATAATTATTATTATTATTATCAAGAGTGAACAGTAACTGGGAGCTCCCTAGTCAGGTAATAAGTGATGCTGGTGGAAATTTATTACACTGGGCCAGGACAGATATTACCCACCTTCCATATAAATTTGTGTGTGTGTGTGTGTGTGTGTGTGTGTGTGTGTGTGTGTGTGTGTGTGTGTGTGTGTGTGTGTGTGTGTGGAAAACAGTCTGTTGAAATTACAGTTATTGTGGGCAAGTCAGCATTGGAAGGCAGTGACACTCAGACATAGTGGTGAGATGGAGATATTGGGAGCTAGGTCAAAAGACTCTGCTCAGTAGGATATTTCATATGAAACCTATTCATACATGTAGATGATGTAGAACCATACCCAGGGTGACAGTACATAATACATTTGTCTTGCATGTTCTTGTGGATAGGCTGCACTTAGGAAAGTGTTAGTGATTTATATTTGTGTGCTTCTTTTATACTTTAACCTTTTTAGTGCCAGTGATGTGTTATGAGATTCCATACCCCTGATAGCCATCAGATTTTAGAAATAGATAATCTATTCAGGGACAGTGGAGCAGATCTAAGGCCCATAGCCCCTGCCTACTGCATTTTCATTGTATTCATCAGATGTATCAGGTGAAAATGCAGCCAAAATGCGGTCATTATAAGTAGCCTAAGATGGCTATTTCAGCTGACATTTAGATATGTGGTTAAGGAAACATAGAAACAGTCCTGTAAAAATCACATTAAGGTATATAAGCAACTATACAGATATACAAATAACTGTATAAAATGAGAACAAACTTGCAAGCATCGTCTTACTAGTTCAAACCAAATAATTGTGAGATTTAAGCAAATACTTTTTACATAGGTAATATTTGCTGCTATTACATTTAATACACAGTTTAGAATCCCCTAGTGACATTTCCTGTCATCCAGACTCTATAGACTAATATACCTGTCTGATGGCAGTACAAAGATCTGAATTTGTACTTCAAGAAGAGTTATTTTGGTTGTAATGCTCAGGTCATTTCTGTGAATTTAACAAGTCAGATGGCAATCAAATAAACTAAACTAGGCATAAAACAGAATATTTGTCTGGCCAGGAATGAAAAAATGCCATTGTAACCATGCAGCAACAAGATTCTTTTCAAGAATCTAAAAGACTCAGTGAATTCATGCCTCTCTTCAACTTTCTTTCCTTGCCAGCAATGTAGGAGTGGAGTACTCCAAAATGGGCTGTAAAGCATACTGGAAAGTCAACATCACTACCATTTATGGACAAGTAATGAAATATGCAAGATGAATATGATGGTCCAATGAGCAACAAACACCCAATCAGTGATCAGAGGGTGATGAGGCAGCACAGGGTATAGCTAAGGAACAAGTACCCATTATGTATGCATTGCACAGGCTTCTGGGAACAAAGAAACAGATACCTCTTGAGCCTGGGACACAAGTAAACTGAAGTGGGAAAACAGAAGTATGTGCGTACTTCACACATAATGCAAAACTATTGCATCATACATTAGTTAGTATGTAGTTCAACTCTTGGTCATTACCTGCCTTCATTTTTTTGAGAAGATGCAACTTTAACTAAATTAAAAATCAGTATGAAATCCACTTTGTAGTTCACAAACTGCCTTTATGTATTCAGTTGAATTACAGAAAGAGTGCTACTGTGGTCTATTACTAAATCATCCCAGTGGTATTTTAATTTTTTCATGGTCTTGCTAGTCTAAATGACCAAGGAAAAGAGGAAGTGAGTCATTTTCCATTATAAATGATTGTGTGCTGTCTTCAGAGCTGGCAGGAGACGTACATGAAAACCATCTCTCTGCAATTAGTAAGAAGTACCAAGCAATAGCTTGTTTCTATGTTTATTTACAGTGTGCTCCATGTGTGATTAAAAGCAATGAAAAAAGCTTTAAATGGCATTCATGCATAGCCAGTTTGACAGAAAATATATAGTTTCTCTGTTGCAAGCAAAGGTAAATATCATTAAAACATAATAAATAAATGATACTGTGAATGTAATACAACGTGCAGATCTCTATAAAATGTGTTATGTCATGCGCATACTCTACTTTTTAAAGCCAAAGAGGCACAGAAACTAATTTTTGTTAAACTGTGCATGACCAAGCAACAATCTGCACTGTTTTGGAGTTTAATTGAGCTTATGAAAAATTAAATGCATACATAAATACACCTTTTTGGGTTTACAATATGCATCTTTTAAATGTTTGGCATTGGAGTGGTGTAAAGAAATGA